>NW_024429266.1:144224960-144613051 GCF_017639785.1 Mesocricetus auratus | reverse complement strand
GTGTGCTTGTGCATCCGTGTCCTTGTATATATCCATGTGTATGCTCTAACTTTTAAGTAAGTAGCCCATGTATTCCCTCAAATGTTAACTCACAGATATGTACACCTTGTGTTTTGGACATAGGCTTTCTCAAGTCCAGCAAGGTTGAAGCACCTGCAGTCAAGTGTGGTCGTGTTTGTGGTGGTGCACGCCTCTGATCCCAGCACTTGGGAGACAGAAGCAGGCAACTGTCTGTGAGACAAAGGCCAGTCTGCTCTAGAGAGACAGGGAAGGACAGAAAAACCCTGTCTCAGAAACATAATAAAACAAAACAAAGACAAAACAAAAGGTACATGCATGTCCCTCCATCTCCAAGTTCTAGGGTAACAAGCCTCAGCCAGCCAGCTGGTTTTCCCTGGCTCTCTGGGTCATGACCACATATCTCACAATGAAAGCAGGCACTGTATGGACAGACAGGCACCGTCCCAGCCCTCTTGTGCTTCTGAATCTCACCCAGGTATGGATTTCACAGTCTTGACTCACAACCCAGTCATCTCAATTGTGGAGGGCATGTCCAGGAGCAGCAGTGTGTCTATGAAATCGGTTCAGGAAAATCAGGACAGCCCAGCTCTGAACGGTGTTTTGTTTGTTATCACAAATGAGAAAAAGCATGAAAGAAGAAGGACAAAAGCATGTTATATGGGTTTCACACGGCAAGCCTCCCTCCACCCCAGTCTGAAACCCACATAACCACCACAATTGTGTCCTGAGTTGAAGCAGGGGATGCAGCAAATCAGGGGCACTAACTGGGAACAGGTATAGAGTGGCCACAAGGTGGCAGCAAAACATCAGAGGGTCTCAGGGCTTCAAGACATTGCTGCATTCTGCCTTTCTCATTTGCCCAGGACTGAGTCTCCATGCCCTCCATTCCTCCCCTTTCCCTCCTCCCACATGATCAATAGGAAGCACTTACTGAACAGCTCCTCAGTACACTGCACAAGAGATGACTCCATGCTCAGCCAATTCCAGATGTGAATCACTCGAAATATTCACGGCACATCTGGATGCTCTGGTTTCATCTATACCTGGGAAAGGCAGTCTGATTCATGAGGAATATGAGGTTGTGGTGGGTTGCCATGTCATTGTTTTCTCAGATATGGGGATTAAGATTTGGGAGTAAGGATTGTTTATTTAAAATAGTGTCAGCCCGGCGGTGGTGGTGCTTGCATTTAATCCCAGCACTCCGGAGGCATAGGCAGGCAGATCTCTGTGAGTTCGAGGCTGGGCAGGATCGACAGCCTCCAAAACAATACAGAGAAACCCTGTCTCATAAAAACAAATAAATAAATAAATGAATGAATAAATAAAAATAAAATAGTTTCATTCTTCCTAGACTGGCCTCAAACTCTGTGCTTTGGAAGATGACCTTGACTGCCTGATGCTCTTGTCTCTACCCCTAATACCAGGCAAAGTCCACCTGATATTATTTAGTGCTGGCAAAAATCCCACGAACAATAACCACTGTGCACAGTGGACCCGCTGACCTCAGGTCCTCCTGTTCACATTCTGTTTTTAGAGAGAGATCTCACAATGCCACCAAAGCTAGACTATTGCTCCTTATAATGCACAGGCTGGATTTGAGTCTATGGCTAGTCCACAATCTAAGCCTCCAGAATCCAGGGATATCAGCATACACCTTCACCTTGGCTCTGCCATCTAGTCTTAAGGGAAATCCACAAAATGCCTAGAAAGGGAAAATGGGAGGGAGGGAGAGCCCAGGGATGAGGGGACTGAACCTTCAAGCAATGTGAGGCTTCATCTTCCTACTATCATCAGCTGCTGCTGTGGACATGCACTGGAGAGGCTTCTGCCTTCCATTCTGTCCCACGGAGCTGCGTAGGAAGTTAGATGAGACCAGCCTGAGGACTGCTAATCAGAACGGGGCTTTGAAAATATCTGGCTACACGGGTGATGACCTGGGCTGCTGCACACTGACCTGCGTGTCCTTGATATGGCATGGGATGGGGACACCTTCCTTTACCTCCCTCCCAGCCAGGTCACAGCTCACCAGCTTCAGAAGAAAAGGCTACGCTCATGTTTGTGGTCCTTCAAAAGACTCTCAGTAGAAAGTCAGGTCATCTAGAAATAGTGAAAGAGAAAAGGCAGGGTCAATGGTGCAGATCTGTTATTCCATAGGGATGACCCAGAGCTCCAGGTCTTCCTCAGCTACACAGTGGATCCCAGGCTTGGCTGAGATACAGGTGTGAGTCAGTTGGGACAGCACTTGCCCAGCATGCAGGAAAACCTGGTTTTGTCCCCAGGACAAAATAAACCAGACTTGGTGGAGAATTACTTTAATCCCTTCATTGGTACATGGAGATAGAAAGATTACAAATGTAAGGATATCCACAGCTACATGCATCATTTAAAAACAAAGCCACAAAACCCAATAGGAATAGGAGCTCACCTGTAGCCCCAACACTCAGTTGGGTGTAGCAGGGTCGCCATTCTTGGCAGCCTGTACTGCATACAGGAAACCTGTTTCAAAATAAGAAGAGAGAAGGGAAAAAGGAATTCTATAAGAAAAGCCTGATACATCTGTCACTGTGGGGTTTATGAGTCTTGAATTTTGAAAATGAGAATAAAATACGATGGATATAGGGTCTAGACAGAATTGAGGAACAGGTAAGGCAGGATTGGAGAACTGTACATAATGAGTATGTGTGTATATTAGCCTGACACATCCATGCCCACAGGGGTGTATGTGTGAGTGGTCGTGTCTGTCTGTCTCTTCTCACTGATTGAGCTCGTGTGTAGACCAGGAATAGAGACCCAGTGCTTTCACACCCTAATACTTTAGTTTGATTTTTGAGACAGGGTTTCTCTGTGCACAAGTGGCTGTGCTTGAACTCTCTCTGTAGCCCAGGCTACAGACCAGAAACAACAGAGATCAGGCTGCTCCCAGTCCTGGGTTATGTGGTGCTCCACCACCATGGACTTCCACCTTACTTTTCAAATGAGGTGTCTCCCTGACCTCTGGGCAGCAAGCTGCCATTCCGGCCTCTCTCATCCACCAGGCCTGAGATGAGACAAGGATGCTGCCACAGGCTGGTTTCAGTCTTTGCATTCACGCAGCTCCCAGCGCCAGGATCCACATCTCAGAATTTAAATAATCAGAACGTGCATGTTCCTTGTGAAGGGTTACACTCAGCCTGCAACTCCCTACACTGAACCTGAGTTGTTCCTACTTAACAGGACAAGACTCTGTGTGAACACTAAAACCAACAAAGGAAAAGAGTTTCCTTCCAAACAATGTGGACAGAACCAAAAGTCAGAAAATAAAATGGAAGCGTTCATGTGACATGTTAACACAATTGTGTGAAGATCATCCAGGTTGAGGACAAGGTCTGGCTGCATGGATTTCACCTGGTGATGGCAGCAGTCTCCCCCAGGAGACTGGTGTTGGAGAATCAGGTAAGTGGCCATCACCTGGTTGTAGTTTGGGTCTCTCAGAGAATCAATTCTTTCCTCAGATTTATACCCCATGACCACCATGGTGTTGACAATGCTTGGGCTCAGGGTGCCTGGGGGTTTCTGTGTGGAAGGAGGTGGCAAACGAGTCTTCCTGTCCCTGATCATGGGGCGCTTCATGATTTGATCAATGGTCGGCCTCCTTCCCGGGTTGATCATCAGCAGTTCTACGATGACATTGAAAATATCAATGGAAACATGCTGAGGTATGGTGAAGTTTGCGACAAGGATCTGATGCCTAACACCTTTAGGAGAGCTGGCCCGGAAGGGAAAGCGCCCAACCACCATTAGGAAGAGGAGCACACCTAGACTCCACATATCTGTGGCACACCCATCATAGGCCTCCTCTGCAAAGAGTTCTGGGGCACAGTAGAGCAGAGTGCCACAGAAGTCCTTCAGCAGCTGTCCTGGGGTCACGTTGGCAGCAAGGCCAAAATCACACAGTTTGGCATCACCTCTGCTGTCCAGGAGTATGTTATTGGCCTTAATGTCCCTGTGGGCAATATGGTTGCTATGGCAGTACTCCACTGCAAGGAGTATCTGGGTAAATAGCCTTCGCACCTCGCTCTCCTCTAAGGACCCCACTTCCAGAATGTGTCGAAGAAGATCTACCTCTGATGTGTACTCCATCACTAGAAGGTGGTATCTCTTGTTTGGAGCACGTAAAAACAACTTAATGATATTCGGATATTTGAGACATTTCATGATGTTGACTTCACGGTTGACAAGAGATGCGTTCTTCTTATTTCTAGCAGCTTTTACAGCCACACAGGTTACAGTAGGAACGTGGAAGGCCAGTTTGACCTTGGAAAAATGTCCCCGGCCCAGGGTCATCATCATCTTATAGTCCGTCATGAAGGACTCCTCGGAGGAGTAGTAGGCCTCCCTGCCCTGCTCCATGGTCGGGTCCTTGTTGATATGGCTAGAAACAAATTCACAATGGGGAAGTTTAAAGAAAATGTTTATATCAGGCCCAGGTGACTGTCCATAACTACACATTCCTATGTCCTAAAGGAGACACCCAAAGACATTGCAGACAACCTAACCAGGTACTTGTTGCTCAGGAAAAGAATTAAGTACCTTCCATATCCGTGGACTGCAGAATGTGACTCCAATGGCACTGTCAGGAACCATCCAGAAACTCAGAGAATGAAACAAAGGTCACAGAATCTAAGACCCAGTCATAGGGGGAGAATCATGATCCTCTTACTGCACCCAACACTCACAGAGATGAGCCTCTAGTAAAACCAGATGCAATAGCAGTTGCCAAGACAACAGACACCTGGAAACCCAGAGTGTATGTGTGGGGAGATGGACCAGGAGCATTCACTCTGAGAGCAGGCAGCCTCTGACTACGTTGGCATGTTGTGACAAAATGCTGTGTTCCATGGAAACCCAGGGCCTGGACTAACATCTGTGAGGGTTATAGATGATGTCATTCATATGATACCCATTAGGCCTGAGACATCAAACCAAAGCCCAGGATCCCAGAGACAATCGCCTGATGTGTTCAAAGTGATGAAGAGAATATTTGTCTGACAGTACTTGAGAGGCAGAAGCAGGTGTATCTCTTTGAAATCTAGGCGAGTCTGGTCTACAGAGAGTTCCAGGAACTTGGAAACCTTGGCTACACAGAGAAACCTTGTATGGAAAAACAAACAAAGAAAAGTTTAATTGGAGTTTAAATAAACTCCAGCTTGGGAAAACAAGGAACTTCAGACCAATATCCCTCATGAACACTAATGCAATAATACTCAGTAAAATACTGGCAAATCAGATCCAAGAAAACTCATCCACCATGCCCAATTAGGCTTCATCCCAGGGATGAAAGGATGGTTCAACATATGAAAATCCATCAATGTAATCCACCATATAAACAAGTTGAGATACAAAATCACATGATCATCTCACTAGATCCTGAAAAAAAACCTGTGACAAAATCCAACACCCCATCATGATAAAGGTCTTGGAGAGATCCGGGATAACAGGAACTTACCTTAACATAATAAAAGCTATATACAGCAAGACAACAGCCAACATCAAACTAAATGGACAGAAACTCAACGCAATTCCTCTAAGATCAGGAACAAGACAAGGCTGTCCACTCTCTCCATACCTCTTCAATATTGTACTTGAAGTTCTAGCTAGATCAACACGACAAAAAAAATAGATCAAGGGAATACAAATTGTAAAGGAAGAGGTCAAACTTTCACTATTTGCAAATGATATGATAGTTTCCATAAGTGACCCAAAAAACTCCACCAGGGAACTCGTATAGCTGATAAATACCTTCAGCAAATTGGCAGGATACAAGATCAACTCAAGAAAATCAGTAGACCTACTATATACAGATGATAAAAGTGCTGAGAAAGAAATCAGAGAAACATCACCCTTTACAATAGCCACAAACAACATAAAATACCTCAGGGTAACACTAACCAAACAAGTAAAAGACTTGTATCAAAGAACTTTGAGTCTCTAAAGAAAGAAATTAAAGAAGACATCAGAAAATGGAAAGATCTCCCATGCTCTTGGATAGGTAGGATCAACATAGTAAAAATGCCAATCTAACTGAAAGCAATATACAGATTTAACCCAGTCCCCATTAAAATTCTGGCAATTACAAATAAAGCTGCTATGAACATAGTGGAACAGACATCTTTGTTGTATGAATGGGCATCTTTTGGATATAGAAGGCAAGGCATTTTTAAAAGGTATAAGTTGAATTACTTCAGCAGCATTTATAATCAAGTGTACTTTAGCAGTTGTTCCTTCCTGAGCAATCAAAATACTGAAAAACACAATAGCGTACAGTATCCAGACTCTGTGTATTTTCCATCTTTACATGGCTTATTTATTTATCTATTATTACTTCATTTCTTTTACTTTTATTTATTTTTTGCTGAGACAGGGTTTCTCTTTGGAAACCTGCCTGCCTCTGCCTCTGCCTCTGGAGCAATTCCTACCGGCATGCGCCACCACAGCCGGCTTCTCTACTTATTTACCACTTTGTCCTTTTTTTTCTCTCTCTCTCAATCTTACATATATTTTTAAACACACTGTAAACCTTTAGAAGTTTTTCTTCATCCAAGTCTGACTTTACTGTAAATCTTTGTGTTTTTCTGGCCACGTGTCTTATCTGTTAAAACCGTGGCTGTTTAAACTGCCGTTTTTCCAAGATGGCGGGCGTAAGCGTGACTCCAGCTTACCGCCTCAGTCCATGCTGACATCCAGCAAAAGCTGCCACTTCCAGCTGTACATACACACCCTTCAATCGTTAGCAGAGCCTCTTAAAAGAACCTTGCTGTGTTTTGTTGTTGTTGTTGTTGTTGTGTTTTGTTTTGTTTTGTTTTTTGCTTATGCTGAGTCAGGAAGACACCCTTAAGCGAGCCGTGGCGTGAGTCTCTGCCTGTCGCTAGCAAAACAGAGCCCACCTGAGAAAATGCTGCTACCAAAAATCTGCGCTTCTCTCCATTCTTCTGTTTCTAAAATTCCTTTAAAGCTTTTGTCATTCTACGTGGAAATTCAATACCACTCCTGATCACCATTATGTAAAGAGAAGCCTTCCCAGCACCCTGGTTCCAGTCTTTGTAGTTTGCTAGTGAAATCATCAAACATGGAACAGTTTTGTTGGTTAAACGTTTCAACATTATCTTCCACTTTTTCTATTCTGTCTGTTGAACACATTTTTCTTAAAAGTAATTCAATTTTTTGTTCCGTCTCTTTAAACCTGTTTGTCAGACTTACATTATCATTTTTAATATCCTGAATATTTTCTACCAAACCTTCCTTACTATCCTGCAAGGAATTTTCCATTTCCTGAATTCTTTGTACTAAGATTTCATAACTATCCTGCAATAACCGTATGACCTGTATAAGTTTCACCCTATTTTTGAACCATTTCTTTAGCAAAATTATATTGATTATGAAACTAATAATCACCATCGTGGGAGGGAAGTACCTTTCAGGTAGGTCATCAACTCTTTCTAAAATTCCCATCGATACAAAAAACAAGAAAATTCTTAATATCCTGCATCGTAATGTTAGTTGTTGACATTGTATAAAGCAGTTAATTTTGTTACCAGTGGAGTTTTATTCAGGCCGAAATCAGCAGGCCGCCAGTAAAAGAGCACGTGACCGCGAGAGAAATCTCGGACTACCGCCTAACCTTACTTCCCCCATCAGGAATCTTTCCATTTTCTGAAGGCTTCTTTAATTTCTTTCTTTAAAGACTCAAAGTTCTTGCAATACAGGTCTTTCACTTGTTTGGTTAGCATTACCCCAAGGTATTTTATGTTGTTTGTGGCTATTGTAAAGGGTGATGTTTCTCTGATTACTTTCTCAGCCCTTTTATCGTCTATATAGTAGGGCTACTGATTTTCTTGAGTTGATCTTGTAGCCTGCCACTTTGCTGAAGGTGTTAATCAGCTGTAAGAGTTCTTTGGGTCACTTATGTAAACTATCATATCATCTGCAAATACTGAAAGTTTGACCTCTTTACAATTTGTATTCCCTTGATCTATTTTTTTGTCATGTTGATCTAGTTAGAACTTCAAGTACAATATTGCAGAGCTATGGAGAGAGTAGAAAGCCTTGTCTTGTTCCTGATCTTAGAGGAATCACGTTGAGTTTCTGTCCATTTAGTTTGATGTTGGCTGTTGTCTTGCTGTATATAGCTTTTATTATGTTAAGGTAAGTTCCTGTTATCCCGGATCTCTCCAAGACCTTTATCATGATGGGGTGTTGGCTATAGGAAGGTGAAGAAAACCACCTCAAAGGGGCAGAAAACATATTCAACAAAATCATAGAAGAAAACTTTCCCAACCTAAAGAAAGTCATGGCAATGAAGGTACAAGAAGCTTACAGAACACCAAATAGAGTGGACCACAAAAAAAGTCCCCTCGCCACACAATAATCAAGACCCCAATATATACCGAATAAAGAAAGAATATTAAGAGCAGCTAAGGAAAAAGGCCAAGTAACATATAAAGTCAAACCTATCAGAATTATACCTGACTTCTCCATGGAAACTCTGAAAGCCAGAAGGTCCTGGATAGATATTCTACCAACACTAAGAGACCATGGATGCTATACCAGACTAAGAGACCAGACTACTATACCCAGCAAATCTCTCAGTCAGTATAGATGGAGAAAACAAGATATTCCATGGCAAAACTTCATTCAAGCAATACATATCCACTAACCCAGCCCAACAGAAAGTTCTGGAAGGAAAACTCCAACTCAAGGAAGTTAACTACAACCAGAAAAACATAGGCAGTAGATAATCCCACTTTACCAACAGCCAAAAGAAAAAAGGGGGGGAATTCCACACATAATTCCACCAACAACAGCCATTCTGAATCAAAGAAGAATGAGCAATCAATGGTCATTAATATCCTTCAATATTAATAGCCTTAACTCACCCATAAAAAGACACAGGCTAACAGAATGGATTGGAAGACAGAACCCATCCTTCTGCTGCATACAAGAAACATACCTCACCCTCAAAGACAGACTTTACCTCAGAGTTAAAGGTTGGGAAAAGATTTTCCTATCAAATGGACCCAAGAAACACTGGTATAGCAATCCTAAATCTAACAAATTTGATTTTAAAATAAAATCAATCAAAAGAGATGAAGGAGGTCATCACAGGAGAAATCCACAAAAATAAAGTTTCAATTCTGAACATCTATGCCCCAAATACAAAGGCACCCACGTTCTTAAAAGAAACATTACTAAAACTCAAATCACATATAAAGGCCCACACACGTATAGTGGGAGACTTCAACACCCTACTCTCACCACTAGACAGGAATACCAGACAGAAACTTAACAAAGAAGCAAAGGGTTCTAATACAAGTTACGACCCAATTGGAATTAACAGACATCTATAGAATATTCCATCCACATAAAGAATATACCTTGCCCGGCGGTGGTGGTGCACGCCTTTAATCCCAGCACTCGGGAGGCAGAGGCAGGCAGATCTCTGTGAGTTCAAGGCCAGGCTGGACCGATAGCCTCCAAAAACAATACAGAGAAACCCTGTCTCGTAAGGTATATATATATCTTTTTCCTTGTTCTCACCAGCACATGGAACCTTCTCAAAAATCGACCACATACTTGGCAACATATCAAACCTCAGCAGGTACAAAAAATTGGAATAACCCCTATTGATTCTTGTTTGCTTGTTTTAATTAAACCATGTTCTCTTGGTCATGTGATCAACTTATTACCATAGACCCTTGTCCTTATTTTTCATCAGATGTCTCCTAAGTCAATACTTATTTCTACTGATTTCACTCTAAGAAATATTCTCCATGATTTTGACAAATGTATTCAAAAGCCCCAAAGAAAGAGGTGAAAATAGTCATGTTAATGGTAGAGAAGTAACCAATGAGAGATAATTGAAGTTCAACACCATCCTCCAGGTCTCTGCCTACATCTGTAAGTGACTGTGGACACAGAGGTGCATACCTTACTCCCAGCACTCAGGAGTCAGAGTTCTGTATTCCAAGAGTTAAGGAGACATAATTCAGGAAGATCAGGAGATCAAGGGCACTCTCTACTACATAGGAATTTCAATAACAACCTAAAATACATGAGATTCTGTACTGATGCAGTAAAACAAAAGCAGGCCCATGTGAAGCAGGGAGTGGTAGCATATCCATTATCACAGCCACTCAGGAACCTGAGTCAGATTGCATCATATGTTAAGGCCAGCATGGGCTACATAGTACCAAGTCTGCCAAGCAAAGCTACAGAAAAGGCACTGTCTCAAAACAACACACTAGCCTCTCTGTATCCAGATAGCAGTCTATTGCTGCTTGATACAAATGCCAACCCCAAACAACAGGCAAAGGAAGCCGGCACCTCACAAATATACTCCTAGTACTGAGGCAGTTTGTTTGCCTCAAGTTCAAAGCCAGCTCGTATTTTGAATTTTTTAATTGGATTTTTGGAGACAGTTTCTGTGTGTAGCCATGGCCATCATGGAACTTGCTCTATAAACCAGGTTGGCCTCAAACCCAGAGATCTTCCTGCCTCTGCCTCCTGAGTGCTGGGATTAAAGGTATGCACAAGAACTGCCCAGCTCCATTTTGAATTTTGTTTTGTTTGTTGTTTGTGTGTTTGTTTTCATAAGACTGGGTTTCTCTGTGTAACAGCCATAGCTGTCCTGGAACACACTCTGTAGACCAGGTTGGCCTTGAACTCACAGAGGTCTGCCTGCTTCTGCCTTCTGAGTGCTGGGATCAAAGGCATGCACCTTTACCACCCTACCCATTTTGAAGTTTTATACCATAGTGTAATTATACTTAGGGGAGGGACATGCTTGTGAAGGTCAGATCAATCTATGCAAGTTGGTTGTGTCTTCCATTATGTGGATGCTAAGATGGAACTCAAATGGACAATTTGGTAACAGGTGTCTTCCCCACAGAACTCTCCCTATACCCACATTGTGTTTATGTACACCTGTCCCAGTCTTTGACCTTCACTGGGTCTGCTTTGGTTTCTGTATCTGAATTCTCCAGAGAGCAAAGTGGTATTTCCTCTTCCTAACGTTGCCCCTTCTCTTTTGGGTCTCATGCAAGTCTTGGGGGTTGAGGAGATGCCTCATTGGGAAAACACTTGCTGCTCAACATTACATCTTAAGTTCAGATCCCAGCATGTTGTAAAAAGCTGCTGTAGTGATACTATCTGTAATTCCAGTGCGTGGGGGGGGGTAGAGACAGGAGGATCCCAGTACTCTCTGGTTGCCAGTCTCCCAGTCTAGCCTAACTGGTGAGCTAGAGTCAGTGAAAAAACACACATCAAAATATAAGTGAAACTAAGATGCCTGACTTGGACCTGTGGCCTCTGTGTGTGCAGGTGGGCATGCATGCATGATTGAGCTCTGCACAAGTTTCAAATCTCTCAGCACTTCCGTCATGAATCCTTGTTCATCCTCCCTTCGGGAGGCCATGAGCCACAGGGACAGTGTCAAGAGGGGTCACCACAGCAGCTGGGGACTTTTTACAGCACTGACAGGTTGGCAAGGGGAAGAACTGGAAATCCAAGCACTCGCTGGAGGGCTGTTGCTATACTGGGCCCTGAGCAAGGATACTCTTTGACTAGCTCTAGGACTTTAGAAAATGACAGGAAAGTTCATCAGTGTGGACAGAAGCATGACAAAGGCATAGGCGTCCTGGTAGACCTATTTCGATGACTTTGGACCTACACTTACCACTGGGCCTGGACACCAGGAGACAGACAGCTCTCTGGCCATGCTCTTGGAAGTGACAGTAAAGTTCTCAGGACACCCTAGCTAAGGAACTGTGGTGTCACTCCTCTGCCCTCTAGAGGAGGTCAACAGGCATCCATGAAGGGCAACCCACATTATTACATCTGCCTTATACCGATGTGTTTGGACTAGAGTCAAGGGGAAACAGAGTATACAGAGGAAGAAGGCATCAGAACAATCGTAAGCAATTCAAGGAGCATTAATGTGATTCTCTTGGTCCTCTTTCCACATCAGATCCCATCCTGCTCACCCCACAGACAAGACACTCAACCTCCCCTGTCCAGGGTTTCAGCTTCTCCTCCTCTTCCCAGCTCTAAAGTTCTCTTCCTGGGGATAGAGATCCTACTCCAATACCCATCACCCCTCTCAGGGCCTTCACCAGCCATCTGATGACTGGTAGTGCCAGCCACTCCCTGCCCGCTGTGTCTGATTGGTTATATTTGTGTCAGGTCAGGTGGAGGGGTCGCTGTGTCATGACATGGTCTTAACAGTCATAGAAGTCCATGTGGGCACCAGACTGGAAAGTTCCTTTTGCAGGAAGGTCAGCAGTTTCTGGGCTGAGGTCCCACAATCTACCAGCCCCCCCTTCGACTTCCGCTCCTGTAGTCTGGTCCTTAACTCTGGGTTCTTGGAGGTTTCTCGAGCCAACTGCTGCATGTCTGTGTCCAGGGGACCTAGTGGATGGAAAGTTCAAGACAGGGACAGAGGTTGAGATCCCACTGTGTGTGGAGGGTGGAGCTGAGTCAGGTCTGGCCCAAGGCTCCATTATGTTGTCTTTATTTTTTTCTTTTTTTAGTTAGATTCTCTGTTGAAATTCAGGATCCTCCTGCCTCTCCAGGACCAGGATTATAGGAGAGGACCACCATGCCCAGCTCACATTACTACTGAGTTCTGAACTCAACGCTAAAGTCTATTAAGGGTGGTTCACAATCAAGCTCATCATCTCTTACCCAAGTGACACCTCTTCCCGACTTTCCCACTCTATCAATAGATACTTGGACGCCACAGGTGTCTCACTCCACCTCAGCCAACCAGGGACCAGGTGAGACGTCAGCTTGATCTCAATCAGGTCTATACCATAACCTTGCTTTCGCCTTATTTCATCACCTGCTCCAGCCCTCTGATAAGTTCATCTGGCTGCCCTCTGCTGACTCACATGGCTCCTCAAAACCCTGGATGGGATCTCAGTTGGTAAAGTACTCAGTGTACAAGCATGAGGACCTGAGTTCAGATCCCCAGCAAAAAGCTGAGTGTTGGGGATGAGAGAGGGCATGGCTTCCTGTTGAGAGACCTTGCTGTTCTAGCAGAAAACCAGGGTTTGATTTACAGAACCAGCATGGCAGCTTACAACCATCTGTGACTGCAGTTACAGGGGGAGATGATGCCCTCTTCTGGCCTCTGCAGGCACTGCATGTAATGAACAGATACACATTAAGGCAAAATACCCATAAACACAACACAAACTCTTTCTCTGTCTCTGTCTCTCTCTCTCATACACACACACACACACACACACACACACACACACACACACACACACACACACACACACACACACACATGCACACCCGCGGGCGCACACATACACAGACTAGTCACTGACCACCTTTCTAAACTTACTGCATTTCTGGAGAGTATCTTCCACATGCTAATAAACAGCCCTCAAGGAATTGTGTAAACTTTTAATGGTGTTCAGGGACAGAAAAATTGTGGAACCCAGGACTGGATGAAGAATCACTTTGCGTCATTTGAATGTCCTCTAGCCTGCCCTCCTGTCTCATTTTGAGAAACAGTCTCCTTTAGCCCACACAGGCCTCTGACTTGCTGTATGGCCAGGGCTGACTTTGAACTCCTGCTCACACCTCTCAAGTGCTCTACCATGCCCAGTTTTATCTCCTTGAGCACCTCAGGGGACACACAAGCTATCTGTCCAAACAGACACCACTCTCTTTGGAAACCTGTTAGAACATTCTTACTAGAGTGGTTCCTGCTTGTCTACAGGCTCTGGGGATACCTAAACCTCTTAGTTCCTCCATGATCTCTGAGACAGCCTCCAGAGAGCTAACTGAACTCTGGGCTCATCTGCAATCAGCTTCCCTCCTAGCTGTGGCTTACATGTGATCACTGCTGTCTGAATGAGTCTAGGCTGAGCTCAAAGCAGGTAGGCTGGAACAAGCAATATCATGTATGTGTGTGAAGGGCAGTGCCAGGTAATCTGAGGAGACCCATGTAGATCAAGAGTTAGAAGCTAGTTTGGATCCTGTCCTGCCCACTCAAGTAGTAGACAGACCATTATCCCACCTGCTTCCAGGATCCTGACCTCCTCCTAAGGGGAACAGAAACCTGGATCTCACCCTTGAGTAGCTCACACATTCCTCCATATATTGCTACTTTCTAACTACAGAAATCACCAGGCAAGAAGAAAGGCCCAGCACAGTGGCATCTTAACAGGCTGCTGAGACAAGACAAGGCATCAGATGAC
Organism: Mesocricetus auratus; assembly: GCF_017639785.1. Lineage (NCBI taxonomy): Eukaryota > Metazoa > Chordata > Mammalia > Rodentia > Cricetidae > Mesocricetus > Mesocricetus auratus. The sequence continues at coordinate 144,598,781 of NW_024429266.1, read as the reverse complement.
CACCTACACTGTAACATGGATGAGAAGAGGACCCTGTCTTCTTCATCCCAGCACCCCTTTCCCACCCCATTCAGGGTTCCAGCTTAGATCTGCCTTCGATGCTCACCACTCAACAAGGTCTCCTGCTTGTCTTTGAACATTTATTGTGGCGGGCCTACAGGAAGTTTTGCTAGGTGTTCAGGATACATGGATGGATATTATGTGACCCTTGAGGGATATAAACACACAACTAAGCATATAAAGGTAATGTAGTCTTTTGTTTTCAAATTGTAACTTATTTATTTTTAGGTGCATGGATGTTTTGTCCCACCTGCTAGTTAGACAATTCCTAATGCTACATACCTCTGTCTCTGAAAGCCATAACTTCTGTGTCTGTATTTTCCTTGCAAGATGAGGAACCAAGGGAGCAGGGAACAATATATTCTTTAGATTCTTTTCTGAGAATATTGACGAGTTCCCTACCTTTCCAGTCCCCAGAAAGGCACCAGCCATGTCTGGGGACGTAATGGACGTATCACCCACCTACCTGGAGCTCCCTCAGCCCCCTCACACTGGGTTCCTCAGCAGCTAGGACCTGGTACAACATGTCTCGGGCAGCCTTCCCGGCACAGTACAGCCCCCAACCCTTGAAGGGCTGTAGGGCACACAGAGATGAGATGTTAGCCACAGTCTTGCTGAAGCCAGGCCTCTCTCAGAAGGCATTCAGGTTACCGGAGGTCACACAGAGCATGGAGGTCAGGTTTAGAGCCCAGTAGTTGTTCACTTCAGCTGGGTCATTCACGTTCAGGAAGCCATTGGACACATCCCCAAGAGTACCTGAAGAAACAGGACGGAAGAAATGACACAGCAGCGGGGACTCTCTTCTCTTCAGCCTTCCACAGGTTCTCTCATATCTCTTTTTCCAATTCATCTCAGATCTGCAGACACTGCTAATGCAAGCTAAGAATACACCTGTCTGAGACCTCTTTAGAAAAGCAGGGGGATTAGTTCTGAGACCTGATGTCTTGACTTCCGCTCCCACCAGGAGGCACTGTTGAAAGCAATGAGAAAGTTTCACAGGAGCTTTAGACAAGGAGGCTGGTCTAACCCTGCAGGGACATCCTATTTCTGCTTGGAGTCTGGACTTTTAGGGACGACCCACTGGTGAGAGTCTTCAGCCCTGGTCTGTTGAGGAGTCTCACCTGCATTGTTGATGAGCTGCAGGCGCTGCAGCCCCTCCGGCCTGGGGAGCTTGCGCACTGAGCACAACAGCTCCTGCACTCTGGCGCACTGTGCTCAAGTCGATGGCTACCCGCACCACTCGCAGGTGAGGATGCTGTGTGCCCAGCTCCTCCTCCAGCTGCAGCCGCGCCAAGTCACTGCGTGCGCTCAGAAGCAGCACGGAACCGGGCAACAGCAACCAGGCCAGCAGCAGAGCATCGACAAGGCAATGGCAAGTCAGCATGCACACAGTGCGACCCAGTCTGTCTCTTTCCATGCCTGGAGCTCAGTTGAGCACACAGCTACTAAATTGGCAAGGGGCGGGGCCTGCCGTTGGCACTGGGTAGCAGACAGGCGGGCAATCATCTACTAGTGCCTTGGTGAAGAGAACCAATAGCCAGGGAAGCATGGCCTGACAGGAAATCCCAGTCCTCACCTCAGAGCAGCCTGATTCCACTTGAGCCACTCCCACAAGCTCAACTCCTTCAGAGTCCTCAGTTTCCACCAGTTGCAGACCCAGCTTCCTCCACCAGGGTTGATTGGTTTGTCTTCAGTCACACTGGGAATACCAGGAAGTGACCAGCAGCAGCAGTGGATCAATTCCTTCCTTACCTGTGTAGAGTTTGGGGTCCCCTCGCACTCTGGGTGACAGAAACTTTCTCTGGAAGTGCACAGCAGCTCCCCCAAGGGAAAATGAAGAGGACACGGGAAGAGAAACCCGATAATCACAACAATCTCATAAACAAGATAATGATCCATCTAACAGTCAAAATACACCTTGATTCCTTGGGAGCTTTGGACAGCAGCCTTTAGGCCTTGTCACAAACGTGTTAAAACTCTTTATGTCAAACGGTAACGAAAAATTCCCTAGGCCAGCGTGGTGGTACACACTTGTAGACCCAGCACTTGGGGGATGTCAGGGAAGGATAAGGAGTGTAAGAAAGAGACTGTTATAGTCCATTCTCAATATGAGGTGAGCTAGAGTTGATCATAGTGACAGACAAGCAGGCTGCTCTAAGACCCTCTTCCCCAGCTAGCTCCTAGCCACCTTTATTTTCAGAAAGGTACAAGTGCTGTGCTCAGTAATTCAGCTGGATCACATCAGGGAAGCTGCCAATCAGAATGGGCCAGTCTCAAGTCCCAAATTATTTATTGCATGAGGAATTTGTCCTGGCCAATGAAATGTGGAATTAGTGGATGCAAGTCCTACAAGCCTGCAGGAGAGAACAGGAATGTCTCTCAATATGTTTATAAAAGCCACTGTCTTGTGCCAAAGCAGCACCTTGGCCATTTATGACCTTTCTCTATGCTGGAGTCCCTTTCTGCAGAATTGTATATTAAAAACCACTTAGTTTCCACTAGTCTCTTGAGTTTGTTATTATCTGATTTCCAAAAGGAACTGGAGGATTTTCCAGACTACATACATAGTGTGTTCAAAACCCTGTCACACAAGAAAACACAATACAGAAAAAAAGGAGGTGGGGTGCTTGGGAAGATAGCCAAGACAGTGAAGTGTTTGCCTTGTTGAGTTTGAACCCCAGAACCCTCCAAAAAACAGTGGGTGTGGCTGGGTGATGGTGGTGATTGCCTTTAATTCCAGCACTCAGGAGGCAGAGGCAGGCAGATATATGAGTTTGAAACCAGACTAGTCTACACAGAGAGTTTCAGGACACCCACAAAGAGAACCCCTGACTCAGATATGTATATATATATGTGTGTGTGTGTGTGTGTGTGTGTGTGTGTGTGTGTGTGTGTGTGTATCTCTATTTACCGTGGGAATTGAACCGTGGTCTTCCGGAAGAGCAAACATGCTTGTGCTGTAACAGGCTTTCTCTTGGGCCACCAGACAGCTCCCAAATCATGACACAGAGATTTCTTATTAGTTAGCAATCTTCGGTCTTGTCTTAGGCTTATTTCTGGCTGGCTCTTAGAACTTAAGCTGTGCCTCTTCATGTAGCATTTGACTCATGGTTTTTATCTTTCTTCTGTTTGTCCTACTATGCCTAGCCGGCTGGCCGATGCCTGGCTTCTGGTACTGGACATATCCCTCTCTTCCTCCCTTCTATTCTTCCACTTCATTCTGTCCCCCAGCCTAGAGTTCTCATCCTACGTATTCCTTGGCCTCCATAGATATTGACTGTTCAGCTTTGTACTAGAACAATCAGGTGCCTTAGGCAGGTATGGTGAAACAACAACACCTGTTTACATAGTTAAACAAATGTAGCATAAAGTAAAGAAACCCACCTTTACATAATTAAACACATGCAGCATAAAGGAAAGAAACACACCTTTACAGAAACAAATGCAGGATCAAGTAACACATTTTTACACAGTATAGGAATATTCCACAACAAGATACTCTTCAATGCTGAGCTATCTCTCTAGCGTGGTTTAATCTTCTGAACAATGTAACAGAATGCCAGGGCTCAGTGAGGCTGCCTGGAATTCCAGGACTCAGGAAACTGAGGCAGGCTTTAGATTCATGGCCAGTCTCAGCCACATATGAAGTTCCAGGTCAGCCTGAGCTACATTAGCCTGCCCTCAAACAAGCCCCACTCAATCACATAAAAATCTGTGTCAGCCTATAGGAAGCAGTGTTCCATGATGTTTATTTTTGGAGCTGGAGAGACAGCTAAGCACTTAAGAGCACTCACTTGTCTTCCAGAGGACCTGAGTTTGATACAAGCAAATATATGCAGGCTGTAACACCACTTCCTTGGGATCCCATCACCAATTCTGACCTCCACAGGCACAGACATACACACAAGCAAACATTCACTCACATTAAATAAATAGAATTTATTCTCATTATTTAAAAAATTAGGCTTATTTTAATGTGTGCTAGAGTTCTGCCTAAGAGTATATCTATATAGGCCTGGGCCTGGGCTCTGCCACTGAAGCTTCCATCCCGGCAGAGGCAGCAGGAGCCAAGGTACCACAGTTGCCTGCTCCACCCACGGAACTAGGACTAGACCAGCTGCTGGAGCTCAGGGACTGCCACAGCTGCTTCCATCCCAGAAGCAGGAGCAAACTCACCCTAGCATCCTAGGCTCCTGCTCCACCCACGTGACTAAGGCTATCAGGGCCTGTCTCCAGGCCAGACTCCTGTGCCTGGGGTATACAACTGGGGCTCCCATCCATCCCAGTGGGATCCAAAGCACCCCAGCATCCTAGTCCATTTCTCCACTCACGAGACCAGGAAGTGGAGAGCTGCTAGAACAGTGGACTTTCTGACACCCAACAGAAGGGAACCCTGGTCCCACACCCATCAGGAGAGGAAGAGGCACCCTCTGGAACCCACTGCAAGAACAGATGGGAAGGAGACAATATAAAAACACAAGGAGCAACAGAAAAACCAATATGACACTGCCAGAGTCCAGAGACCCTACACCAACAAGGCTGGAACACCCCAACACAAATGAACTAGAAGAGAATGACATAAAAAACAACTTCATGGAAATTATAGAGGATATTTATATTTATAAAAATATTAAGAGCATCTAGGGAAAAAGGCCAGGTTACATATAAAAGCAAACCTATCAGAATTACACCTGATTTCTCCATGGAAACTCTGAAAGCCAGAAGGTCCTGGATAGATAGTCTACCAACATTAAGATTCCACGGATGCCAGCCAAGACAGCTATACCCAGCTAAGCTTTCAATCAATATAGATGGAGAAATCAAGATATTTCATGACAAAACCAGATTTAAACAATACATATCCACTAACCCAGCCCTACAGAAAATTCTGGAAGGAAAACTCCAACCCAAGGAAGTTAACTACAACCAGAAAAACATAGGCAATAGATAATTCCACTTTACCAACAGGCAAAAGGAAAAGTAGTGGAAATCCACATACAATTCCAACAACAACAACCATTCCAAAACAAACAAGAATGAGCTATCAATGGTCACTAATTTCCCTCAATATTAATGGTCTTAACTTGCCCATAAAAAGACACAGGTTAACAGAATGGATTTGAAGACAGAATCCATCCTTCTGCTACATACAAGAAACACACCTCAGCTTCAAAGACAGATGTTATTTTCAGAGTAAAGGGTTGGGAAAAGATTTTCCAATCAAATGGACCCAAGAAACAAGTGGGGGTAGCAATCCTAATATCTAACAAATTAGACTTTAAACTAAAATCAATCAAAAGAGATGAAGGAGGTCACTTCATACTCATCACAGGAAAAACCAACCAAGATGAAGTCTCAGTTCTGAACATCTAGACCCCAAATACAAAGCCATCCACTTTCATAAAAGAAACATTACTAAAACTCAAAGCACATATAAAACCTCACACACTTGTAGTGGGAGACTTTAACACCCCACTCTCACCACTAGACAAGACCACAAGACAGAAACTTAACAAGGATACGAAGGACCTAATAGAAGTTATGACCCAATTGGGTTTAACAGACATCTATAGAACACTCCATCCAAACACAAAAGCTCCACACGGAACCTTCTCAAAAATCAACCACATACTTGGCAACATAGCAAACCACAACAGATACAAAAAATTGGAATAATTCCATGTATCTTCTCAGACCATCATGCCTTAAAGTTAGAATTCAACAATAACACAAACCACAGAAACCCTGCAAACTCATGGAAATTGAATAATACACTATTGCACCACTCCTGGGTCAAAAAAGAAAAAAAAAGAAATTAAAGACTTCCTAGAATTCAATGAGAATGAAGACACAATATACCCAAACTTATGGGACACTTTGAAAGCAATGCTAAGAGGAAAGTTCATAGCACTAAGTGCCCACATGAAGAAACGGGAGAATAGCCACACTAGAGAATTAACAGCACAACTGAAAGTTCTACAACAAAAGGAAACAAACTCACCCCAGAGGAGCAGACTCCAAGAAATAATTAAATTGAGGGCTGAAATCAATAAAGTGAAAACTAGGAAAACGATATAAAGAATCAATGTAACAAAGAGTTGGTTCTTTGAGAAAATCAACAAGATAGACAAACCTTTATCCAAACTTACCAAAAGTCATATTATGAACATGCAAATGAACAAAATCAGAAATGAAAAGGGAGACATAACAACGGACACTGAGGAAATCCAGAGAATCATCAGGTCATATTTTGAAAAGCTGTACTCCACAAAATTTGAAAATTTAAAGGAAATGAACAATTTTCTGGATAAATATCACTTACCAAAATTAAATCAAGAACAGATAAGCAATTTAAATAGTACTATAACACCTAAGGAAATAGAAGCAGTCATCAAAAGTCTCCCAACCAAAAAAAGCCCCGGGACAGATGGCTTCAGTGAAGAATTTTACCAGAAATTCAAAGAACAGGTTATACCAATTCTCCTCAAAGTATCCACAAAATAGAAGCAGAAGGGTCTTTGCCAAACTCTTTTTATGAGGCTTCAATAACATTGATCCCCAAGCCACACAAAGACACAACTAAGAAAGAGAAACTTCAGACCAATATCCCTCATGAGCATTGATGCAAAAATACTCAATAAAATACTGGCAAATGGGATCCAAGAACACATCAGAAACCTCATCCACCATGATCAAGTAGGCTTCATTCCAGGGATGCAGGGATGGTTCAATATACGAAAATCCATCAATGTAATCCACCATATAAACAAGCTGAGAAACAAAAATCACATGATCATCTCATTAGATGCTGAAAAAAACCTTTGATAAAATCCAACACCCCTAATGATAAAGGTCTTGGAGAAATATGGGATAACAGGTACATACCTAAACATCATAAAAGCTACACACAGCAAGCCAACAGCCAACATCAAACTGAATGGAGAGAAACTCAAGGCAATTCCTCTAAGATCAGGAACAAGACAAGGCTGTCCCCTCTCCCCATATCTCTTCAATATTGTACTGTAAATTCTAGCTAGAGCAATAAGACAACAAAAGGAGATCAAGGGGATACAAATTGTAAAGGAAGAAGTAAAGCTTTCACTATTTGCAGATGATATGATAGTTTACATAAATGACCCAAAAAACTCTACCAGAGAACTCTTGCAGCTGATTAACACCTTCAGCAATGTGGCAGGATGCAAGATCAACTCAAGAAAATCAGTAGCCCTACTGTATACAGATGATAAAAGGGCTGAGAAAGAAATCAGAGAAACATCACCCTTTACAATAGCCACAAACAACATAAAATACCTCAGGGTAACACTAACCAAACAAGTGAAAGACCTGTATCACAAGAACTTTAAGTCTTTAAAGAAAGAAATTAAAGAAGACACCAGGAAATGGAAAGATTTACCATGCTCTTGGATAGGTAGGATCAATGTAGTAAAAATGGCAATCCTGCCAAAAGCAATCTACAGACTCAATGCAATCCCCATCAAAATCACAGCACAATTCTTCACAGACCTTGAAAGAACAATTCTAAACTTTATATGGAAAAACAAAAAAACCCAGGCTAGGGAAGACAATCCTGCTCAACAAAGCAAAGCATCCCTGACTTCAAGCTCTATTATAGAACTATGGTCCTGAAAACAGCTTGGTATTGGCACAAAAATAGACAGGTAGACCAATGGAATCGAATTGAAAACCCTGAGATTAATCCACAAACCTATGAACACCTGATTTTCAACAAAGAAGCTAAAATTATACAATGGAAAAAAGATAGGATATTCAACAAATGGTGCTGGCATAACTGGATATTGGCATGTAGAAGACTGCAGATAAATCCATGTCTATCGCCATACACAAAACTTAAGTCTAAATGGATTAAAGACCTCAACATAAATCCAGCCACACTGAACTGGAAAGTACCCCTGAACGAATTGGTACAGGAGACTGGTTCCTGAATATAACACCAGTAGCACAAACACTGAGATCGACAATTAACAAATGGGACCTCCTGAAACTGAGAAGCTTCTGTAAGGCAAAGGACACAGTCAGCAAGACAAAAAGGCAGTCCACAGAATGGGAAAAGATATTCACAAACCCCACATCTGACAGAGGACTGATCTCCAAAATTTACAAAGAACTCAAGAAGCAAGTCTCCAAAACACCACAGGATCCAATTAAAAAGTGGGGGACTGAACTAAATAGAGAATTCTCAATAGAGGAGTCTAAAATGGCTGAGAGACACTTAAGAAAGTGCTCAACATCCTTAGCCATTAGGGAAATGCAAATCAAAGCAACTCTGAGATATCATCTTACTCCTGTCAGAATGGCTAAAATCAAAAACACCAATGACAATTTATGCTGGAGAGGATGTAGAGAGAGGGGAACACTACTCCACTGCTGGAGGGGGTGCCAACTCGTACAGCCACTATGGAAATCAGTATGGAGATTCCTCAGGAAAATGGCACTCAGTCTACCACAAGACCCAGAAATTCCACTCTTAGGCATTTACCCAAAAGATGCCCATTCACACAATAAGGATGTCTGTTCCACTATGTTCATAACAGCATTATATGTAATAGCTAGATCCGGAAGCAACCTAGATGCCCCACAACTGACGAGTGGATAGAAAAAATGTGGTACATTTACACAATGAGGTACTACTCAGCAGAGAAAAACAATGGAATCTTAAAATTTGCAGGCAAATGGATGGCACTAGAGGAAACCATCCTGAGTGAGGTAACTCAGTCACAAAAAGACTAACATGGTATATACTCACTCACATATGGATTTTAGATATAGATCAGGGGAGTGTCAGCCTAGAATCCCAGTGCCAGTGAGTCTGGGAAACAAGGAGGTTCCCAAGAGAGATGTATGATACCCCCAGAGAAGTAGAATGAGGCAAGATCTCCTAAGGAGATTGGGAACATCGGGGGAGGGGAGAGGGAACCAAGAAAAAGAGAGGGGGATAAGAGGAGGGGAGAAGAAGGTATGGGGGAGCAGCTAAACACTGAACTGAACTCCTGGAACCCAGTGACAGAGATGGAGGAGTTATGAGCAAAGGGGTCCAAGACCATGATGGTGAAACCCACAAAGACAGCTGACTGCATAAGGGGGAGCTCTTGAATCCCAGACTGATGGCTGAGAGGCCAACAGGCAACTGATCCAGACTCCATGAATGTAGTGCCAGTGAGAAGGCCACACAGAAATCACTGGGGCCTTGGGTAGTAGATCAGTGTTGACCATGGTGTACGAATGACCTTTGGGAGCTCATTCCACATGGAGGGATGCTCTCTCAGCCTGGACACATGGGGAAGGGCCTAGATCCTTCCCTGGATGAAATGGCAGACTTTGGAGATTCCCCCTAAGGAGGGCCTCACCCTCCCTGGAGAATGATGTGGGGATGGGGTGGAGGGCTGGGAGGCCTGGTGGAGGGACAAGGGAGGAGGGGTGGGAGAAGGAGCTGGGATTGACATGTGAAGCATTCATGTTTCTAATTTAAATAAAAACATATATTGAGGGGAAAAAAGAGTATGTCTATATGTACACCACATGTGTATGTTATGTGTGTGCACCCTATGTGTATGTATGTATGCTCACCACATGTGTATGTATGTATACCACGTGTTTCTATGTATGTATGTGTGTATATATGTATGTGCACCACGAGAGTATTATGTATGTTTACCACATGTATATGTATGTATGTGTACCACATGTGTATGCATGTAGACCACGTGTTTGTATGTATGTATGTGTATATATGTGTATATGTGTATGTGCACCACATGTGGATGTCTGTATGTACACTAATTGTGTATTATATATGTGCATCAATGTGCATGTGTGTATACCTCATGTGTATGTATGTGCACCACATGTGGATGTATGTGCACCACATGTGGATGTATGTGTACCACATATATGTGTATGTATGTTCACTACATGAGTATCATGAATATGGACCTGTGTGTATGTATGTCAACCACATGTGCATGAGTTTATGTATATCTACCAACTGTGCCTGGCATCTGAGGAGTTAAGAAGATAGTTCTGCTCTCAGCAACAGGAGTTGCAGACAGGGTGAGCTGCCCTGTGGGTACTGATGATTGAACTTGGTTCCCCTGAAAGTGCACCAAATGATCTTAATTGATGAGCCATCTCTCCAGGCCCTTTAAGGAATAAACAAGATCTCCATGTGGCTGTCACAAACAAACATGCCCAAAAGCTGTTGGGGGTAGCAACTGGCACGACCAAGCTTAAAGACTCAAAGGGCAATAGTAGAGAACTATCACAATCCCAGATCTGTGTGCTGGTTACTTTTTTGTCAGCACCAACTAGAGTCATCAGAGAAGGAGACAAAATGAAGGATTGTCCCCATCAGACTGCCTTTCCAGAAACGCTCTGGAGGAATTTCTTGATTGACACAGAAGAGTACAACCCACTGTTGTTGTAGCCACTTCTGGGCAGGCAGCCCAGGGTTCTATAAGAAAGGAGGCTGAGGGGCTGGAGAGATGACTCTGTGGTTAAGAGCACTGTCTGCTCTCACAGAAGTCTTGATTCAATTCCAGTATCCACATGATGGCTCACAATCATCTATGGTGTGATCAGATTCTCTCTTCTGGGGGAGAACAGACATACATGAAGAGGAAATACTCAACCAGTTAAAACACAAAAATAAACAAATCTTTAAAAGAAAAGAAAGAACGCAGGCTGAGTAAGCCAAGGAAGGCCAGTCAGGTAGATTCTTTTCTCCAGACTCTGTTTCATTTCCAGCTTTTAGGTTCCCTGAGTTCCTGTCTTAGTGTTCTATTGCTGTGACGAGACAGTATGACCACAGCAACCCATATAAGAGAATACATTGAATTAGGACTGGTTTACAGTTCAGAGGTTTAATCCATTATTGTCATGGCAGGAAACATGCAGCTGGACAGGAAGCTGAGAGCTCTGTATCTGGATTGGCAGGAAGAAAGGAGAGAGACACATGGGGCCTGGCTTGAGCCTTTGAAACCTGAAAGCTCACCCCAAGTGACACACAATCTCCAATAAGGCCACACCTGCTACAACAAGGCCACACCTCCTAACAGTGCCACACCCTGGTACCAAGCATTCAAACACATGAGTCCATGGGAACCATTACTCTTCAGACCACCACAGTGACAAACTGTAAACCATATAAAACTTTTGCTCCCCATGTTGTTTTGGCCAAGGTGTTTATCACACAACAGGAAAGTACTAACTACCCAGGTGTACAAGTCTACAAGCCCAGCTCTGTGAAGCCCAAGCAGGGGAGCACAAACTCAATCACAGCCTCAGAGCCCGTCTCAAGACAAAAGCTGGGGCGGAGCTCAGCAGCAGAGGGCTGGTCTTGCATGCTCACAAGCAAGGTCAACATGCAGAGAATAAGAAACTGTAGAGGGCTGTCCTGGAATGGGATGTACATAACACACGCGCATCAAGGATCCTTGTGGAAGAGGTGATGGAAAGGTTGTAAGAGCCAGAAGTGGTGGGTAGCTTCAAGGAAATGGTGTTTTCCAGACACAGGAGAACAGCTGTACACAGACCTCCATGGCAGTTGTGACAGCATGCACAAGACCTATATACTCTCAAGCCAAACAAAATCCTGGCATGGGAGAGGGGCAAGTTGGCACAAAATCCCACCACTCTGGGGAGCTTTGGCATTTGATAGAGTGTTTTCTTTAATGCCGTGGCTGCCCTCCCAAGGGTAGTAGATGAGCAACACAAACTGGACTTGATGGGAAGAAAAGGAAACACAAGGTTGGGTGGGTAGGGAAGTGAGGGTGGAGAGGGTGGGTATAGGAGGAGTTGGGGGAGGGGCAGTGAATATGAAGTTCTCAAAGAATTGATAAAATTTTATTCTAAATGTGCTACTGTTGGCCCAGAGGCTGTTTAACCATGAAGAACTGTCAGTCACCTGACCTGAAGTACTCTGCAAAAGTGAGGCCTTCAGCATCCTGGAGACCAGAAGAGGGGTCCAACCCTCACAACCAGTGGGGTGCCTCTCAGCACCTCCAGATCTGTCTAGCCCCCCCTCTCCACCTCCAGCAGTCTGTGCAGACATACCCCCTCCCTCCACCACTGCAAAACCCTGCCCTAGCCTTAAGTGTCCCCACGCCCACACCCACGCCACCGTATTCTCTGACACACACTGATCTCTGCTCTCGGGTCACTCTCACTCTTGGTTGGTACCATGAGTAGCAGCTCAGGGATGTGCCTCATGGCTCACCCGACCCCACCCCTGTAGCTTCTCATCCAGAGCTCTCAGACCCACGTAGGCCCAGTTCTGCTTCTATCCCGTGTCCTGTCACACTTCTGCAGGTCCAGATGACTTTGGCTTCAACTTGTACACCACTCACACCGATACCAATCCAGACCCCACCCCCTGGGTGTCCTCAAGCTGCCCTTGTTACAGTAAGCCCACATTAGAACCTGGCACTGGCTATGGACTAACTCACAGACTGATCTGGGCCGTTATCAACAGACAGCTTGCCCCCATGGGCAGGGGTGTGCTGGAAGAGGACCATAGCAGAGCCCTCCAGAAGCTCGGACGGTTTTTCACACTTTGGTCTAAATTCAAAAAGATAAGTGCTTATGTGCCACACACACATAACAGCTTTAGTTCAGATGCCCAAAACACCTCTAGACTTAGCTGGAAAGGTGGCTCAACTGTAAATTGCTTGTTGCCAAGCCTGAGGTCAGTCCCAGGACTCAGAACAGGCGTCACTGAGCCTGCAGTCAGTCCCCAGGACTCAGAGCAGAAGGAAAGAACCAACATGTGTAAGCTTCCCATGACCTCCATATGTGCTATTGCCAGGTGTGGTGGTACATGTCTTTGATCCCATCACTCCAGAGGCAGAGGCAGGTGGATCTCTGAGTTCAAAGCTAGCCTGGTCTACATAGTAAGCTCCAGAACAGCCAGGACTTTGTGAGAGACCCTGCCTCAAAAAAAAGGGGGGGGGGAGAGACAGAGACACAGAGAAAGAAAGAGAGAGAGAGAGAGAGAGAGAGAGAGAGAGAGAGAGAGAGAGAGGGAGGGAGGGAGGGAGGGAGGGAGGGAGGGAGGGAGGGAGGGAGGGAGAAGGGGAGAGGGGGAGAGAGGGAAGAGAGAAAGCTGTTCGGCAGGGATGGGGAGGCTGGCGGGAAGGTAGAAGCCACACCGAAAGGACTGACAGATCCTGTAGAGACCCGTATGCTTGCAGCAGGCACTGACCACACTTGTATGAATCAGTCAGAATTTAGAGCAAAGGTATGGAGTTGACCACTGAATCTGAAGAACACTGGTGAGCCTTCTTCTGGAAATACAAGATGATACAGGTCCTGGGACTGGGGGACAATCACCCTACACCATCTGCTCACCATCGTGGATCCAGACACACTGGTGACACTCACCCAGCAACCGCTAGAACTTCCACGCAGAATGCCAGACTTCATAGCCCTGGTATCCAGAATATCTAGATGCCCCAGCTTCTCAGAGTCACTCCCTCCCAGAGCCCAGGGCGAGCATGTGTGGCTGGCAAGGCTGGCTGAGAAAGCACAGCTCCTGGCAAACTCTGCCTGCCAAATGCAGAGGATGGAGGCCTTCAAACCCTGGGCTACGCATGCCATTCCTCAGCTCCTCTCCAGGGCATGAGAAACTGGGGGTTCCTTGTCATTCTTGAAGAAGTAGGGGAGGGAAAGTTCTCAGAACTTCTTTATAGAACCAAAAAATCTGGGGTTAGGCATAGAGACATGCTTTTCATCCAAACAGTAGGAAGGCAGAGGCAGACACATCTGTTGTTCAAGCTAGCCTGGTCTAAATAGTTCCAGGCTAGCCTGAGCTACACAATGAGACCTTATCTCAAAAAACAAAAACAACCAAAGCCCAGTCTTGATTCTGTGTGCCGTAGCAGGAAGAACTGTGCAGAGATGACCAGTGTGAACAAGGGCACTGCTTCTGTTGTGAATGGTGGGTATCTGTGGTCTTTAATTAACTCTAAGTAGATAACATAGCTCCTATATTATAATACATAAATGTCTATGAACAAAATAGATATATTTTTTGGCAGGGATTTTTCTGGAAGATTGCTGTGGCGAAGTACACTCAAGGTTTCAAGCATCAGCAGTCACATAGCCGGGGTGCCGTCAGGACTTGGGGACAGAGGTAAATATCCGAAGGCCGTGCATACCCTTGATCTCCTCTTTCAGTGCCTGAGGAAGAGATGGCACAGTCAGTTCTCATGTCTTTACACTGGTTATGGGGTGTTCTACACGGCTCTGTCTGAAGGATACCTTGCACATGTTTTGTTTAAGCAACTTTCCCTTCAAAATAGGTTTTGCCCATGTCTGTGTGCTGTGTGTATGTGTGCATGTTTGCATGTGTGCGGATGCACGTGTGCATTTGTGCACGTGTGTGTCCATGCATTTGGAGGTCTGAGGTTGACACTGGGTATCTTCCTTGACCGCTCTCCGATTTATGTTCAGGTGGCTCACTGAACCTGGAGCCTACTGTTTTGGCCAGTCATCTAGACAGCTTACTCCAGGGATTCCCCGTTCTGCTTTCCAGGCACTGAGACCACGCAGGACTGATGTCAACGCTGAGTGTGGTCCCAGAGGTCTGTAACGCCAGCATCTGGTTTCATGTGGGTTCTGGGAATCCTAACTCAGGTCCTCACACTTGCACACAGCACTTTGCCCTCTAAGCCTCTTCCCAGACCCCTTGTAATTTTCACTGGCTTGAGGCAGGGGCTCACTATATAGCGCTGACTGGCCTGGAACTTGCTGTTGTAGACCAGAGTCCTCCAATTCAGAGTTGGGATTAGAGGTGTGCACCACCACACCCAACTCCTTTAACAGTTGTGTTTAGTCCATAATATTTAGGTTTATAGCCAGGTGCTGGTGGCACATGGCTTTTATCCCAGCACTGGGGAAGCAGAGGCAGGTGGATCTCTGGGAGTTCAAGGCCAGCCTGGTCAACAAAACATGTGCCATGACAGCCAAGGCTACACAGAAAAGCCCTGCCTGAAGAAAGCAACAACAAACCCATCTATGCTTGCTGTGGTGCTACACACCTATAGCCCACCACTGGGGTAAGGCAGGGTGGTAACCTGAGCTCAGGAGTTCAAGTCTAGCCCAGCAATATAGGAAGACCCTGAACCTGTGCTCTCTGTCTCTGTCTCTGTCTGTCTGTCTGTCTCTCTCTCACCTACAGCATACACACAGACGTCTACCTGGGTTGTGGAGTTAAAACAACATTGAGTACCTCTGGCCCAGAGTCAGCAAGGGAGTAAATAGGTCAGGGTATGGGCCCAGACGTTCTGTAGTCCTGGCCACAGCTGGTTTCAGTCATATTCTTAACTGGTCCTACCAAGGCCAACTCTATAGTCAATGGAAGCCTCAACTCTGCAAACAGAAAGGGCCCTTAAAAAGCCTCATCTCTACAACTAGGAGTCAAGACCGTGCTGGAGAATCCTACAGAAACAGCTGTGACCTGACCTAGTGAGAGCACAGGGACCCCAGTTTTAAAGCTGGGGAACCAGCACTGAACGGAACAAGCCCTCTGAATGTGAGTGCCAGCTAGGAGACCTGGGCCCTCTATGGGACCTCTAACAGTGGAACCAGTATTTATTCCTAGTACACAAATGGACTTAGGGATCCCATTCCCTATGGAAGGATACTATTTCAGCCCAGATACACGGAGGAGGGCCTAGGCCCTCCCCCAAGTGATGTGACAAACTTTGATTCCCCCATGGAAGGCCTCACTATCCTTGGGAAGCGGGTAGGAGGTGGGTTGGGGAAGATTGGTAGGGGGCAGGGGAGGATGGGAGCGAGAGGAAACAGGGTGGGGGAACCGATATGTAAAATGATTGTTTCTAAATAAAAAAAAAAAAAATGTTATAAAAAAAGCCTCATCTCCCAGTCAGGTCCCTTCCCTCTGCTTGCTGCAGGCCCAGGATGCCCTCTAGTGGCTATTTCTGTCTCTGCATCTGGGCTATTGCCAGCTAGGGGGGAGCCGGGCACACCTTCAGTTTTGTGGTGTGCACACTTCCTGTTCCCAACACCTCCCTGATCCCCCAAGGCTCCTCATCCCACATCAGTGTCACATGCTACCTGTTACAGTCACAGAGGAGTCACTGACAAAATTACTGAGGTACCTGATTAAAGTACCCTAAGTGTGGGAGTGGGCGCCGGAGGGTCAGTCATGGAGCTGCAGACAATGTACTAAGTTCAATCCCTAGTGCTTAACAAATAAAAGAAGGCCAAGGTTGTCCTCCGTCACTTAGTGAGTTCAAGGCTACCCTGGACTACGAGTCACTGCCTCAAAAAAAAAAAAATCAGGCAGTGGTGGCATACGCCTTTAATCTTGGCACTCAGGGGCCAGGCTGGTCTACACATGGAGTTCCAAGACAGCCAGGGCTACAGAAAACAATAAACAAAAAACCCCAGAGTATCATGGGTAAGAAGATGCAGCTTGAAAGCCAGTCATTGTGGTGCACGCCTTTACTCCCAGCACTTGGGAAGCAGAGGCAGGCAGATCTCTTGTGAGTTTGAGGCCAGCCTGGGCTACATTGTGAGCTCCAGGACAGCCAAGGCTGTACAGAGAAACCCTGTCTTGAAAAAAAGAAAAGCTGCAGCTGGGATGAGCACGATTGGGCATGGCTGGGCACAGTGTTCCATTAGGTATTGGGGACACCAAGGGAAAAGCAAAGGACAACAATGAAGAATAGAGCTACAAAAAGACCTCAAGGCCAGCAACAACGGCACTGCAAGCGCCTGGGCCGTGATTCACCAGGTAAGAGGACTTGCTAAGCAAGCCTGACAATTTGAATATGAACCCAGAGCCTATGTAAAAAGGCCAGATGTGGCACACATCTGTAGCCCTGGCATTCCTACAGTGAGGGGAAGACAGGAGAATTGCCTGGAGATTAGCCTAGAGCACACAGTACATTTAAGGAGGGCCTACTATGTGTTCTCAGCCTGTGTGGACACAGGGAGGTTGAATGACCTACTTGGGATCACGACTAAAAAAGCAGGCCAAGGGATGCATATAGGTTAATGGCATCCAGGAATCCAGTCACACCAGGCAGCATATGATAGATAGATAGATAGATAGATAGATAGATAGATAGATAGATAGATAGACAGACAGATAAATCTTAAAAAGAAAAGAAAAAGTGGAGGGTCTTTGGGGCCCAGCCAGGAGGATGGGAAGCAGCTTTAGAGTCAGGTGCAGAAGGGAACCTAGACCAGAGGTTCATTTAGGGTCAGGGTCTGGATGAAGACCAACAGGCAACAGCCTGCTGTGCGGATGATGGCAGAGTGGGCAGGGAAGCCCCTCTGACAACTGCAAAGGATGTGTAAACTCCAGACAAAGGGGTTTACGGCCAGACTCTGGTTTTCAGAAACTAACCCAGCTGATAGTACACAAGACCTCTGAGAGTGACACCAAACACAGTTGTCCAGAGGGGTGACTTCTGGGACAGAGGCCCGAAGTAAAGGCTGGTGCAGGTTCCAATTGAGGAACACATACCAAATCTCCAAAAACGTGTCTCAAGCACGGTCTGTGCTTACAGATATGTCAGTGTGCAACAGCAGAAAACACTGAGTGGGCCAGGCACAATGGAGCACGTCTATAACCCTGTTCAGGAGGCGGTGGCTAGACAGCATGAGTCCAGACAAGGCATCAGATGGACACCTGTCTTAAAATCCCTCACAAGGGTTGAGGATACAGGGTTTGGCAGAGCACTTGCCCAGCATACACAAAGTTCTGGGTTCCACCCTCAGCACCTCATAAACTAGGTGTGGTGGTGCACACCTAGAAACCCAGCATCATGGAGGTGGAGGCAGGAAGATCGGAAGTTCAAAGTCACCCTCGGCTGTAGTGTAAGTTTGAGACCAGCCTGGACTACATACATGAGAAGGAGTCCTTTAAAAGTACCCAGATGAGTCTGGGATGCAGCTCAGTAGGTAGAGCTCTCACCAAGTGTGCCTGAGTTTGGTACCCAGACTTCATAAGCCAGGTGTGGTGGTACACACCCCCAGCACTTGGGAGGCAGAGGCAGGAGAATCAGAAATGCAAGACCATCCTCACCTACATAATGAGTTTGGGGCTGGCCTGGGCTTCACGAGACCCTCTTTAACAAAAACCTAACTCTCTTTAACCCAAACTCTCTTTAACAAAAACCCAAACCAAAGAAACAGTAAAAGTTGGAAGATAACTATTGGGTGGCTTATTTTCAATTTTTAATGAATTTACATTTGTTTAAAATCTCAACCTAGTAAGTCTTTGATTATGTATTTCAGGGTCTCAAGTCCTGGCCTCCTGACCATATTCTAAAGGCTGCCTTGCTCTTTCCTGGGACTGACAGTGATGGCCACCATGCCCTCTGCCGTGCCCTCAGATGCTGAAAGCCAGAGGGAAAAGGACCGTCAGCAGCCACTGACCTGATTGACCATCTGGTGCTGCTGGACAGTCCTCTTCTCTTTAAATTCTTCTGATTCAATTTTAATCTCGTACATCGCCCCACAGCCTCCTGAAACAGTCAAGGGCATTTCCGTTACAACAGATGGTCGCAGACTCGCACTCCTCAAGTACCAGACAGTCCCAGGAAAGGAATGTCCTGCCGGCATTCTGCTAACAGGCGTAGGTAAGAGCAGTTTCCGACCTGACTATTAACTCCTGGCAGGCAGCCTTGACCCACATGTACTCTTGTGTTTGCAAGGCCTCTCTGCTACCCACAACTGAGTGTGGCAGGAAAGAGGAGACCCAAGGCCTGGGAGGCACTGGGAGGTAGAAGATTCTCTCTTAGCCACGGGAGATGGTGGGAAGGTCAATTTCAATATTTCACCTTCCACAGACCCGTTAAAAATTACAAAAATAGCCTAATGTTTCACCCAAACATATGTGGAGTCCTGCCAACAAGGGTTGATAGTGATTGTCGACTCGACAGCATCGAGTATCACTTAGCTGGGCCTTTGTACATAGTAGGCAAGTGTTCTACCAACTGGGCTACATCCCCAGCCCAACGAAAGCTATTTCTGAATGTTCTCACGACCCATGCAAGGGTGCTTTCTGGGCCATCGGGGAGGCCTCCTTGCAGTGGACGTGCGGGGCTGGTTCTTATCTGGCTACCTGCACCTGTGTCCCTCTCTGGGTGTGTCTAGATAAGGCCCAGTCTTCCCTCTGCTTCTGGTGCAGAAGTTACTCCTCCAGCCCAGTCCTGACAAACAGCCAGGCATTTGGAGGTGTAGCGGTGGCCTTAGAAGAACACGGCCAGCCTGGGCTTAGAGAGTCTGCCCTGGGTCCTGATTCTGCCTCTGGCTGTCCTGTTTCCTGCAGCTGTTTCGGGCTTGACTCTTGGATACAGTCGAGTAGTTGACCAAACCTACCTTGGGCCCATTCTGGTTCTGCCATTGTGGAGAGTCAGAAGAATTGGGGTGGGTGAGTTACAAGGTCCATCTCAAAACTGGGAGACTATTACCTGAGCTCTTGGTGCCTCTACAGGGGCAGGCTTGCTCATCAGCAAGCGGGACCTCATGTGAGCAGGCCCCGTCTGGTAACCCAACGTTCTCTCAGCCTGGCCCTTGTCTTCGTGGTTTCCCCCATTCTAAGTCCCCATCTCCAACTGGCCCAAAGCACACATGGCAGAAGCCACAATGGCAAGTCCCCTCCTCCCGGCCTTTTGACTTTAGTCTCTCCCCAGGCAAAAACTCTTTGAAAACTTTAGCAAAGCCCCACGGAGTAGATGGGAGGAAGCCTCACCTGAGATGTCCGTGACTTTGATAGCTGTGGCTCTCGGAAACTTCTCTTTGAGAACCTGGGTCACTTTGAGCTCCCCCTCAGTCTGGGAGGCAAACATCCGATGTACACAGTGTAGCAGAGGAAGCTGTGACAACAAAGAGGGGGTCCATGGAAACTGAGGTGGTTTCTGCTGGAGTGGGGGCAGGCCAAGTGTTGGGGTCGGTGAGTGCGGGTGCTGAAGGTGCCATCCAGGCATTCCTTAGTCTCACCTGAAGGTCCAGAGCAGGGTGCTAGTCTAGACGTTCAGGGTTGCACCCTGGGTCTCTGAGCTATGTTCGTGTGTGCATGTGCATTGGGGGTCAGAGGACAAGCACATCGGTCATTCTCAGGGACACCACCTTGCTTTTTGAGACACAGTAGCTCACTGGCTTGGAGCTCATCAAGTGGGCTAGGCTGGCAGGCAAGTCCCCAGCAGTGGGATTACAAGTATATTTAAGAGTGTGTGCACATGAATGCAGTGCCTTCAGAAGTCAGATGAGGGTATCAGATCCCTGGGGCTGGGGTTCCAGGCAGTTGTGAGTTGATTGACATGAAGGCTGGAAACTGAATTGGGGTCCTCTGCAAAAGCAGTGAACACTCTTACCCACCATTCCACATGGGCCCTGGGGACCGAACTCAAATCATCCTTGGGAGCACTTTACCAACCGAGCCTTCTCCCCAGCTCTCATTGGCTGGTCTTAAAAGGCCAAGATGGAGTCTGTGCCTCTACAGCAGCATCCCAGGGCTGACCCTAAGGCAGGCCCTCTGAAGCAATGAGTGTACAGATGAGAGCCATGGCCGCTGGACACAGGCCTAGGGGATGACTGAACTGCAGGCTGGACGAAAGGTCTGGAGTTAGATGGTCTGCGTGAGGCTGTGAGGCTGCAAGGTTTCGGGGGTGGAGTGCTCCTCAGACAGAAGCATAGGTGGCATAACCCGATGACAGGCACAGTGGCTAGCACTGCAGAATCCTCACAGGAGCCTGTCACCTTAGCACACTGTCCTGTCAACAGCCTGACTAAATCCCAGATGACCTGCATGGGAGGCAGACTCAAGACCAGCAGGCAAGTGAGGATAAAGAGATAGGTGAGGTAAAGCTTAAGGGAGTGTGAAAAGAGGAGAACGGCCAGGCAGTGTGGCTTATGACTTTATTCTGAGGGTTAGGAGGAATGTCACAAGTTCTAGGCTAGCCAGGGCGATAATGTGAGACACTGTCTCAAAAACTAACAGGAGAGCTCGCTGTATGCTGGGCTCCCACTCCAGGCTGCAGGCTATGGAGGGTCAAGGTCAGAGGCCTGCTCTATGTGCAACTGCAGGGCCCAGCAACCAAGGCCTGGACTACAGGGTTACAGCACCTGTTTTCCACTATGGCAGGCAGGGTTTCTTTCCCAGGTTCGCTGTACTGTGACGGTTTACGGGAAGGAATGTCCCATTCACCTGAGCCCGGTACCCACCGGCACTCCCAGTGCGACTCAGAGAGGTCAGGAGAGAATGAATGAGCAGGGAAGGACCCCGGCCTTGCCCCACGTCCCCAGCCAGACAAGTGCCACCCGAGCTCCCCCGCAGCTCCGCCCGAGCCCCGCCGCCTCACCCCGTGGCTCCCGCGGAGCAGAGGCACAGTGGACGCCGGGCCCCATGCCGCCATGCCCCGCGACGCAGCCCGCAGCCTGAGGTCACAGTGCAGCCGGAAAGACACCGGCACTCTGTCCTGAGCCGCCGCCCTGGGAGAGCCCGCCCCCTGCCGCCCGGAGGCCGCGCCCGCCCGGCGGTCGCCACCCAGAACCAGCCGCACCTGCAGGCCCGGGCACACTCTCCATCCCTCCATGCCGCCTTCCACTACAGGGTCCCAGACCCGCTCCCAGTCACCTACCTCGGCAGCCAGATCCCCGGGTGCACGGGACAGTCCTCCTTCCTGACAAGCCAGTCAGTGCTCTCGGGAACTGACTTCTTTCCAGAAAGAAGTTTCCGTGAAATTCTCAAGCAACGGGTGTCTTAGGTTAGGGTTTTAGAAAGAGCGTTCTGGCTCTTCCTCAGAAGAGCGGACCTTGTAAAGAGGCTGAAATTGGAGAAGACAGACTGATGCAGAGGCCATATGAGCGATGGACTAAACCAGGGGCAGGAGGAGAGGGGATGAGGTATGACGAGGGGATAAGGTGTGTTAGAATGGAAGACAGAAATTTGTTTTGGATTTCCCCAAATTCCAGGAGCCACAACCTAGGATGGAACCTGTAATCCCAGGACTGTTCTGTGTTCAAAGTCAGTCAGGACTAAGTAGTGCATTCCAGGCCAGTTTGGGCTAGAGAGACTAGTCTCAAAACCAAGTGGGATGGGAGTGTGTTGGTTCATGCATTGAATCCCAGCACTGGAGACACAGGCAGGCAGATCTCTTTAGTTCAAGGTCATTCTCGTCTACATATCCAGTGTGAGGCCTGCCAGGGCTACACAGTGAGACTCCGGCTCAAAACAAAACACCAGAATAGGTAGGATTAGAAGCACACACCATAGCCGGGCGTTGGTGGCGCACGCCTTTAATCGAAGCACTCAGGAGGCAGAGACAGATTGATCTCTGTGAGTTTGAGACCAGCCTGGCCTATATAGCAAGTTCCACGACAGTTAGGACTACATAAAGAGACCCTCTCTCAACACAAAACAAAACAAAACTTAAGTGTTGAGTGACTCCTGTATTCTAGCCCTCGGAGCAGGGACTGGCTAACTAGATGGTGACTGGTTTAAGACAGACCAAATGATCTATAAATCAGACACTGAGAAATGGTCCTTGGATTTGGCTGGAACTAAAGAAATTATTTTCCAATGTATTGCTATACTCGTACAAAGCCTGGCACTGCAGGCAAACAGTTTTGTGATCATCTCTCCCTCCCTCCCCCTCTCTCTTTAGTTACTGTTGGAAGCCAGTGCAGACAAGTTTGCCACTTGAAGCTTAGTGCCCTAGGGAAGGTCACAGACTACCTCTGTCATTTACATTGGTGCTTTTGCTTGTCAATCCTGTCCCACAGATCACTCACAAACTGAGACTGAGAACTGCTGGCGCTCCACTGGGTACCCCTTACCTTCAGTTTCCAAGAGGCTGCCCAAAGTGTTTTAGAGAAAAATGTCTCAAATCCTTCACACTCCCAGCACACAAAGGAAACAGTTTTCATATGGCTTCCCCTTACCTTCCTATCCAGCTGGAATCCTAACTACAGGACGTGATACCAGAATTGTCCTGCCGATTCTGCCAGGCATCTGGTCACACGATTTGTCTTTTTTGAGGCTCACCTCCAACCAAACCAGTTTCCTTACAACTTGAGCTTTCTATTTTATGTGTCTGGATGTTTTGCCTGCATGTATGTCTGCACATGTACATCCAGCGTCCAAGGCCAGAAGAAAGTGTCAGATCCCCTGAACTAGAGTTACAGATGGGTGTGGACCCCACGTGGGTGCTGGAATCAAGCCCTGGCCCTCTTCAACAACGGCCAGGGCTCTTAACCAGGAGCCACCTTTCCAGCCCTTTTGTTTTTTAAAGCATCTTTGGCCCAGAAAATGGCTGATCCTTTCTGATCTTGAGGTTCTTTCACCTTTGTTTACTTTGGGCCATAGTCACTGTTTTGTTTATTGTTGAGACAGGGTCTCCTATAGCCCATGCTGGCCTCGAATTCATTATGTAGCTGAAGATGGCCTTAGATTTCTGACTCTCTTGTTCTCGGGTAACAAGCCTGTACCACCTCACCACCGGGACTCCTCAGTTAGAGTCTCTTGGGATGCAGCACTGAGGTTTTTGGTTTTGGTTTGGTTTTGGTTTTTTGAAACAGGGTTTCTCTGTATTTATTGCTTTGGAGCCTGTCCTTGAACTCGCTCTGTAGACCAGGCTGGCTCCGAACTCACAGAGATCCGCCTGCCTCTGCCTCCAGAGTGCTGAAATTAAAGGCATGGGCCACCAACGCCGGGCTCGTTCTGAGACATCTTTACTAGCAGTCATTTTATAGAGCCCCCTAGCACCCCGAGTGTCAGTTCTTAAAAATTCAATCCTACAGCTGGGTGTGGTGTTGCACATCTTTAATCCCAGTGAATCTGAGTTCAAGGCCTGCCTGGTCTACAGAGGGAGTTCCAGAACAGCCAGAGCTACACAGAGAACCCTTTCTTGGGGACTAGGGATTGGGGGCGAGCGGGCGGGGAATTCAATCCAAGCAGCTGTGCATCAGCTCCCTGACCTTGTGAACATCTGTGGAAAAGACTGAAAATTTCCTGGCATGCCATCTCCTGCCTCCCCAGACTGCCCCAAGTACTAAACTTTCCCTGAGTAAAGAGCCCTGCAGTGTCCTCCCAAGCCCTTCAACGTCAAAGCAGAGTTATATGACCTGGGCATCTGCCAACCAAGGGGCATTCAGGTTGCCTTTGACTGGAAAGCCTTGACACTGGACCAAGGTAAAGGATGTATGGCTTGTAGTTTCTGGTTATGTTTCAAAGCCTAACTCAGACCTTCCTAACTCTTGTCTGGGTTATTTCTACTCTTCTAAAGTTTCAAATAGCTTTCAAAGACTTAGCCATTAGATACTCCGACACACATTTTGGTGATCACTTAAAAAAATTTCTTAGGCTATACGTAATTTTCATTTTAAAATTATCATTAAATTCATCTATGTGGGAGCATGTACATGCCACAGTGCACATGAGGTGATAAAAGAACTGATTTCTGGAGTTGGTTCTCTTCATCCACTATGAGGGTTCCAGACATGAAGTCATACTGTCAGGCTTGGCAGCAAACACCTCGACCTACTGGGCTATCTTTATGGCCTTTGTGATCACTTTCAGGTCTACTGAAACAAAACAAAAACGAGACAGGCACAGAGCACTTGGGAAGCCACAGTACAGGACTTCAAGTCTGAAGTTAATCGGTGCTGCAAAGCAAGACCATGCCAATAGATGTACAATGCTGACTGACAGTTTGCCTATATCTTATGAGTATTAAGCACGTTTGATCACTTAGCAAGTTTCCAACTCTACTCAAAAAGCCCCAAACCACAGTAGCACTGCTCTTCAAAAGACCTAAAATGTGCCTGTAGTGGCTATTCTTGGTTGCCCACTTGACTACACATGGAATTAACTAAAACCCAATCAACCAAGTACACCTGTGAAGGATTTTTTTCTCAATTAAGTCATCTGCAGTGGGAAGACCCACTTTTAGTCCAAATCTTTTGAGGTGGGAAGGTCCGCCTTTAATCTGGGTCACACCTTTTGTTGGCAGTCTGTATACAGGACACGGAAGACGTCTTGCTCTTGATGGCAAGTCCATTCCTTCACTGGCACTGGAGCCTACTTTGAGATACTGGTGTATACTGAAGACCAGTTGAGACATCTAGCCTTGTGGGATGAACAACTACTGAATTCTTAGGTCTTCCATTGGCACAGACATTGTTGGACTAGCTGGACCACAGCCTGTTAAGTCATTTTAATAATCCCATGTATATTCACTCTACCAATTCTGTTCCTCTAAAGCAGCGGTTCTCAACCTTCCTAATGCCGACCCTTTAATACAATTCTCGTGTTGTAGTGAGCCCCAACTATGGTTTATTTTTGTTGCTACTCAGTAACTGCAATTTTGCTGATATTGAACGTAATGTAAACATCTGTGTTTTTCAATGGGTTGTTGGACCTCCAAAGAGGTTGTGACCCACAGGTTGAAAACCCCTATTCTAAAGTACCCTCCTGATTAATATAATGAGCTTGTTGGCAATTCTCCCACAAGTGGCTGTTTGGACTGGGGAGGGTTTTCAGAATATAGGAGTATTTGACTTCAAGATTAAGAAAATTAGTGAACCCAGCAGGTTCCATCCCATTTCCCAGGAACGTACATAAGATCTGGAGTCCCATAAGTATCCCAGGATGGAGACTGTTCATTTCTGTCTGGGGTGGATCTGCAATAGTCAGAGGGATTTGTTCTTTGGAATAAGGTTCTGGTATTATATTGGTTTCATTTAGGAACTTCTTCCTAAGCTTTAAGAAAGCAGATACTAAATGGTATGCAAAGACAACCCTCTAAATTTAAACTGTAATCAAAATCCACAGAACCTGCAAAGATCTCATTTCCACATTTAAAAGCATGCTAACACACTTCAAAGCCATTTTTGCTTTCAATATAGTTTATTCTGATGAAGTTACAAAAGTAGATACAAAATACTTTTTTAAAAAGTACAGTTAACGACTTAGAAAAATAGAATAAAGCCCTAAAGTTTTAAAAATACAAATAAATTTCTTTCCATGAGGAATATTTTAAGTTATTTTAGATGGTAACCAAGACTACCGTATGCAAACGATTTTTGATGCAGACCAACACAAGACGCTGTTCTATAACCAGCCCGTAGCACACTGGCCATCTGTTTGGCTTTACCTGTATGACACACTCTGATGAGAAAACCGTGAGATTTCAATGCAGCTGCTTCAGTAAAATTACTGATGCCACACACATGTGCTCCAAAGTCCCTCCGAGACTAGCATCAAAGTTGAATATAAAAACAAGAAGATCAAAAGACTCCTCTCGGTCTTTGCCAGAACGTTCACTGACCTCAGGAGGAAAGAACATGACTGTGGAAGGTACTCAGCAGCTCAGGTCCAGGCTGGCACCATGACTGGAAACATACTTGGAGGACCCACACTCTTCGGGCCTGATTTGTTTATGCTTCTGAGGTAATGACGTCATGTCTAAGAAGCTCTACTACTATATGATATTAGGGCTTGGAGAGAAGTCAAGAGTACAAGCAGGAAACCTCACCACCAGGACTGTGTCTGTGCCTTTGCCTCAAGTCATGAAGAACACAGACCTGCAGTTCTCCAGTGATAGTGTGATTGAGCTCTGCAGACCAGGGTAAAAGAACCCTTGGCCAACTGGTTGCTGGTAAATCACTTTATTCAGTCAGAACAGTAGCATAGTGGCTGTCAACACAAAAACTGGATCACAATGAAGAATGACTTTTTAAATCTAAATCTATCATTGTCCAAGTTTTTTAAAGTCCTGGAAGGTAAAGCACCACAGGGCTAAGGTAGAATTCACCAGGCAATTGGAAGCCACTGCAATAAATCAGACAGGACATCTGACTCCTACTTGGGGGGAAGGGGGGGGGGGGGACAGGGAATAAGCAGATAAACCCAGGACAGACTGATTACTTCGGGTGTTATGTAGCGTCCTCTGCCATGCTCTGCCTCAGAGGTGAGCAAACAGCACAATGTGTGCACTCTGCTGGTTAAGGCAGGTCCATTTGGGAGTCTGGCACTGTTTTCACTTAAAAAGGAAAAACAGGGCAGGGACACACACACACATACGCACACATGCGGAGGCACTCAAATTTCAAAACACCAACAAGGTTTTTCTTTGTGTCCCATTAGAGCTGTCTCCATATCTTAGCATCTACCCAATTGGAGCTCAGTCATGGAGAGGGCATTTCTGTCACTAAAATACATGCAAAGGAAAGAGAAATCTTTGATTTGAGAGTGCAAGATATCATAAAAATGATTGAGCCCTGGTTGAGAAAAGATTTTCACTTAAGCAAATCAAATGGAGTCTGTGGTTAAGAAGTGATGCTTTTGGACCTCCAAAGAGGTTGTGACCCACAGGTTGAAAACCCCTATTCTAAAGTACCCTCCTGGCATCTAGAAGCCTGATTCCTATCTGCAGATGACTGTCATACACTTGCACAACAGCTGACATCTGGACCTTTGCAAACACCTGGGTTAGAAGGTGTTTCCAAGCTGTCCTTTTTTCTCTAAGCCATTATCCCACCTTGAATTCCTCTAGCAGTGATGTGTAGTTTCAGCAAAAGTAAGATAAAACAGTTCCTGCAAAATTCTAAGCATATTTAAGGACATACTAAAAATGAATTATTAAAACTGGAGTTTCTAAGGAATTCTTTCTTTTATAGTTTAGTGGAATCAAAAATACAAAAACCTCATCAACTCTAACCTTTCTAAAGCCACATAGGCCACATAGGCAGCCAGTGAGCACTGTGCAAGTCCCAGTTCTGACACAGAGTACTAGCACTGCCAATCAGGCAAGTGTCCAGGATATTTAGGATGTCATGTACACCTGAGGAGGCAGCCAGAACTGACTAGATCAAAGGAAAAGCAGGCACCTTCCTCAATAAAGGAGTCTTATCCTGATAGGATAAGGAAATTTTCAAGTTTTGATACAAAGACAAAGTAGGAGAGAACCCCTAGAGCTCAATGCAGCCTTTGTGTAGTAACAGGATGAAGCAAGGTGGCTGTTAACTCACTCCCCTTGCTGGGTCTCCAGCTCTCCCTCTAGCAGGCAACAGGGAGATCTTCTGCAGTCACACACACCCTCAAGCTACTTTTTTCCTTATTGCCATAAAGTCTGCATTTCTACACATAAACATCAGGTTTCAAGTTGCAATAAAAACATGGAATCGTATAGGAAATAATCAAGTATTCTAAATATTTTTTTCTACTGTCCCCTCCAGAACTGCAAGGCCTCACGAATCATCAATGGAAACAGTGGCTTGAGGCCTGAATCTGTCACAGTTTTTTGGAGTTCTTGATCTCTGCCAAAATCTAAGTAAAGAGTTTCAAAAGGAGAACCTGCAAGGCCACCATCAGAAGACACAAAGACTGTGTCTGTCTATACATCTTCATCTAGACAGACAAGACACAATCCCAAAAGAGTTTAGAAAGTCACTTAAAATAACTTTGGTTAATCTCATGCCATATATGCCTGTGATTTAAGCCTTGTGGATTTTGCAAAACAAACTGTTTTCAGCAAAAAGTTCACCATGTAGCCCAGGCTAGCTTCCAATGTTTTATCCTCCTGCCTCTGCCTCCACAGTGTCAGGTAACAGGCATATACCATCATGCCTGGATAAAAAAATATATACTCTCATCTATAAACACCAGAACACAGACAGGAGCCTAAAAGGCTATCTAAGGTGAACCGGAAGCTCTAAATGCTGGGATTAGAAATGGAACACCATTTCAGTTTGTAAAATGAAGCAAAACTGATCTGTGTTAGGAAATTTTTTCTAGAAACTAAAGTTATGGCTGAAAATTCTTAATGTCCATTATGCTGTCACATGGGAATACTCAAATCACTTTCTTAAACAAAAGATCAGCAACAAACTACAGGTTAGTCATAAGGTTACAACAAAGGACAGTAACAGGACAGGGGTGGCCACACAGCACCTCTAATTTGGCTGGCTATGGGTCTTGTTCTGAAGCTATCTGGCCAACCTACCTTTGCGACAATTTTCTCTGCAGGCAACACAATGGGTCTTTTGATCCTGTTTTCTTATAGTCAGTATCACTAGTCCATACCAGACAGCAATGAGAGAGTGCTAGCAGTAAATAGAGCAAGAGGGTAATTGTGTTCTAGAAGAAACATTTATCTGTCTTTAGATCCAAGCTTCTCAATTAATTCCTGAAGTGGTGCCAACTCACGCCTATCAATCAGATTAAACTCCTGGAAAGAGAAGAAAAGTGAAATGTAACAATGAACCAAAATTCAAACTCTTACATGTCAACAGTGTCTGGTGACCCTTAAGATCACCAGGTGTGAAAGTTCCCCAGAAAGACCGAGACATGACTCATGACTTTTACGGTGCTGGTACACTATGCTCCCTTCCTAACCAAACTCTTGGGGTTAAACACCAAAATGGAATACATGAGTTTATATATAATGATCTAAAAACTGCAAACTGAGCCTCTGGTAATAGCCACCTCTAGAGAATTCAACTTCACACACACACACACACACACACACACACACACACACACACACACACACACACACACACGAACATATACATGCATGCACACACAGGGCACAAAAACAGTAAGTGTGGTACAGTTTTTGCACTATACACAGAACCCACCAAAAAGCTATCAGGTTTCTCTACTACAAATGATATTTTATATACAGAATTGCCTAGCTCTAAAAGGATTTTTTCCCCCAAGACAGGGTTTCTCTGGAGCCTATTCTGGCATTCGCTCTGTTAACTAGGCTGGCCTCAAACTCACAGAGATCCAGCTGCCTCTGCCTCCTGAGTGCTGAGATTAAGGTGTCTGACACCAATGCCCAGCAAGGAGTCCTTTTTTTTTCCCTTTTCTTTGTTTGTTTGTTTGTTTGTTTTTTAATGTGTTCAGTCTGCATGTATGCCCGCTGGCCAGAAGAGATCTCATTACATATGGTTGTGAGCCACCATGTGGTTGCAGGGAATTGAACTTAGGACCGTTGGAAAAGCGGTCAGTTTTCTTAACTGCTGAGCCATCTCTCTCTAGTCCCTCATTTTCTGCTTTTATAAAAAAGTTTTTACTTTTGTGTGTGTTTTGGGTATCAGAACCCCTGGAGCTGTAGTTACAGGTGGTTGTGAGCTCCGCCATGCAGGTGCTGGAAAATGAACTTGGGTTCCCTGCAAGAGCAGGAAGTGCTCTTCACTGCTGGGCCATCTGTCTTTCCTGGTTTTTTGAGACAAAGTGTCACTCTGATAATTCTTTAGTATCTTTTTCAAATAATGTGAATTATTCTGGCCTTTTGAAGTTCTAATTCTAAGTTAGTGCTCATAGACAAGAAGCCACAAACCTGGAAGCCCAAGTAGGATGCTGTCTTTTTTCCTTTCTTTTTTAAAGCTCTAGTTACTTATTTCAGGCTTGTCTGCGAGCTTTGTGAGTTTATGTGCACCACACGTGTGCACATGCCTGTGGAAGCTGAAAGAGGATGCTGGATCACTTACAGGTAGTTGTGAGCCTACTGATACGGTTTCTGGGAACTGAACCCAGGTTCTCTGCAATAACTGTATACGTTCTTAACTGCTGAGCCATCTCTCCAGCCCAGAGACATAGCCCTTCTATACTGCTTCATGAATTGATGAAAAAGTATAGAGAACAAAACTGGGGACAGAACAAAGCTTATACTTAGACAGTCTACATCTATGAATAAGACACAGTGTTCTTACCCAAGACCAACACCCCAAGATCAATATGGCTCACCTACCTGAACAAAGAAAATAAAGTGCTTAAAGGAGGTGTTAAGGTGGGCCTCCTCTTGCAGCTGCATCACGGAGTCAAAGTGCTGGTGGTAAATATGGGCGTAAACCCTGAAGAGACGCTTCAGAATAGTCTTTGCCACAGACATAAAGTTTTTGGGAAATGGGACACCTGTAATTGAATGCACACCTATCAGTCAAATGGGATAGCAGCGAGTCTTGACACTACTCAAGCAACTACAGCATATAAGTTTCAGAGTACTGTAAGCAAGGCAAACCCAACTTGAGTATTCTTCCCACTCCACACTGATTGCCTACCACAGAAGACACAAGTATAGAGACTGCTGGTCACAGTTCAAATGAACATGTTAGTTGTTGAATATGTTTCTCCCTAAGATGAAATGCAACAAGAAAAGCACTTTGATTATAAACATCACTTTTGTCATTTGTAACAGAAAAAAAAAAGGAATGAAAATTTTCCTAAACACAATAAAAGACAGATGGTCCTCAAGTCATTAAAGAGCATCTCATCTTCCATATTACCCTGGAAAGTTAAAAGCAGGTCTTCATTTTCCTAGAGGCCCAAAAAGGGGGATCCTTCCTGAAACAGAAGATGGGGAACTCGTTCCTTCTCAGAGAAAAGAAACATCTCTTGAGAGAAAAACTGGGAGGTGGGGGGGGGGGCGCTCTGGAAGCAGTAGCCAAGGGGTTGGCAACTGGCTACACTCCTGACAAGTCTGGCTGGCTGGCAGAAACAAAGACAGGTGGATCTGTAAAAGGCCATGGCTGTCCCAGGCTTGACAAGAAGTCAGCTTCAAAGGCCAGTCCCTCAGAACCACTCTAAACAAACACCTTTCAACCACTCAGAAAACAGAGGCTTTTAACAGCATTCCTTCCAAGTATCCTACTTTTTTTTTTTCTTAAACAAGCCCTTAAAAGCTTGATATTTGACCGGGTGGTGGTGGCACAAGCCTTTAATCCTAGAACTCGGGAGGCAGAGGCAGGCAGATCTCTGTGAGTTCGAGACCAGCCTGGTATACAAGAGCTAGTTCCAGGACAGCCTCCAAAGCCAGAGAAACCCTGTCTCAAAAAAACAAAAAAGGCTTGATATTTAAATGAATTTTGCTTATTTCTGTGATTTTCCCAGTCCCTAGTCTGAGTTATACTGAGTTTTCAAATACTACACTGGAGCTTGAGCTATTTCTCTGGACAGAATCTTAGTACAAAATCCCAAAACAGCAGGTTTTAAAATCAAATATCTTTTCTCTTAAAATTCCTATCCTACTAATGACTTAATATATGCTGCTTAAAAAAAGAAAAAAGAAAAACAACAGTTCTAACCAACAAGCTAAAACAACTAGCAAAAATTACAATACTGATAATAGCCTAATGGGGAGGAGGAGGCAGGGGAAGGAGTCTAGAATTATTACAGTAGAAAGAGAAGCTGAGGAAATAGGAGGGATTCTGAGGGCATGATGATGAGATTTTATAACCTCAGCTAGTAGGAAGTAGCTACAGGACCCAGCATTCAAGATCATCCTCAGCTACACAGTGAATTCAAGGCCAAACTGAGCTAAATGAGATCTTGCCTCAAAAATGAAATCAAAAGAAGCATAACTGAGTATACATGTAAGCTGTTTTATTCTAAGTACTCTTTTTTTTTTTTTTTTTTTTTGGTTTTTCGAGACTCTGTGGTATTGGAGGCTGACCTGAAACTAGCTCTTGTAGACCAGGTTGGTCTCGAACTCACAGAGATCTGCCTGCCTCTGCCTCCCGAGTGGTGGCGTGCACCACCACTGCCCGGCTTCTAAGAACTTTCTAAACTGAATTTAATAGACCACATTCAAGTGGATTCAATATAGAACCAAGTATCAGTGAGAAAGGAAATACAAGGTTTAATAGAAGACTGTTAGTAACAAGCCAAGTCTAGCAGGGTTTTTTTTTGCTTCTTTGAGACAAAGTCTCACTCTGTAGCACAGGCTAGTCTTGAACTCCCAGCAATCCTCCTGTCTCAGCCTCTGGAGTATTAGGATTTTCTCCATTTTCCCCAACAGCAGCCTAAGTATAAAAAGTTGATCTAGGGCCAGCAGGTTGGCTGCATGGATAAAGGCATCTGCTGCCAAGCCTGATGACCTGAGTTCAATCTCCAGGATTCACATGATGGAAGGTGAGAACTGACCTCCCTAAGTTGTTCATACCCTTACACTGCCACACAAGTTCACACCCAGACCCAGACACACTGGGGTGTAGAGAATAGGTAAATAAATAAATGTTTTTTTAATTGATCTAAATGTTTCTCCCAGAAGTGCGTCTGTTTAGGACTATGAAGAAAAGCACAAGAAGAATCTGGTAGCCAGGTGGTAGTGGGGCACACCTTTAATCCCAGCACTTAGGAGACAGAGGCAGACAGATCTCTGAGTTCAATGCCAGCCTGGTATACAGAGTAAGTTCCAGAACAGGCTCCAAAGCTGCACAGAAAAGCCCTGTCTCAAAAAAAAAAAAGAATCTGGTAAGAAGATATTCAGACCCCCAGGAACTGCAAGCAGGCTAACTTCATTCTTCAGTACAAAACCAAAATCAAAATAGTAGCAAGCCAGAAATGTGCTCCTAGCAGAACATTTTAGAAAGAAATGGAGAAGTTGGGATATAACTCAGTGGTATAGTTTGTGCCCATCCATATGAGGGGCCCTGGGTCTGACCTCCAGCACCAAAAAACGTAGTAACTTACAGTCATCAAAAATAGACAATGAGAAAATATCTGAAGATGGCTTTGCCGTACAAGGCTGGAGACCCAAATTCCATCCCCAGACACCATTAAATAAAGGCAGAAGGAAGAACTACTCCAAAGTTGTCCTCTGGCCTCCACTCATGTACTGTGACACAAACACACACACACACACACACACACACAATTTTTAAAGTAATTTTTTTTTAATCTACATTTTTTTTAAGGCAGGGTCTGGCACTATACAGCCTTGGGTGATCTGGAACTCACAGAGATCTTCCTTTGGTATTATCTGGAGTGCTGGGGTTAAAGGTAGAAATATGCCCAGCTAACATTTATTTTTACTTTGAAAAAATGTTTCTGTATTTTTATGAAGAACAGATAGAACATACATGAAGAACAGAGTGAGCTAGCCCTATAAGGTAATCCGAAATTATACAATTTCCACAAGGCTTACAAGGCCCCAAAACATGGCAACTTGCTCTATACATGATTTAACTAAGGAAGGAAAGACACTTACATCAAATTGGAACAAACTGGCTAACTTCTTTTAGGAAAGAAAATTGAAGCAGCATTCAGAATAAAAACCTTGACAGCCTAAAGATTTTTTTAAAAATACTAAATAAAAAACATAAGCAATGTCATTATCACCGGGTGGTGGTGGCACAAGCCTTTAATCCCAGCATTCGGGAGGCAGAGGCAGGAGGATCTCTATGAGTTGAAGACCACCCTGGTCTACAAGAGCTAGTTCCAGGACAGCCTCCAAAACCACAGAGAAACCCTGTCTTGAAAAACAAACAAACAAACAAACAAAAAGCAATGTCATTATCTTTTTTTGTTTTGGTTTTTCCAGACAGAGGTTTCTCTGTATTCTTTGGAGGCTGGCCTGAAACCTCACTTTGTAGACCAGGCTGGCCTCTGCCTTCCGAGTGCTGGGATTAAAGGTGTGTGTCACCACCACAGCAGCAATGTCATTATCTAACAATAAAGAAAACCTTTCCCATAGCTAAAATGCAATTTGGGGTGGTAAGCAGAGCTCAGGGTGCCTAGCACACAATCCTAGCACCACAAACAACTTAACCACCCATGTTTTAAAGAAAATGAGCAAAATAAGAGGTGTACATAGCAAAACACCCTATAAATAATACCAAAGGTGCCTTAGGGGAAAAATATACAGCCTACATGACAAAGACCAACGATCTGTAAAAAGAACATAAACAGAACAGAAAATTTCAGGATTTGTGTGTCCATGAGCACAAGTGTATACATACATGCATGTGCTGTTGAGGCGCATGTGGAGTCAAAGGACACCTCCCATCTTGTGGGTCTCAGGGATCAAGCTCCAGCCACCATACTTCCTCTATACTTCCTGAGCCATCTTGGTGGCTCCTTCATCAATATTTTTTTAAGATTTTATTTATTTAGTATACAGTGTTCTGCCTTCATGTATGCCTACATGGCAGAAGAGGGTACCAGATCTCATTATAGATGGTTGTGAGCCACCATGTGGTTGCTGGGAATTGAACTCAGGACCTCTGACAGAGCAGTCTGTGCTCTTAACCTCTAAGCCATCTCACCAGGCTGACATCTATATTTTCAAATGGACATTAAAACAGAAGTTTAGGGCCAATGAGATGGCTCAGTGGGTCTGGTGCTTGCCATGAAAAACTAACAAGTTGATTTGAATCCTCAAAATCCACATAAAAGATGAACACAGTGGTACACACCTTTAATCCCAGCACTCAGGAGGTAGAAGCAGGCAGATCTCTGAGTTTCAGGACAACCTGGTCTACAGAAAGTGCCAGGACAACTAAGACTACGTGGTGAGAACAAACCAAAAAAACACATAAAGGTGTAAAGACCATATCCAAGAAGTTGTCTGATTTGCACATATATGCCATGGAATGCATACATATACACAAAATAATCATTTTAAAGTATATCCAATTTAATAAAATTGGAAAAGATTAAAAAATATGTAACTGGTATGAAAAAGCAGAAGTGGACATGCTAGGGGAATATACATGGGTACAAGCGTTTTTGGAGAGTGTGGCTTTCTCTGTTAAACTGATATAAAGTCACAGAGCACCTCAAGATTACAGATATCATCCAGAAAGAAAAGCCGTTCTACTTACCGATCTTTGAAGGGAAAAGGGTTTCATCATCAAGCTGATCCTGAACCCAAGTCATCAAATAGTCAATATATTTTGGTGCAGAACACTTGATTGGCTTTTTAATATTAGTGCCATCTGCCCAATGGTATTCATACCTGAAGAGAACGACAACGTGTTATTGACAGCTGTTAAACCTTAACATGTGTAACCTGTAATCAAAACAGGCTCACATTTTGTCCACAGAAATTCTATAAGACTAGATTCAATAAGAACAGATTCTTACTTCTGGATGTACAGCTACTTTTGTTATTTCTATATAGGTTACCAAAAAGAATGAGTAAATATTAAAACACCACCTAAAAATTCTTGTAAGAATTTAAACTCTAGGGGCTCAGAGGTTAAGAGCACTGACTGCTCTGTCAGAGGTCCTGAGTTCAATTCCCAGCAACCACATGGTGGCTCACAACTATCTATAAGAGATTTGGTGCCCTGTGCTGGCCTGCAGGCATACAGACAGACAGAATACTATATAAACAATAAATAAATACATCTTTAAAAAAAAAATTTAAACTCTAGCCTAGTGTTGGTGGTACACGCCTTTAATCCCAGCACTCAGGAGGCAGAGGCAGGCGGATCTCTATGAGTTCGAGAACAACCTGGTCTATAAGAACTAGTTCCAGGACAGCCTTCAAAGTCACAGAGAAACCCTGTCTCAAAAAATAAAAAAAAAGAAAGAAAAACAAAACAACAAGAACACCAACAACAACAAAAAAGTAATTTAGCCAGGCACTGGTGGCACACGCCTTTAATCCCAGCACTCGAGAGGCAGAGGCAGGAGGATCTCTGTGAGTTCGAGACCAGCCTGGTCTACAGAGTGAGTTCCAGGACAGCCTCCAAAACAAAACAGAGAAACCCTGTCTGGAAAAACCAAAAAAAAAAAAAAAGAGCACTGGCTGCTCTTCCAGAGATCCTGAGTTCAATGCCCATCAACCACATGGTGGCTCACAACCATCTGTAATGAGATCTGGTGCCCTCTTCTGGCCTGTAAGCATACATGCAGACATAATACTGTATACACAATAAATAAATCTTTAAAAAAGAAAAATAATTTAAACTCTAATCAAACTAAAAAAAAAAAAAAACCAGATCTTTTGGATGAATCTAAGTCACGTTTCTTTTAAAATTACATTTATTTGTGTGGGCATGTACCCATAGTGCATGTGAGAACAACTTTCAGGAGTCAGTCTTGGCAGCAAGTGCCTTTACCCTCTTGAGTCATCTCACTGACCCCTAACTCAAATTTCTGTATGTTTACTCCTACAATAGAACAATACAATTACAATATAAATATCAAACACTGAGTATTCATATAACAAAGTAGTCAACAATAAGGGCTATCGCTAAGTAGTGAAGAACTCACAAACTGAATTATCGATACATGAAGAAACAGGCAAGAATAGTCTTTATTGGGGCTGGGGAGATGGCTCAGAAGTTAAGAGCATTGGCTGTTCTTCCATAGGACCTGAGTTCAATTCCCAGCAAACACACCCTCTTCTGGCCTGTGGGCATACAGACAGATGCTGTATACATAATAAATAAATCTAAAAAATGTTAAAAAAATAGTCTTTATTATTAGTTTATCAGTTATAAAAACATGATTCAAAAGCCTCTGGACCAGGCTAGACACATACCTGGGACCTGCAGACATGACTGGGCAGCTTGCCTCAGTGCAGAATTCTGTAATGGTTCCATACAACATGTTGATCTGATTGAAGAAATCCACAGCTGCAAAGACAATGCCATAACTATGTTAAGTATCTATATAAACCATGACAAACCAGATCTCTTAGCCAAAGGAAAATGGACAATATTTTCTTTTTTAAAATGGGGTCTATGGTGGCACACTCCTTCAATCCCAGCACCAGGGAGGCAGAGGCAGGAGGCAGAGGCAGGCGGATTTCTGTGAGTTCGAAGTCAGCCTGGTCTACAGAGTGAGTTCCAGGACAGCCTCCAAAACAATACAGAGAAACCCTGTCTCGAAAAACCAAATAAATAAATGCATAAATGCATATATAGATAGATAGACAGACAGACAGACAGACAGACAGACAGATAAAGTGGGGTCTATGTTGCCCCAATCTAGTCTGGAACTCCTGGGCTCATGCAATCCTTCTGCCTAAGCTTCCCAAGCAACTGGGATTGCTGGAGCACACTACCATGTCCAACTAACTTAGCTGGAGCTGATTTTAATTTAATGGTAACTAATCAGTCACTGGAATAAATTATTTGATTAGCTCTTGGAAGACTCACAGCTTATCAATCTAAACCACATTTGTTAGGAAAGAAAAAAGGTGCTACAGAACAAACTTAGTGGGAAGTTACAGGCTATATCATACATTTCAAACATCTGCTTCAGCATCAGCATTTGACCACTCAAAACGATTTTAGAATCAAATATCTAGTCTGGGTCTATTCTAATACAAGAGTTTAAAAGATGAATACAAGACACAAGAAGATGGGACCTACATGCCAACAGTAAGTTCTAGAAGTTCAAAGAAAAGGTAACATTGGAAAGGACTGCACAGTCAGGGAGGACATTCCAAAGAAGCTTCCACTAGATTTGGAGGATGAAGAGGAAGGAATGAGTGGTAAACTTGATTGGGTGTAAAGAGAATCATTAAGACTCAGAAAGTGTTTCAAATGCCATGATCCTATCTAAAGGAGTACTTGAAAAAAAATGAACTTGGGCTTTCCTAGTTTCTTCAAAATGAATTAAGAGAAAATTCTGTTTCATCAAAAACATCTCATTAAAAACTCTCTAACTTTTCCAGATTGATGGCTGTGTGGAAAGCATGGGACTGACCCAGACCCCCTGAATGTGGGTGTCAGTGAGGAGGCCTAGGTAATCTATGGGGTCTTGGGTAGTATTTATCCCTGGCATACAAATAGACTTTGAGTGCCCATGCCACAATATGGGAGGCTCTCTCAGCCGGGACTCTGGGGGGAGGGCCTAGGCCCTACCCTGGATGAAATGACAGTTACTGGAGATCCACCATGGAGGGCTTCACCCTCCTTGGTGATCAGAGTGGAGACTGGGTGGGGGATTGGGGGACCTGGTGAGGAGGGAGAGGGAGCTGGGATTGACATGTGAAACAAGATTGTTTCTAACCTAAATTAAAAACAAAAAACTCCCTAACTTACAAATTCCTTCTTAGTTATATTCTATTTTTTTTTTAAGCCAGGCATTGATGATGCATGCCTTTAATCCCAGCACTTCAGAGGCAGAGGCAGGCAGATCTCTGAAAGTTTGAGGCCAGGTCTACAGAGGGAGTTGCAGGACAGTTAAAGCTACACAGAGGAAACCCTGTCCCCAAAAAAGAAATTAATAAAATTAAAAGCAGAAGTTTCCCTAAATTAGTACTTTACATTGCTCAAACAACATACAAGCCTCCTACTTTGCATTTACATTTTTAGTTGACCTTACTCATTTCTTCACAATATTCTCCCCAAGAAACAGCCTAAAACACTTGGTACTTCTCTTCAAAGTCTCCCCACTCAACCACACAACCAAGTACTTTGACAAGTCTAAATGTATCTGTACTCATGTTTTTCCTATAAGAGAAAATTCATTAAACAATATTTTAGCAAACTCTGTAAGTCAATAGCTTAAACTTTTTGTTTTTCTTTTCGAAGCAGGGTTTCTTTGTGGCTTTGGAGGCTGTACTAGAACTGGCTCTTGTAGAGCAGGCTGATCTCGAACTCACAGAGATCTGCCTTCCTCTGCCTCCCGAGTGCTGGGACTAAAGGTGTGCGCCACCACCACCCAGCCAGGTTAAATTCTTTTTTTTGTTTGTTTTTTGTTTTGTTTTTTTGAGACAGTGTTTCTCTGTGGCTTTGGAGGCTGTCCTGGAACTCGCTTGGTAGTCCAGGCTGTTCTCGAACTCACAGAGATCCGCCTGCCTCTGCCTCCCGAGTGCTGGGACTAAAGGTGTGCGCCACCACCACCCAGCCAGGTTAAATTCTTTTTTTTTTTTGGTTTTTTTTTTTGTTTTTTTGAGACAGTGTTTCTCTGTGGCTTTGGAGGCTGTCCTGGAACTCGCTTGGTAGTCCAGGCTGTTCTCGAACTCACAGAGATCCGCCTGCCTCTGCCTCCCGAGTGCTGGGATTAAAGGCGTGCGCCACCAACGCCCGACTCAGGTTAAATTCTTAAAAACTTACTGTTAACAGCAATCCACTCATTGAGGTCCTCTCCCTCTGGCAACATGACAGCTTGCCTCAGATTGCCACTTCCCAGAGTGGCTTCTGCATGTTTTAAGAGTTCATACTGATGGGAGCCTTCAGGAATGTTCTTCTTTGGTTTGAATGTTTTCGAAGAACGGCTGCTGCTGTTGGGTTGAAAGTAAAAATGTATGATTATTTTAGGAATGAAAGCAGACTGGCATTTTTCATATATAAATGGCTCTATTAGGGGGTTGGAAGACAGCTAAGCAGTTAAGAGCAAGTATTACTATTGCACATACACACAAATAAATATTGGAATAAATAAGCTGATCAATAAAAAGCAATCCCTGAAGAGCTAGAGAGATGGTTCAGCTGTTAAGATCCCTAGCTCCTCTTCGAGAGGTCCGAGTTCAATTCCCAGTGATCACAACCATCTGTAATGAGATCTGGTGCCCTCTTCTGGCATGCAGGCAGAACACTGTATAAATAATAAATAAATCTTAAAAAAAAAAATAAAGGCCCCATAGGTCCACATATTTAAATGACCTATTTGAAAGGATTAGGAGGTGTAGCCTTGTTGGAAAAAAATGCATCATGGGGTGGGCTTTATGGTTTTCAAAAGTCCAAGCCAGACCCAGTCTCTCTCTCTCTCTCTTCCTGCTGCCTGCGCTTCTGATGTAGAACTGCCAGTTACTTCGCTAGCGTCATGTCCATCGCCATGCTCCCCACCATGATGACAATGGAGTAAAACCTCTGAAACTGCTAAGCAAGCCCCAGTTAAATGCTTTCATTTATAACAGTTGCCATGGTCTTAATGTCTCTTCACAGCAATATAAGACTGACCAAGATAAGGATATCTGGCGCCTGCTGGCTTCCAGCCTAGTGGAGAAAAAGAGTTCCAAGTTCAAAGATAGACCCTGCCTCAAAGGAAGAAGCAAAGAGTGACAGCAGGCGCCTAATGCCCTCTTCTAGCCTCTGCATCAGGGACACACACCCACACATTTGTGTGCATATTACACAGTCACACGTGTACATATATGAAACAAACAAATGAAAATTTAAAAAAAATTTTTTTTGGTTTTTCAAGATTGGGTTTCTCTGTGGCTTTGGAGGCTGTCCTGGAACTCACTCTGTAGACCAGGCTGGCCTCAAACTAACAGAGATCCGCCTGCCTCTGCCTCCCGAGTGCTGGGATTAAAGGAATATTTCAAATCTTAGTGAAGGAGCAGCACCACAATTTGCTACAACATAGGGCAATTTGTTATACCCCATCTTCCAGAGCATTTTAACCAGGGGGACACACTCTAGATTCCAATGCTTGTAATGGCAACATCTTTTAACAATGCAAATCTACATCTTCCATTCACTTGTAGGCCTGTCTCTTAGATTTGGACAGCACAAAATATCATGGGATGCTACCTAGTAATAAAGGAGGAACTAGTACATATGTTCACAGAAAAATTCAAAACACAGCTGAACACATTACAAAACCAAATTAGAGCAGAGCCTATTTTGTCCATAGAAAGCACTAACAACAACAACAAAACAGAAAAAGCATCAACACATATCAGAATCCATGGTAACTTCTACGATGGGGAAAGGAACAGACTTGTGGACTTATACCTCACCTGTGAAGTGTGAACTTTAAGTAGTATAGGAAGAATTATAAAAGCACCACACTAAAAATCATACTTTATAAACGAGATTCGTTAGGGGAAAAGACAGTCCAGAACACATGGAGATAGGAAACTTAATGACAGGAAACTAAATATGGATAATTAATATTAAGTAATTTCTTAAGATTCAATATGATCTTCATATTATAAACTA
Source organism: Mesocricetus auratus (assembly GCF_017639785.1). Lineage (NCBI taxonomy): Eukaryota > Metazoa > Chordata > Mammalia > Rodentia > Cricetidae > Mesocricetus > Mesocricetus auratus. The sequence continues at coordinate 144,557,066 of NW_024429266.1, read as the reverse complement.
AGATTAGTGTGCTGGGCTGTGGTAGTGCACGCCTTTAATCCCAGCACTAGGGAGGCACAGGCAGGCAGATCTCTGAGAGTTTGAGGCAGGCTGGTCTACAAAGTGAGTTCCAGGTCAGTTAGGGCTGTTACATAGAGAAACCTGTCTTGACAAACCAGATTAGCGCTTCAAGGGCTGGAGAGATGGCTCAGTGATTAAGAACACTTACTGTTCTTACAGACGACTGGGGTACAGTTCCTAGTACCCATACAGTGGCTCACAACTATCCACAACTCCAATTCTAAGGGATCTTGTAGTTGGTTTTTATTACTCTTTACTTTTATGGGGAGGCCCACCACCCAGCTCCCAAATAAATACACAAGACTTATTCTTGCTTATGAATGTACAACCTTGGCTTACTTCTAGCCAGCTTATCTTAAATTAGTCCATCTACCTCTGGGCTTTTTTCTATTTCTGTATATCTTTTCTTTACTTCTTACTCCCTGTGTGGCTGTGTGACTAGCTATACATACCCCTCTGTCTGTCTGTCTGTCTGTCTGTCTCTCTCTCTCCCTCCCTTCCCCCATCTAGATTTCTCTTCATATTTATTCTCTCTGCCTGGCAGTCCCACCTATCTTTTCTCTTGCCTGGCAACTGGCTATTCAGCTCTTTATTAGACCAATCAGGTGTTTTAGACAGGCAAAGTAACACAGCTTCACAGAGTTAAACAAATGCAACATAAAAGGATTAACACATTTTTTGCATCACTAAACAAATATTCCACAGAAGAAACAAATGTAACACATCTATTCCACAAAAGAATCTGATGCCCTCTTCTGGCATTCATGGGTAGTGGATGCAAATGACACACATACATGGAAGCAAAACACTTACATACAAAAAGTAAAAATCTTAAGCTGGGCATAATGGCATACATCTTTAATCCCAGCACTCTAGAGGAAGAGACAGGCAGATCTCTTTGAGTTTGAGGCCGGCCTGGTCTACATAGTGAATTCCAGGACAGGCAGAGCTACATAGTGAGACCCTGTCTCAAAGAAACAAAAAGTAACCAGATCTTTAAAAAATATAGTTATGCTTCAATTGATGGCATCAAGACAGTTAAATAAACCAGAGGATGGAAGAAACCATTTTTAAGTCATAGATGTGGACACTCAAATATATGAAGAATTTTTACAAACCAAACAAAAAAGACAGACAGATGGACAACCACTGTACCATATATACACATATGGAAATGTCACAGTAAAACCCACTAATTTGTACAGTTAACAGATGTTAACAAAATAAAAAATCAATCTGATTTTAAAATAGGACAAGGTTTTCTTTTTTTCTTTTCTTTTTTTTTTTTTTTTGGCTTTACGAGACGGGGTTTCTCTGCATTGTTTTGGAGGCTGTCGGTCCGGCCCGGCCTCGAACTCACAGAAATCCGCCTGCCTCTGCCTCCCGAGTGCTGGGATTAAAGGCGTGCACCACCGCCCAGCAGGACAAGGTTTTCAAAAGACTTTATTTTATCCTCAAATAGCATGAAAATACACACACAACTATGCTCGATGTTACTGGTCATTGGCAGAATACAAACCAAGAGAATCTACTTCACACTCAAGTCTAACAAGACCATTGACAGATGTGAATTGGAGAAGTTTGAAAACTCATACAGTGGATAGGGATGTAAAATGCAGTGCAGAGCCGGGCGTTGGTGGCGCACGCCTTTAATCCCAGCACTCGGGAGGCAGAGGCAGGCGGATCTCTGTGAGTTCGAGAACAGCCTGGACTACCAAGCGAGTTCCAGGACAACCTCCAAAGCCACAGAGAAACCCTGTCTCGAAAAAAAAAAAAAGAAGAAAAAAATGCAGTGCAGGCCTTTAAAAAGCTTGGCAGTGCCTCAAAAGACTAACATGTAACAATCCATTCTTAATACCCGGGAGATGTCACGCACGCACGCACACACACACCTGTAGCAAGATGTTCACAGCAGCGTTATTCAGAATAACCAAAAAGTAAGTGTAAAACACTAAGATTTCAAACAGCTTTGGTTACAAATACTCACATTTACCACACCTGTTGAAGAGCTACAAACAAAAAGTCAGGTTTTTTTTCAGGGTCAGGCTCAACTAGACTGCCCATGATAGAGTGGTCAGCTCTACACCCAAGGCAACACTAACTGGGGGTGGGGGGCGGGGGGTGTGCGCGCGCACATATAAAAAATATAAATGATGAGAACATAAATTTGAAAGGGAAATGAGAGGACACTGGAGAGAGGGGTGGATATGATGGGAAAATAACCGCATCTAAGAAGTTCTCAAAAACTAAAAACCTTTAAAAAGAAAAAAAAAACCCTCACATTTGGGGCAGAAGTTAAAGCGTCCACCTTTAAAAACTCCCAGCACCCAGGAGGCAGAGACAGGTGGAGCTCTGAATTCCAGGCCAGCCTGGGCTACACAGTGAGCCCCTCTCTCAGAAAAGACCCACATTTAAAGCAGGCCAGTCCTGGTGGCCTAGGCTGTAATCCTAGCTACTCGGAAGGCTGAGGCGGGAGGCGGCCAGGTTCAAGGCTGCCTGGGATGGGGGGGGGGGAGGGGGAATCACATAACAGGGGCCAGCGGCCAGCTCCTCAAACGTAAACCTGTGTGAAACCACTGAGTATCTGCGCTGTCTAGTCACAGCGCACGTCGTTTTCCTGCGCGAACCTCTTCCGAGGCGGCGGCCCCGCCCTCCGCTCGGCACCCTCGGCCGGGCCCCGCCGACCCACACCAGCCCCGCCCGGCCCGGCCCGGCCCACTCACAAGAGGAAGCTCATCCTCGCTAGCCCGAGGGGCCGCGACCCCGCCCCAGTCAGACTCGGCGCCGCCGCGGGCACCGGAATACGGAGGGCGGTCCGCGGCTAAGTAGGGCCGCCGAAGCTTCAAGGCCCGGGCGTGGAACTGGATCCCAGCCGCCGCGAACCAGCACGGATCACACTGCCCTCCGGAGCTGCCACCCACACTTCGGAGAGCCGAAATGCGGAACCAACGAGATCTCGCGAGACCAGGTTTCCTCCCGCCCCGCCGCGCCTCGCCCCGCCCCGCCCCTGCTGAGCTCAGCCAATCAGTATTCCGTGGGCCCGGGAAGGCAATGGGGCCGGTTCCGCACTACCGACTACTATTCCGAGGCTGCGGGACCTCTGCCAGCGCCACTTAGTGACTGTTTTGCTATTTAGGGCTTCATTCTTTTTTCTGAAGGGATACTATTCCAGCCACATCATCTGTTGATGGGCACTTGGCTGGTGTCCACAGGCACATTATAATGCTGCTATGAATGTCGATGTGCATGTTTCTGTGGGTGATGAAATATGTGCACACCAGGTGACACCACGGTAGAATAAAGAAAAGAAGGAGAAAGGAAACTGACGATAAATGGTGGTACAGGATGCGCAGTGGCAAAGTACTTCTCCGCTCTAATTGCTGGTGGTTTTAAACCATTCAGATGTCACCTGTCACATTAATGACATCGATTTTGTTTTATCAGCTGGTTTTCTTTTTTCTTTCTCTCTTTTTTTTTTTTTTGTTGTTGTTCCTTTGCTGAGATAGGATATGACATAGCCCAAGATGGTTTAAAGCTCAGTAAGTAGCCGAGGGTGGCCTTGAATTCCTGACCTCCTCCCTCTGCCTCTAAGGGCAGGAATTACAGGCTTGAGTTGCCATGCTGGGCTCCTTTTATTAACTTTTATAAACATTATTTACAATCTGTATTTGTGTGTGTGTGTGTGTGTGTGTGTGTGTGTGTGTGTGTGTGTGTGTGTAAGAACCACATGTAGAAGTTGGACCATGCAGGGGAGCAGGGTCCAACCACGTTATCAAGCTTGTTCTGTAAGTTTTCTCATTTTATTTTTGTTTAATTAACATCTATAACTTCTGCAGTTTTATTGTATATGGTTTAAAGTATGTGCATTGATACAGGTTTGTGGTTCTTCCTTTCTTTTTCTGGTTCTTTTTTTTTTTTTTTTTTTTTTTTTTTTGGTTTTTACGAGACAGGATTTCTCTGTATTGTTTTGGAGGCTGTCGGTCCAGCCTGGCCTTGAACTCACAGAGATCCGCCTGCCTCTGCCTCCCGAGTGCTGGGATTAAAGGCGTGTGCCACCACCTCCCGGCTCTTTTTCTGGTTCTTGAGTGAGAGTATCATTACGTAGTCCTGCTGTCCTGGAACTCACTACATAGACCAGGATGTCCCAAACTCACAAAGATCTGCCTGCCTCTGCCTCTCTGCATTTTATTTATTCATTTTGTAATTATAATCTTCTCTCTCTGTCTGTCTGTCTCTGTGTGTTGGGGTGTGTGTGTGTGTGGTGTGTGTAAGTATGTATGTATGTGCGTGTGTGTATATGATTTGAGAGACTGGAGAGATGGCTTAATAATTAAGAGTACTTGTTGCTCCTGTGTAGTTCTTGAGTTCAGTTCCCAGAATCCACAACTGTCTCTACCTCCAGTTCTAGAGGATCTAACACCTTTTCTAACCTTTGTAGGCACCAGGCATTCGTGTACACTGGCAAAACACTTATAAAATAAAAATAAATCCTCTTTTAAGAAGAAAAAAGTGTAATCCCTGCACTCGGGAGGCAGAGGCAGGCGGATCTCTGTGAGTTCGAGGCCAGGCTGGACCGACAGCCTCCAAAACAATATAGAGAAACCCTGTCTCGTAAAAACCAAAAAAAAAAGAAAAGAAAAGAAAAGAAAAGAAAAAAGTGGTCTGTGGTGGCACAGGCCTTTAATCCCTACTAAAGAGACAGAGGCAGGCCCAATTTCTGTGAGTTCTAGGCCAGCCTGGTTTACAGAGGTAGTTCCCGGATAGCTAGGCTAGAGCTGTTACACAGAGAAACCCTGTCTCAAAAAAAAAAAGAAAGAAAGAAAGAAAGATGACAGTATAAAGGAACTCCAGGGGTTTCTTTTTCATCATTTAATGGAAGTGTTCTTAAAGTTGTAAAATTATTAAGTGTATGGGAGGGGAAATACAGGTATTTATCAGAGAAAGCTCTCAGAATGGTCGGCTGTAGGGAGAAACCCTTAGGGATTAGGGGGAAATCTCTGGTCAATATTTAAAGAGGATATCAATATAATTACTGAGGGGCCAAAGATAAAGTTTCCCAGTGAGTGGGGGGAGAGGAGGGGAACAATAGCTAATTGCTATTGCTACAGGGCAATTTGGTCTCCCAGGTAGGGACCAAAGACTGGGTGCTTTAATCACTCTGGCTCAGCTGGGTAGAGAGATAACTTCAAACCATCTGGTTACAGCAGATGTGTAAAACAGAGAAGGGAAGCAGCAGCCAAAAAGGATACTCTGTCCCACCTTTCTGAGCTGCTCCCCACCCCCACCTCACCCCCACCCCCACTGCTACCCCTGTTCAGTATTCAGTTCCCCTTTTGAGCTTCCTCAGGCAAAATTGGCAACCTTGACTTTTCGGTCTGTGTAAGCACCCCTACACCCTCTTTTGCAGAACTCCACCCTCTTTGACACTACCCTCACCCACACAGACCCTCTTCCCTCTCTCTCTCTCTCTCTCTCTCTCTCTCTCTCTCTCTCTCTCTCTCTCTCTCTCTCTCTCTCTCTCTCTCTCTGTTTTGTTTGTCTTTTCATTTTCTTTTAGGCAGACCTCATGTAGCACAGCTGATCTCAAGCTCACCATGTAATCTCAGCATTTGGGAGGCATAGGCAAGCAGCTGTCTGTGAGTTTAGGGCCAGCCAAGGTTATATAATGAGTTTCATATCTCAAAAACAAAACAAAAAAACAGCACAGATCCCTTAGTAGCTAAGGATGTCCTTGAATTTCTGCTCCTCCTGACTCCACCACCCAAGTGCTAGGAATACAGGCAGGCACCTGTTTGTGCAATGCAGGGACAGGGCCCTGGGCTTCGTGCTTGCTAGGCAGGCACTTCCCTAATGAGCTACACCCTTGGCCCTGATAAGTAGTCCAACAGTAGATTGCACATGATTGCAAATCATGGCACTGTGATGAGGAAAAGCACACAATTGATGAAGATTGTTGAAATATTGGCAGGAGAGTTAAAAATAGACTGAATACTCACTTTGGCAGCATATACACTAAAATTGGAACATTATAGAGATTTACCGTGACCCTTGTGTAAGGATGGTTTGTAACTTTCTGACATTTACTACCAAGCTTAACAACCTGAGTTTGGTCCCCAGGAGCCTGGTGGAAGGAGAGAACTGACTCCCACAAGCTATACTGACTTCCGCACACACATTGTGACACACCCAACCCCTAACTCCAACACACACAAAGAAATAAGTTTTAAAAAATAAAGACTGGCCAGGCATTGGTGATGCATGCCTTAAATCCCAGCACTTGGGAGACAGAGGCAGGGAAATCTCTGTGAATTATAGGCCAACCTGGTTTACATAGTGAATTCCAGGAAAGCAAGAGCTTCCTAGAGAGATCTTATCTCAAAAACAAACAAACAAATAAAACTGGAAAATTCGAGTATCATTGAAGCTAAGTCCCCAGAAGATGAGTTTGTCCAGAGTGGGGGGTGGGGGTGAGAGGCACTGCTCAGAGCTGAACCCGTGTGCAAAGGCTCGGAAGCAAGCAGGAGTTTGCTACTGAGGGAATGAAGAATGGCAGCCTGATGAAACTGTGACAAGCCGGAGGGACAGTGAAGGAAGATGAAACCAGCCACCTGAAAGCTTAGCCTCTTTCTTCACAGGAAGGCGCACAAACATTAAGACTGCTTGAAGCCTGATGGCGCGCGTGTTATAGAAACATGTTTCTGTGGGTGTGTGCATAGGTGTGCAGGTACCTATGGAAGGCAGGGGTTGGTGTTGGGTATCTTTCTCTGTTGATAAATTCTTTCTTTCTTGCTTGCTTGCTTGACAGTGTTTCACTATGTGACCCAGGCTGATCTGAAACTTGATACATAGACCAGGCTGGCCTCGAACTCACAGAAATCTGCTTTCCCTGACTCTTAAGTCCTGAGATTAAGGTGTGTGCCACCATGCCCAGCTCAACAGTCTCATTTTGAAAAAGCACTCATTCCTATTATTTTAAACTGTGGACATGTGTGTATGGGGGTATGGGAAGAGTGCAGGTGCCTGCACAGGCTAGAGTGGTTGGATCCCCTGGAGCTGGGGTTCCAGGCAGTTGTGAGCGGCTCATCACAGGCACTGGAAACTGCACATCAGTCCTCTGCAAGAACGGTATGCTGTCTTCACTGCCGAGCCATCTCTCCAGCCTTCAACCACTGGGGTCCCTCACTGTTCCTAGAACTCACTAGTAGACTAGGCCCAGGAGCTCCAAGATCCTCCTGCAAGATCCTCCTGTGTCCACTTCCCAGGCCTGGCTTACAGACATGGCTTTTATATGGGCATTGGGGACCCAGACTCCGATGTTCATGCTTTCATAGTACTTCCCTGACTAAGCCACCCCCTCAGCTCGCATTTACTCTTTAAGAGGGGAAGCAGATCCAGGTGAGGGGACACACAGCTGTAATCTCTGCGTAGAAAGCCTGAGGCAGGCTGGGTAGTGGTGGTCCATACCATTAATCCCAACATTCGGGAGGCAAAGGCAAGTGGATCTCTGAGTTTGAGGCCAGCCTGGTCTACAGAGAGGGTTCCAGGACAAGGCTATGCAGAGAAACCCTGTCTAGAAAAAAAAGTTAAAAAACAAACAATAACAAGGAAGATTGAGGCAGAAAGATTGCTATTTAGCCAGACCCCAATTTAAAAAAACATGTAAAAACTCAAGAATCCAAGAGACCATGGAAATGGTTCAGTGGGTAAAGGTACTTGTTGTCAAGCCTGACTGAGTTCAGTCCTCAGAACTTGAATGGTGGAAGGAGACAACAGACTTCTGAGAGTTGTCCTTTGACCTCCGTACACACACCAGGGCACGGATATGCACACACACACATTTTACAGAAATAAAATTATTGGAGATGGAGTTGATAGGGACTTAGGTCTGTGTGGGCTCAGGCAGATGAAACAAACTAAGACCTATTTTGGAAAGAAGTTCAAGGTGGAACAGCTGGGCATGTTAGGAGGCCGTGGGAAAGAGAAGAGGCTCTCACCTCAGAGTGTGGTTAAAACCTCTTGCCAGCTGAGAGTCAAGGATTCCAGAACAATTAACATTTGTTTAAAGACCTTTCTTCCTTCCCAGCAACAAACCTGCAATTTTCTTGGACTTTCACCAAGAACCCATTGACAGCAAATGACAAATCTTTACTCCTTTCTTGTGACCATAGTGGCCCTATTCTTACTTTATTAGGTTATAATCTCATCCAAGGCAACCTCCAGAGTCATTTTATAATCTCACCTATCAAAAGGGGAGGGAGTTCTTTGGGCAACTTGGGGAGGAAGGGTTTATTTGGCTTACACTTCCACATCATTGTTCATCATCGAAAAAAGTTAGGACAGGAACTCAGACAGGACAGGAAGGAGGAGGCAGGAGCTGATGCAGAGGCCATAGAGAGGAGCTGCTTCTTGGCTTGTTCACCATGGCTTGCTCAACCTGCTTTCTTATAGAACCCAGGACCTCAGCCCAGGGATGGCACTACCCATAAAGGCTTAATCACTAATTATGAAAAATGCTCTACAGCTAAACCTTATGGAGGCATTTTCTCAATTGAGGTTCCCTCCTTTCAGATAACTCCAGTTTGTGTCAAGTTGACAAAACTAGCCAGCACAGAGGGGCTTGGGAGATAGCTCAGTGGATAAGACACTTGCTGTGCAAGTGTAATCACATCTGGGATCCCTGGAACCCATGGAAATGCCAGGCAGGTGCAATGCTCTGTCTGAAATCCTGGGGCTCTGGAGGCAGAGACATGAATTCCCAGGGCTAGCTGGCAAATTCTGGGTTCAGTAAGAGTCCTTGCCTCAATGAGTAAGGGGGGAAGGGATCAAGGAAGAAGACAGCAATATTAACTTCTGGCTTCCACACACATATGTACCCACATCACAAACACTTATGCATATATGCCAGGTGGTGGTGACACTTTAAATCCCAGCACTCGGGAGGCAGAGGCAGGCAGATCTATGTGCGTTCAAGGCCAGCCTGGTCTACAGAGCTAGTTCCATGACAACCAGGGATACTCAAAGAAACCCTGTCTTGAAACAAACAAACACATATACATGCACATGCTAAGGAAGAAAGGAGTGGGGGTAGGGAGAAATAATAAAAAATAATAAAATAATAGGTAAAATAACCGGGCGTTGGTGGCGCACGCCTTTAATCCCAGCACTCGGGAGGCAGAGGCAGGCGGATCTCTATGAGTTCGAGACCAGCCTGGACTACCAAGCGAGTTCCAGGACAGCCTCCAAAGCCACAGAAAAACACTGTCTCGAAAAACCAAAAAAAAAGAAATAATAGGTAAAATAAAAACTGGCTAAGGAGCATTTTTGCTAAACAAATGACAGTCAAATATAATACTTTGGGAAGCAGAAGCAAGTATTTTACTAAGCATATTAAAAATCCATGCCAGGAAGCCAGGTGTGGTGGGGCACGGCTGTAATCCCAACTATCAGCAGACTGAGGCAAGAGGATCAGGAGTTTGAGGCCAGACCCTGGGTTACAAAGCAAAACTAACTCTCTCTCTCTCTCTCTCTCTCTCTCTCTCTCTCTCTCTCTCTCTCTCTCTCTCTCTCTCTCTCTCTCTCTCCCTCTCTCTTTCTGTCTCATGATAGTAGAGCACTTGTCTGGAATGGAATGTGAGAGGCCTTGGGTTCCATCCTCAACACTGCATGGAAGAAAAGGAAGGAAGGAAGGAAGGAAGGAAGGAAGGAAGGAAGGAAGGAAGGAAGGAAGGACAGACGAACTAGGGGTTGGACAGCTGACTCAGTCAATAATGAAGTACCACCCATACAAGCATGAGGATCTGAGCTCACATGCCCAATACCCATGTTGTGGTTGTGCATGCACCTGTAGCCTTAAAGCTGTTGAGGGAAGAGACAGGAGGATCACTGAAGTTTAATCATCCTAGCTTCAGCTTCAGTGAGGTACCCTATCTCAAGAGAATAAGGCAGAGTGTGGTATGGAAGGGTATCTGATGGATGGCCTATTCTGGCCTCCTCATGCTCCCATAGGAGCACCCTAAAATATACAGCACACGCATACACGTATATACACAATAAAATAAAGTGAGGAAGACACCCCATGTTGATCTCTAGCCTGCACACACACACAGACACACACAGACACAAGTATACATACATGCATTCACACAAAAATAAATTTAAAAGTACATATATACAAGACATTCAGATATACTTTTAAAATTTCATATTTTGGGAAAACTTTCAACATTTTGCAAGGAGGTGAGAAGGTTAGCCTTCTTTAATTTTATTTTAAATTTTCTTCTTAAATATTTTTGTTTTTGATTTGGTTTTTTTTTTTTTTGAGGTAGAGTTTCTCTGTGTCCTGGAACTCACTCTGTAGACCAGGCTGGCCTCAAACTTGGATATTTCCCTGCCTCTGTCTCTTGAGTGCTGGGATTAAAGGTACATGTGACCACCACCCAGCTGTTTTTCTTAAAGAATTTCTAGTTGTATGTATTTTATGTGTACAAGTGTTTTGCCTGCATGTATCTATGTCTGCCACATAAGTGACTGGCGTTCATGAAACACCAGCTCTCCTAGAACTGGAGTTAAGGATGTTATGAGCCAACATGTGGGTACTGGCAATCCAAATTTCACACGCGTGTATCATGTATCTTGATCATATCCACCCTGACTCCCTCCCTCCAACACATCTCCTGCCCAACTCCATGTTTTTTCTTCCTCTCCCCCCCCACCCCGTAATAGTCCCCTGAATCCAATTAGTGCTGCCCACATACACACAGAAGTGGGTGGTGTCATCTGCTGAGGCTTGTGCCCCACCAGCAGCCACCCTGGAAGAGAAGTGACCCTAGCTCGGCTTTTCTGAAGCAGGGCGCCCCTTTTCGCTGCCCTTTTCACAGCTATGCAAGTCCAGATAATCAGAAGATGCCACCTGCTGGAGGCTAGCTGGAGATGGGTTCTGAGAGTCATAGTGTGGAGTCACATGACCTGCAGGCCGTACTTGGGCCCATACAACTTTTCATCCCCACTGTCTTGTGGGATCTCAAAGCCACACCCTTTTTCTTAGGCTGGCTTTTTTCTTTTTCATAGTATATGTGTCTCACCCCAAGCCTCAAAAGCACAGAATATTATTTTTTTTATTTTTGAGATAATTTCAGACATACAGAAAGGTGACTGGCAAGGTGCAGAGAATACTTGTAGATTCCCAATTGCTGCTAACTCATACTTGCTCTCTGTTTTATCTAATTACGTGTCCTCATGAATGTACACTGTCATAAAAAGTGTGTCCCCTTTCAACTCATTGTGTTGTTTGGCTATTTTTATTTTTGTCGTTGTTTGTATGAGATAAGGTTTCATTCTGTAAATCAGGCTGATGTGAAACTCACTACATAGCCCACGCAGGCCTTGAACTGGTGGTGATTTTCCTGTCTTAGTCTCCTCAGTGTTGGGGTTATAGGTGTGAAGCACTATCTTAGGCTCTCTCTCTCTCTCTCCCCTCCCCTCCTCTCCCCTCCCCCCCTCTCTTTCTTTCTTTTTTGTGTTTTTAAAATTGTAATAGTTGGTGAGCAGCAGTGTCGAAAACCTTTAATCCCAGCACATGGGAGGCAGAGGCAAATGGATCTCTGTGAATTCAATGCCAGCCAAGTCTACAGAGAGAGTTCCAGGATAGCCAGGGCTACACAGTGAAACTCTGTCTTGAAAAACCACACAAAAAATTATAAGAGTCTTTAAATTGTGTGTGTGTGTGTGTGTGTGTGTGTGTGTGTGTGTGTGTGTGTGTCCAGGATTCAATTCAGACTCACAAGTTGTATTTTATGATCACGAAATTGAATCTGGAACATCTCATTTACCATGATCTTGGCACTTTTGAAGACTGTCATTGGCACACCTCATACGGTGACTTGTTTGATATCTCCTTGTGTGTAGATTAAGATCATCTGTTTTATTCCAAAGTTTCAGGAACATATTTTTCTTTTGCTGGATAGTGTTTATTGTCCAAGTCTATGATCTTTCTTCTTCACATAGAAACAAGAAATGTCTAGTAATTTTTAGGGAATGTATTAGTTAATTTTCTCGTTGTTGTGACTGTCTACCTGACAAGATGGAACCTAAGGGTAGAAGCATTCATACTAGCAGGTAGTTGGGGGATATAGAGCCCACTGTTGTGGGGGAGGCAGATGAGCTCCCAGCTGTGGTAATGGGAGCCTGAGGCTGCTGCCTCACATCTCAATAGATGGGGAATCAGAGTGGGGGAACACAGGCAGGCTTTCTCCTTTCCCCATTTTATTGATCTCCAGTCCCCAGTCCATGGGATAGGAGGACTTTTCCTCCTCAGTTAAACTTCTCACAGACACACCCAGAAGTGTGTCTCCCAGCTCACTCTAAATCCATGGGACACTTACTAGTTTAGGAAAGTCTCTAAATTAATTTTCAGATTTTTAAAAAACTATCAAGTGATGTGTTTTTGTCAGTGCCTCATATCAGGGCCACAGAATATGTCTTTGTCCCATGAATGATAATGCTAACTTTGTTCATAAAAAAAAAAAGGACTATGGAGCTGGAGAGGTGGCTCAGCAATTAAGAGCACCTGCTGCTCTTTAGAGACCCAGACTTCAGTTCCCAACAACCACGGGACGACTCACAGCCGTCCATAACCTGGTTCTGGGGGATCCAATGTCCTCTTCTGGTCTCCATAGGCATCAGGCATTCATGCAGTGCATAGCCATGCAGGTAAAACACACGTACACATAAAACATTAAGTTAAAAAACTTTTTTAAAGATTATGTTGTGTTCTTTACAGTCCAAACCCCCCCCATTTTTACATTTTATGTGTTTTGCCTACAGGGATGTGTAAGCAGCTATACTTGTGCAGGAAATGGAATCTGGTCCTCAGCCAATGCTCTTAGCCATTGAGCCTTTTTTCCAGTTCCTATGGAAAACTTTATGTTTTAGGAATATTTATTTTATTTATGTATTTTTTTTTTGGTTTTTCGAGACAGGGTTTCTCTGTGGCTTTGGAGGCTGTCCTGGAACTCGCTCTGTAGACCAGGCTGGCCTTGAACTCACAGAGATCCGCCCGCCTCTGCCTCCCGAGTGCTGGGATTAAGGGCGTGCGCCACCAACGCCCGGCTTTATTTATGTATTTTATGCATATGAGAGCTCTTTCTTTATGCGCACTAGAAGAAGGAATCTGATCCCATTACAGTTGGTTGTGAGCCATCATATAGTTGCTGGGACTTGAACTCAGGACCTCTGGAAGAGCAGTCAAGTGCGGTTAACCTCTGGGCCATCTTTCCAACCCCCTTAAGCTTTTCAAAAAATGTTTTTAAGTATGTGTGCATGGGAGACCCTTGGAGGTCAGAAAGTGTCTGATCCTCTGTAAGTATGTATGTATGTATGTATGTATGTATGTATGTATATTTGTGTGCCACATGTGTGTGTAAGGGTGCCCTTGGAGGCCAGAAGTTTCTGATCCTCTGGAGTTACAAGAGGTTTGTAGCCACTAGGAGGCTTAGAATCGAACTTGGGTCCTTTGCAAAGGCAATAAGCACTCTTAACTGCTGAGCCATCTCTCCAGCCTCTATGTGACAAACGCACATGTATTTTGCTCCTTATTCAGTTTGACCCAGTTGTTTTGATATCCTTTGGTGATTCCGGATCAATTTTTGTTTCCTGGTTTTTCGAGACAGGGTTTCTCTGTGGTTTTGGAGGCTGTCCTGGAACTAGGTCTTGTAGACCAGACTGGTCTCGAATTCACAGAGATCCGCCTGCCTCTGCCTCCTGAGTGCTGGGATTAAAGGAGTGCACCACCACTGCTCGGTAATTCCGGATAAATTTTAAGTATGATTTTGCCAAATGGTGATTTTTTTCTTTTAAAAAAATATTACTTTAGTGTCTTTCAGATCCTCGGCACACAGTTGGTGGTTTAGACTTTTGTTGGATGGATGGACGGACGGACAGACGGACGAACAAACGAACGAACCCCAGATTCGGTTGGCCTGGCTGGGGGGGGGGAAACCTCTGCTGCCTCTGTTAGGGGCTTGACTCCTTCAGCCAATCAGAACGTGGTCCTGCCCGGCTTACGTAGAATGGAGACCTCCTATTGGCTCCTCCCCCGGCTCAGGGACCAATGGGAGTATGGAAAGGCGGGGCTTCCGCGGGCCGGAGGTATAGCTTCGTGGCCCGCGCGCGCGCTTCTCTCCGGCGCGGGCACCGGCGCGGGCCATGGCTTCATCCTCTCTGTTATCCGCGTTGGCTGTGCGGTTGCTGCGCCCCGCGCACGGCTGCCACTCGCGCCTGCAACCCTTCCACCTGGCGGCAGTGCGGTGAGTGTGTCGGGTAGCGGGTCCGCGGAGCGCGTCGTGGACAGATGTCCTCCTCCCTCCCCGAGCATCTTTCCGGCGTGCGACCGGCCGCTAACGGAGGGGTGTGGTGGGGCGACGTGGCACCGGGGTACACGTGGAGATGCGGTCGCTAGTCCGGAGGACATCGTTCCGCCGCCGCAGGGAAGGGTGCGGAGCGGTCCGCCTTTTCCGGACCCTAGCGGCCGCCGGGGTTGCTGCAGTCTGATGAAATCTGCGAGCCGGCTTGCTCCAGGGGTACCGACTTTCCTCCTCCCGAGTGGGTGTGGTTCGCATGATGCCCCTGCCCCGCGGTGGTTCCCCCCAGTCCACTCGGTAGCCTACCAGTTCTAACCTGGGCGATCTGAGGTGATATGTGTCCCAAAAGTTGCTGGGGGGTACTGGGACTGGGAGGTGCATTGTTTTAGGGGGAGCTGCAGTATTGGAGCTTCCGTTCTGCACGTGGACTGCCGTAGTGGTCACACCATTCTGAGAGTGTTCAATACCACGTAAACTGTATGCTTGAAAATTGCCAGAGGCGGGCGCGTTGAGATTGTTTCTGAGGCAGGGGGATTAAGTCACAAAAAGTCACAATGATACATTTCGTATACGTATTGTACATTAATTTTTAAAAGTTGAAAAATGAATCCCCCCTCCCCCAGTAAGTTGATTGAAGGAAAAAAAATCTGATGGGGAAGGCAGGGAAAGTTCTGTTTGCATTTCCTTCGGAGGATAATTGACTTGTCGGATCTTTCTGGACCTCAAACTCCCATTTCTGAGCCTAGGTGGGGAGACCCAATGGGGGGTTGTGATTTCTTCCCCCACATCTGTGCATTTTGCAATGCTTCTTAAAGCATTTGCATCGCCTGAATCCTGTGTCTTGTAAAAGCTGGTTTTGTGTGGTGCCCCCTCCCCCAACACATCACAGAGTTTGAGACTGAAAATTTAGAGCTGATAAAAACTTTGCCTTCCACAATGGGACTTTTGTTCCTGTTGAAGAGAAAGCAGGTGAGATTTCCACCCGTTGGAAGATATTTCCGGGTCCTGCATGTTGGAACACAGGATGCTGAGATTTTGTTTTGTTTTGTTTAATTTTTCGAGACAGGGTTTCTCTGTAGCTTTTTAGACCAGGCTGACCTGCACACCTCTGCCTCCCGCCTCTGCCTCTGGGATTAAAGGAGAGCACCACCACCGCCCGGCTCCATGCTGAGGGTTTGGAGGGACATTATTCAGGTTTTCCGAGATCTGATCCTGACCTGCCTCTTTGAGCTCCATCTTCCAATTCTCTGTCCTTTCTCCCTTTCCTCTTCCTGAGTTCTGATCGCACGTGGCTGTGGACCACATACATGTTCAGATACCTGGCTAACTGAAAAGATCCTGTAATTCATTACCCAAAGAGCTAGACCAGTTTGCTTGCCCTGCGGTTTACTCTTGCCTGCTATTCTGAGAAGTGTAGGCTCTGTATCTCCGTAGACAATCTGTGCCAACTGCCCTGCACATTAGATAATTGCAGTGTCCACTTTGTTGTCCCAGGGTTTCAGGAACATAAACTCCATGGTTGAAGGGAGAGTACTGTAACCTAGGAGACGGTGGGTAGAGGAGTAAATGAACTTCGTGGCAGATGTTTACACTTGAATCTTGTTTCTTACTGTTTTCTGTATAAAACAGGGTTTTTATAAATAAGCACGATAACCAAGAGTAATTTATGTAAAGATGTTGGCAAAATACCTAGTGTTCAGTGTTGATTTCACCCCCCTTCTCGTTAATTAAGTAGCAGAACTTTTTCCAAAATAAGTTGATTGGTAGTTATAAACTTCCCTGATATTGACTGGAAAATCACTAACTGTTGGTTTAAGAGGAAAATAAATATTACTGACTTGGATATTTTATTTGTTTTGACTTTTATTAGACTTCTTTCTAGTCTGTCATTTTAGTAGGAAAATTTCTAAACATGTCTGTGGAAGAATTTAATATCTAAGTTAAGTATACAGGCTTAGAATTTCCTCTTGGCGGGCCGGGCGTTGGTGGCACAAGCCTTTAATCCCAGCACTCGGGAGGCAGAGGCAGGCGGATCTCTGTGAGTTCGAGGCCAGCCTGGTCTACAGAGCAAGTTCCAGGACAGCCTCCAAAGCCACAGAGAAACCCTGTCTCAAAAAAAAAAAAAAAAAAAAGAATTTCCTCTTGGCTTTTTTTCCCCCCTAGTTTTGGGTCGGAGCTCAGTCTCCTATCTCCCTTTAAGCAGTGATTTAATTTGCCCCTTGGCAAAGAGATGGAGGGAATTGTCAAATGGCTCGTGCAGGAAGCAGCAGAGGGTTAAAATGAATGTAGTTGGCTTATAAAAAGTCTTCATTACATTGTGGCCTGGCTTTGTGTTACTTTGTCCTTTTTTTTTTTTTTAAAGTAAATTGGCATAACATCCAAAACCTCCCTCTGCAGCAGAGATTAAGACCTGAAACTGGCTTTTCCAGAGCCCTGCATCTTAACTTCAGACCACTGTGGATTTTTGGTCCAAGTGGGCATCTGCTGTTTCCTCTGCACTTACTGCTGTCCAAAGAAAGTTTTTATGAAGTACAAGCTAAATCCTTGTTACAGATGTGCAAATAGATGAGTGTGCAGTTCCTCATTAACATGTATTATCTTCCTCCTCCCTCCCCTTGCAGGGTCTTGTGTTCTCAGGCTGACCTTGGACTAGCTGTGTAGCCAAGGGTAACTTTGTCGTCAGCTGTGAGTGGATGGTGGGGTGAAGCAGAGAGCCACTTGGGAGCCACTACCCCAGTCTTAGTTACTTGCTTCTGTGATAATACCCTTACAAGAGCAACAGTTCAAGGTTATAGTTCATCGTGGTGGGAGGTCTAGGCAGCTGGTAGCATCCACAGTTAGGAAATGGAGGGAAGATACTTGCTACTCCTTTTCTTCAGTTTTTTGTTTGTTTTTATTTTGTTTTGTTTTTCTAGACAAGGTTTCTCTGTGTAGCCCTGGCTGTCCTCTGTAGCCTAGGCTGTCTTCCAGCTCAGGGATTCACCTGCCTCTGCTTCCCAAGTGCTGGGATTAAAGGTGTTGTACACCACCATCCTTGGGCTTCTCCTTTTCTTTCTATCCCAGTCGGAATGGTGCCACCCATAGCTCAATTAAAGCACTCAAGGTGATGATACCTTACTGGCATGTCCAAAGGCCCATCTTCCAGGTGATTCTAGATTCTTCCAAGTTGGCAATACTAACCCTCATGCCCTCATATATCAGAACAGTCCCTGAAAGGAACTGGGAAGTGGCGGGTATTCTGAGGTTTGACTTGCCAAGTGTGGTGCTTATTGATCTACTAACCACATGATATAGTTTGTATATAACCAAGGCCTCTGAATCATTCTAAAAATACACGAACCTTTATTTCTTGTTATTTCATCAACAGTATATTATATAACAACTGTTCATACAGAATTGCGCTGTGGTAGGTTTGTAAGCAAGCTATAGGTAATTTAAGGGGTGGGGTGTGTGTGCAAAGATTATCAAATATTGCACTATTTTCTATAAGGAACTTGACCAGCTGTAGGTGGAGAAGGCATCTTGGAACCAGTACTTAAAGAGGGACAGTTGTATTATATAGTACTGTATAATACAGTTCAGTGGGGCTGGAGAATTGCTCAGTGGATAAGAGCACTTGTTCTTATTGCAGAGGACCCCAGGTTCTATTCCTAATGCCCACATGGCAGCTCAAAATCATCTGTTGTTCTCCAGTTCCCGAGGGTCAGATCCCCCTCTTCTGACCTCAGGCACTGCAGGAACATGATACATATGCATATATGCGGGCAAAATACCTATACATACAAAATAAAAACAAGTTAGTCTTTTTGAAAAGGAAAAGAAAATCAGTCTACTACCTGGGAAACGTGACCAGATAGTAATAGCAATACCACCAGTATAACAAAAATTTCAAAAGGAATATCAGTATTGCGTCGGTGGCACTGAGAGACCCTGGGTCTGAAATCTTACCTGGCCAGTGTCAGCTGTCAGCAACTTAAACTGAGTTTCCACGGAACTGTTTTAATCGCTGGCCATCCTGAACTGGTAGCAGATGGCACCCGTCAATCTGCCTCCAGATCTCACATTTAAACCTAAGCCTTTTGGTGTTGAATGACACTTTTTCTAGTTGGAGCATTCCTTTTTTTTTTTTTTTCCTTCTTTTTGCAAAGACCCAAAATTATATTTTTGTAACTTTGTCACCTTCTGCAGCAACGAAGCTGTTGTCATTTCTGGAAGGAAACTGGCTCAGCAGATCAAGCAAGAAGTGCGACAGGAGGTGGAAGAGTGGGTGGCCTCAGGCCACAAGCGGCCACATCTCAGTGTCATTCTGGTTGGTGACAACCCTGCCAGCCACTCCTATGTTCTCAACAAAACCAGGGCAGCAGCTGAAGTGGGTAAGTGTTACTGTCAGGGCCCTTCTGTTGGTTCCTGGAAGTCTGTCTGGAGGCAAGGCCACACCGGTACATGGTTCCTCTTTCTGAGCAGAGTCCTAAGTGACGGCTCCTACCACAATCCCGGCACTTTGGAACAATGAGTCAGGCACTTTGGAACAATGAGTCAGGAGGACAGGAATTCACGGCCAGCTTGGCCATATAGCAAGTCTGAGGTCATCTTGGACTATATGAGACCCTGTCTCCCAAATCTAAAATACAAAGCAAAAAAACTAGAGGGCTGTAATCTCGATTCTGTCCTTAGCAGGAACAGTTTGTCAGTGACCTTGAACACATTTCACATTGGCTTCCCCTGAGCAATAGCTGTCTCTGTCTTGGGTCAGTGAGAAGGCTCATGGGTTGGTCCTTCAGCCCAGCCACATCAGAAGGGAGGCTCCAGGTGCTCAGACCACTGACTGTCACATGAGCATCTGAGCCAGCCGCCTCCAACTTGCTGTCATATGGTAATCTGCAATGCCTGAAGCACAAAGCCACAGATCTCCCATCCCCCAACACCTGAGCTACTCATGCTTATAAAGCCAGTCAGTAAAAAACTCAAAAACCACTTCCTTAGTTGGACAGTCATTTCCTTCAGACCTATGAGCTGTGCCACAGAGGCCTGCTCAATCTTTCCCATTAATGCTTAAGCACCTGAGACAGAGATGCTCTTTTAAAAATTCATAACAGTTATTATGCTTGTTTGTTTATTTAGTATGTGTATGTTTACTCTTCACCTTATATTTTGAGTCAGGGTCTCTCACTGGAGACAGTCTGGCCAACAGGCTCCGAAAATCCTCCAATCTCATTGCCAAATCACTGGGGTTACAGATGTGTGCAGGTGTGCCCGGCTTTTACATGGGGGCTTGGGATCAAACTTGGCTCCTCGGCAAGCATGCGGAGCCATTTCTCCTGCCCTTCTCGCTGGCATCTTATCTGGGTCTCAGGCTCCTTCTTTGTCTCAGTGAGGCTGTTGAAGAAGAACAGACTAGTGCACAGCGAGCCTCGGGCTAGTGTTTAGGAGTGTACGATCTGAAGCTGGAGGGATCCTTGTGGGCAGTTCACTCTAGCCCTCACGGTGGTCGCGCGTTACCTATGGCATTAAGGACTTCGTTGTTCTTTATTTTTCCCCAGAGAAGAACTTAGTCTTTATTCATCCCTACGGTTTGGAGCTGTATACTTTGGTGTTTGTTTTTTTTTTAAGCCTTGACCTTTCTTACAATAGGGATCAACAGCGAGACAATTGTGAAACCAGCCTCAGTTTCAGAGGAAGAGCTATTGAGTTCAATCAGGAAATTGAACAATGATGAAAACGTAGATGGCCTCCTTGTTCAGCTGCCACTCCCAGGTGAGAAAAGGGATTTGGGCTTGCAAGATAGTTTTATGGTTAAGAGCACTGACTGTTCTTCCAGAGGACCCAGCTTCAATTCCCAGCACCCACATGGTGGCTCACAACTGCCCATAACTCGAGTTTCAGGGGATCTGATACTCACTTCGGACCTCCATGGGTACCCGGCACAGACTTGGTATATACATACATGCAGGCAAAACACCCATACACATAAAACTAAAATGATTTTTAAAAATTAAAAAAAGGTTAATGAATTCTGAGCAGTAGAGGGGCTCTGCTGCTATTTGAAGTGCTTAAGGAAGTGCTCACTGTTGCACTGTGTAGACCAGGCTGGCCTCCGACTTACAGCAGTCTTCCTGCCACAGCCTTCCCAGTGCTGGGGTAACTGATATGAGTCATTCCTCCTAGCCTGCTAAGATCTTGATGTAAAAGGGGGGGCACATTGACTGGTATTTGACTCATGGCTTTGCTTAATGTGCAGTCTTTCTGGACATCATGATGTCACGTCAGAAGGGAGTGGGTTCGTGTAACAAGCCTGATACACTGGAGCAGGTCAGCCTTTCCCTCACAGCATGGACCTCAGGCTGCAGCCCTGATTTCTTTTTCAGAGCACATAGATGAGAGGAAGATCTGCAATGCCGTTTCTCCTGACAAGGATGTTGATGGCTTTCACGTCATTAACGTGGGGCGAATGTGCTTGGACCAGTATTCCATGCTACCAGCCACCCCGTGGGGCGTGTGGGAGATAATTAAGCGAACAGGTAGGTGTGTTTTCAGTTGCATTTCTGCTTTAGCATTAGGGAAGTAGGTTAGGTTGGGTATCCTTGATCTGAAAATCTGAAACCCTTTCAGCACTGTTAATTTTAGATTGTTTCTGGAGTGAGAGCTATGCAGATATTCCCACATCCGAGTAACTCCAATATTGAAACATTCCCAGCCCCACATACTTCAGGGAAAGGAATGCTCAACCTGTTCTTATAACTGGCAGAACCCCTCCCCCCAGCAGCAAAGAGTGGGCCCCCACTCCAGCCCAGGTTCCCACCCTGCAGGGCTCAGCTCCTAGCTGTTGCTTATGATGGCTCTCTATTCTACAAGCCTTGGAGGGAATCTAAGGTTTAACAGGGATGACAGCAAGAATCTATAAGATATTTTACAGTTGACAGTGTGCCTTCTCTGTGTTCTCTGCACCTTCTCTATGAGGCAGCCCCAGCTCTGACTGGCTGATAGTGATTAGATTCATGACCTAGGATGTGTGCCTCCTCTGCTGTATATTCTGAGACAGACCAGGACCACTTTTAACGCAACTCTATATGTGTGAATGAGTAACTTGTTATGGAACTAGCTCCAAAGAAAGTCAAGTTCTGGGTAAAGCATGCTTGTAGGCAATGAGACATTTTTAGACATTGTTTTGATTGTATTTATTCAGAGTTGGTATCTGTGCCAATTCATTTGATGTATACACAGATGGTGTGTGTGGGTGTGTGTGTGTTTATATATTATTTTTTATTTTTGCAGGCATCCCAACCTTAGGGAAGAACGTGGTTGTAGCCGGCAGGTCAAAAAACGTTGGAATGCCGATTGCAATGTTGCTGCACACTGATGGAGCACACGAACGGCCTGGAGGTAAGGAAGTTACCATTGCTGTTGTGGGAGAACCCTCAAAACCTAGCCTGTGTCCACTGTTAACACAGAAAACAACCATGGTGTGGAAGGCTACACTCAGTGCCACACGGACCCTGGAACTAGCCTGGGGCTGATTGGAGTCCTGAGTGAAGCATGTTGTAGGGTTAGGTGTGGTCAGCTCCAGCGTGGACAGCACCAGAAGCTTTCTCACTCAGATCTGGTGTCCTCTGGGAGGAGAAGACACTGCAGGCCCCTGCAGAAGAGTGAACTGACATGACTGCAGCGTGTCACGTCATGTTCTGTTGGCTCATCTAAGAAGCTGACTAAGTCAAGAATTTCATGAAATTTCTGTAATAATGAACTTTTGTGACCAACTTCATTTATCATTTACGTGTGTGTGTGTGTGTGTGTGTGTGTGTGTGTGTGTGTGTGTGTGTGTTCTCTTCTGCCTTGAGTTCTGAGGGATGGACTCAAGCTGTCAGGAATGCATGGCAAGCACGTTTACTCCATCTCTCTGTCCTAAGTATTGGTTTTTAAAAATAAATGACAATTAGCCATCTTAGAAATTGTGCCAAGTCCATGATTTCCCAGAGGTGTTGAGTCTCTGCGGTGCTGTGAATAGCTGAAACCCACCTTCATCCCAGCCTGGATTTGGGACTCAGGGCCTGTGTTTTTGCCTCTCAGGTGATGCCACAGTTACAATATCTCACCGATACACTCCCAAAGAACAGCTGAAGAAGCACACGATCCTTGCGGACATTGTGATATCGGCCGCCGGTGAGCTCTGAAGAAGTGTATATATAGGCTGACTCGTCACCTATATATACACCTGCCCAACTGCTATCCTGCCCCGCTCTCCTCAGCAGTGATTCTAGAAGCTGCCTACAAAGATGGGGCTGGGGTTACAGTTGTACCTGTCACTCTGTTTAGACTGGAGGAGGGTTACCCTCAGTATCTCCATGTGAAGCTTAATGGTTCTTAGTTAATGCTGTTCTTCCGGTCACCTGCCTGTAATGCCCTCTGGCTATTATGTCCTCTTCTGGCCTCCGTGGGCACTGCAGGCACATAGTACATATAGATACATTCAAGCAAAACATTTCTATACATAAAGTCAGTAAGTCTAAAATAAATAAAAATTTTAAATGGTATGTTGCCTTAGTGATGGTTGTTCTCTGTTGCCAGGCATTCCAAATCTGATCACAGCTGACATGATCAAGGAAGGGGCAACAGTCATCGATGTGGGCATAAACAGAGTTCAGGATCCTGTCACTGCAAAGCCCAAGTTGGTTGGAGATGTAGACTTTGAAGGTATTTAGTGTCTTTTTTTTCTTTTTTTAAACAAATCTTGTAAATATTACATTTCATGACATTTAGAACAGATTATTTTCTTTTCACTTTATTCATTTATTTATTTATTATTTGAGGCAAGATAGCCTTGGCTGACCAGGGACCTACTGTGTAGACCAGGCTCTTGAACTCAGAGATCCCTCTGCCTCCCGAGTGCTGGGATTAAAGGCGTGCGCCACCACTGCCTGGCCACAACTCTTAATCTTATATTATTTTGGTAATATTTTTAAAACACTTTAAAAAAAAAGGTGTGTCTGTGTGTGTAGGAGTATGTGTTTGTATATGTGTGGATGCATGTCTGTGGAGGCCCAAGGTTGACCCTGAGAGTCTTTCAAGATTGCTCTGAGAGGTACCACCATGCCTGGCTATACATGCAGTTTTTTAGAAAATGGTGATGTATACATGTGTTGTGTATGTGTGTGTTGTGTGGGTGTGTCTATTTGTGTTATGTGTTTGTTGTGTTTGTGTTGTGTGTCTGTTATATGTCTGTTGTATGTGTGTTATGTGTGTACTACATATGTGTGTGTTATGTGTGTACTACATATGTGTGTTATGTGTGCTGCATATATGTGTGTGTGTTGTGTGTTTGTGTTGTATATATATGAGTGTGTGTTATGTATGTCTGTGTGGCACTGTGTGTGTGTCCTTGAATATCTTCAGTTGTTCGTGACTTGTAGTGTTTACTTGGAACTTGCTAGCTAGTGTGTCCAAAGCCAGCCCCAGGGATCTCCCAGCACTGGAGTTACAGGCACATGCCACCACATAATAAATCTTATTTATTATGCATACATCGTTCCTCCTGCATGTATCCCTGCAGGCCAGAAGAGGGCACCAGATCTCATTACGGATGGTTGTGAGCCACCATGTGGGTGCTGGGAATTGAACTCAGGACCTCTGGAAGAGTAGTCAGTGCTCTTAACCTCTGAGCCATCTCTCCAGCCCCACGCTTTTTTTATGTGGGTTCTGAGGCTTGAACTCAGGTCCTCATTTGTACAGACAGTACTTTACAACTGAGCTGTTGCCCTGCTCTGTAGATGCTATTTTTCTTTAAAAAGGGGGGGGGGAGAGGGCTGGGCAGTGGTGGCGCA
Source organism: Mesocricetus auratus (assembly GCF_017639785.1). Lineage (NCBI taxonomy): Eukaryota > Metazoa > Chordata > Mammalia > Rodentia > Cricetidae > Mesocricetus > Mesocricetus auratus. The sequence continues at coordinate 144,532,834 of NW_024429266.1, read as the reverse complement.
CGCCTTTAATCCCAGCACTTGGAAGGCAGAGGCAGGCAGATCTCTGTGAGTTCGAGGCTGGGCTGGACCGACAGCCTCTAAAACAATACAGAGAAACCCTGTCTCGTAAAACCAAAAAAAGGGGAGGGGAGGGGGGGAGAGACAGAGAGAGAGAGAGAGATTAAAGGTTTGTTGTATGTATATGTATGTGCACCATGTGTGTGCCTGCTGCCCACAGAGGTCAGAAGAGGGTGTCAGATCCCCTGGAACTGGAGTTATGGATGGTTATTAGTCACCATGCTGGTGCTGGAACCCAACCCACTTCCTCTGCAAGAGCAGCCGGAACTTCTGAACCATCTCGCCAACCCCGTAGATGCTGTCTGTCTTTTGTAGTTTGCAGCTAATGACGACTCTTACATTTCTTATTGTTCTTTCTTTGAATACTTTTTTCATAACATGATAAAGTATACATGATCTTTGCCACACATATTTGAAGCAGACTTCCTGTCTTGTTTCTACGCAGAGGTCAAGAAGAAAGCCGGCTACATCACTCCTGTCCCTGGGGGTGTCGGCCCCATGACAGTGGCCATGCTAATGAAGAATACCATTATTGCTGCAAAGAAAGTGCTGAGGCCTGAAGAGCTGGGGGTGCTGCAGTCCAAGCAGCGTGGAGTTGCCACCAACTAGCTGTACTCCATGCCGGTCTGGGAGGCAAAGCGGGCCAAGAGGAATGCAGTGTTTTTAATTTATTCTGTTGAAATGGTTTGAAATAATGTTTGTATTTATTGAAACCTTAAACGGGTGGATGTGTGTGCGCATGGCTCTGCAGAACCTCGCCAGGGTGCCCATCAGTGTCCTGCCAGTCACCTGGTGACGCAGGGGAGACATCCTCACGCCGAGAAAGGATGCTGAACTTCATCAAAAAGCCTGCCTTTTTAGGCTCTCATTTCCCAAGTGCTATTTATTCCAAAATGAGTTGATGACTCATCTGAGGTGCCAAGCCTTCGGAGTTCAACTTTCAAACCAAAGGAAAACTTTCTAGAGAAAACTAGGGGAAAGGAAGAAAGGCAGCACCAAGAGAAGGACGGCACTCCCTTACTTCCTGTGCACGCCAGGTCAGCGCAGGTTTCTCTGAGGAGAGCTCACTTGGCTGGGTTGGCAGAGGAAAGCCCAGCATTGCTAGCTGTCACCCTGTGACTGAGTCACTGGGGAAGGTTTAGGATTTCCCCACTTGCTGTTACCATCCTGTGAGCTTGCCCTATTTCAGTTTTCTAGAATCAAAAAGATCATTTTATAAATGATGTGTGTCATTGTCACGTTCGGCTTTTGCAGCACATTTCAACTTTACATTTCCAACTGTTAAGAGTGTGTGTGTCTGTTTTCTTTGACATAAGCTTTGAGGCCTGTGTTTTGAAAAACAAAACTTGGGTGTGATAATCATGAGGGCAGGTTGGGTGGAACTTACTCACCACCAAAGGACTGATGGCGGCTGCCTGTGTGTCTTTCATGTACCATGTTGGCTTTCCTGAAAGGTACTGAAGAGCTTGAGTTAATGTTAAGATTTAATCAGATTTTCTTATTAAAGGGTTTTGTTGCTACTGTTGGCTTTTTGTTTCTAAATAAAACACATCTGTCTGGTGTGGAAAGAGTTTCTGAAATGCTGTCTGCTTCTGTCTCAGACTTAACCTTGCTACTATTTCCTATCTGATGTTTTGGGCTAACTTCCTAGATTATACCTAGATTACTCTATGAGTAGCTGTGGAGAAACCAGCCTAATCCTTTTGTATCCCAACACTGAGTTCCAAGCCAAGAGTTTATTAATCTAAGACATATGTAAGTGACTGGGTATCTTCTAAGCCAGTCCCTCCATTCATGTACCACTCACTACAAAGGACTTGCTTGCAGATTTTTCAACTCATGTACCTGTGTGTGCAATGGATATATTCATCCCTGCTGTGCAGTCGCTTGGCAAACTGGAAGGTATGTTCTCATGGGTGTTTGGATTTAGGCTGCAAGACTCAATTCCTGCTTAGGCACCCCAGACAAATGAGAGGGGTGACGCATATGTGTTGACCTATCTCTCCCTCATTCTTCTGCCAGTGGCTTTACTCTTTACCCTTGTTTGTTTGTTTGAATGTATATGTGTATTTGCCTGCGTGAATGTATGTGCCATGTGCACGCAGTGCTTGTGGAGGCCAGAGGAGGGCCTTAGGTCTTCTGGAACTAGGGTTCAAATAGTTGCGAGCCATCCCAAGGGTGCTGGGACACAAACCCAGGTCCTCTGCAAAAGCAGCAAGTGCCCTTAACTACTGAGCTAACTCCAGCTCCCTTGCTGGGGATATTTTCATAAGTCAGGTATGATACATGCTATAGGACATGACTGTTGATGTCCTTCAGTTATTAGATATGGTGTAAGATAAGCAGACAATTAAATTTTATTGAAGTGCTGTTTACATTAGAAATGGAAAAAATTTAAGTGAATGGAGAATATGCCAACATGTTAAAGACTACTGAGGTTAAAATGTTAATGTATATACAAAATACAAGTGATATTTAAGGTAAAAATTACATGGATCAATTTACACCAAACTTTTAAAAGCTACCTGGTTTCTCAGCTCGTTTGATTAATGAAGCACACTTACCTCTGAGTCTGTAAAAACGCTACAGTTTAATCTGGATAGAGTGCTATTACAGACCAGTGGGGCTTTGAAACTTGTAGGTTGGCTCTCCCAGGATTGGAACAGAGGAAGATAAGCAACTTTATCTTGGAAAGAGTTTGGATCAACGAAGAGCTGGGCAGTCTTACCTCAAGTTGGGATGGTGTTTCTACCAACCACTTGTATAACATACTAGTTTGATTACCAACATTAGCTGCCTAACAGGCAGTGTTTGTGAAATTAAAATATTGGGCCTTGCTGGGCGATGGTGGCCCACACCTTTAATCCCAGCACTCTGGAGGTGGAGGCAGGTGGATCTCAGAGTTCGAGGCCAGCCTGGTCTACAGAGTGAGTTCCAGGACAACCTCCAAAACAATACAGAGAATCCCTGTCTCGAAAAAAGAAATTTGGGCCTTAGTGATTTCAAAAATTGTGTGTGGGAGGGATCGGGGAAACCTACTCAGATTCATCAAAAAGTGGATTCCAGGTTATGAAACCAGTGGCAAGCTTTAACAGGTTATTTGGTTAACCTAATGTGGTTTTAAGAGTCCAGTTAATGAGCACTATTTTGTCTTAATCCACTCAGCAAGTTAAGGCTCAGGCCTTTAATCAATCCCAGAGACAGGTAGCCCTGAGTTCTGAGCCAGCCTGGTCTACATGGGGAGTTCCAGGACAGCTGAGAGTATGTAGTGAGCTCCGATTTCAAACAAAATTCACTGGTTCTTCCATTAGTAATTTTGGAACTGGCCTTTCAGTGTGTGGACAGCCCAGCCACACCTCCAGAGCCAGGCCCTCTGGACAGAGGACTGAACTTCAAGCAGAATGAGGCAAAATGATTCTCGGCCACTTATTACTTTGCAAACCTTCAGAGCACACTCAGACCTTCAAGTTACTTAGATTTCAATCTAACCTTTAAAAGATACTAAATCAGCAAATACTTTAAATAGAAGATACTAAGTCACTAGATACTTCTGTTCGTTTCAGGAGAAAGGGTATATCTATGTTGGTCATTTTAAGCCACGTGGTTCTGTTTGGGATGTTTTAATAATTGCAAAGGGAAGAGTAGAGCTTGACCGTCGCAGATAGGCCTCCAGGTGTCTGGTCAGTGGGTGAGGAAGCAATTGAAGGGCTTGTCACACGCTCTAGATGAAGCCTGGGCCAGCTTTCATGCTGTCCCCAGCCTGGGAGAGCAGCCCTGTGCTAGAGGGTAGTCTCCCCGCCCACCCCTCTCCCATAGCCCTCATCGTCTGTGAAGTCAAGGTCAGATTCCATCTCTATCTTCACCTGCGGCACCATGAAGACTGGACTCGGTGAGTAACTGAAAGCAGGTGAAGCCGGACAAGAGATTTTGAAGTGCAGGGTGATGCTGAGTAAGACAAATTGGGAATAAAGAATTAATATCCAGTCTTGGGTTTGCTCAGCACCTGTCACTGAACAGGGCTCTAACGGAAAACTTCCGTCATTGCTTATCAACTTAAAAATATTTTTTTAACGTGTGTGGCTATTTTCTGCATGTATGTCTGTGCATTATACGCATGTAAGCTTTCTAAAGAAAAAGGTTTACAAGCCAGGTAGCACTCTGACAGATCTGAGTTCAAGACCAATCTGGGCTACTTAAGTGAGAGCCCATCCCAGCAAAATTATGAATTTACTTATGGGTGTTTGATGGGGGGTATAAGCGTTGAGTAGCAGAGGGTAATGCAGGAGTTGACTTTCTCCTTCTACCATGTAGGTTTCAGGGATTAAACTCAGATCATGGTTTGCTTGTTGGTTTGCTTGGTTTTTCAAGACAGCGTTTCTCTGTGTAGCTCTGGCTGACTTCGAACTCATAGAGAACCTCCTGCCTCTGCCTCTCAAGTGCTAGAATTGAAGATGTGTGCCACCACTGCCTGGCTCAGATCCTGTTCTATTTTATTTTTTTCCAGAAGTGTAATGCTGTGTAGATCAGGCTGACCTTGAACTGCTGCCTCCCAAATGTTGGTATTAAAGGTGTGGGCCACCATTTATTTGAAGACAGGTCACCAGGTTTGGTGGCAAATGGCTTTACCTCCTGGGTCATCTTGCTGGCCTTTTTGTGTTGTTTTTTGATACAGGGTCTCATGTAGCCTCAAACTTGCCTTGTAGCTAAGAATGGATGTTGAATTCCTGATTCCCCTGCTTTTGCATGAGAGACATGAGCTTATTGCATCCTTGGACTCAAGTGTCCTCTGTCTACTGGACTTTCACTGTTGTCACTGAACTGGTCCCAGCCTGCTTAACCTATTCAAATGGCTGCCAGAGCCAACTTTCTGAATCATAGATCGCACTGTTCTGTTCCCTTCTCACTGTTCAAAGGACAGCATCCAGACTCCATGGCTTGGCAGAGACCGCTTAGTTTGAACAGGCCACTTTTCCAATTTGATTGTCCCCCAATCCCTGTGTGTGTATGCTTTCAATGTTGCCTTCGGCCTGTTCCCATGACCTGGACTGGCCTTTCTTCCTCTGCTCTGGCCCACTCTGACCTACTGAGGTCATCAACCTCTACATGTGCCCATGCATGTTCTCACACATGTACTGTGCCTTTGTCTGCAAGTTCCCCTACAACTCCAAGTATGGCACCTCATGCCTGGCAGCCTTTTAAAAACTGTTTGTTTATTTATTTATTTAGCTTTATTTTATGTGCGTTGGTATAACAGTGTCAGATTCTCTGGAACTGGAGTTACAATTTTTGTGAGTTGCCATATAGGGGCTGGGAATTGAACCTGGGTCCTCTGGAAGAGCAGCCAGTGCTCTTAACCACTGAGCCATTTCTCCAGCCCCCAAGTTTTTACAATTTTATTATTTGGTGGCCCTCGCCTTTAATACCGGCACTCAGGAGGCAGAGGCAGGCAGATCTCTGTGAGTTCGAGACCAGCCTGATCTACAAGAGCTAGTTCCAGGACAGTCTCCAAAGCCATAGAGAAACCCTGCCTTGAAAAACCAAAAAAAAAAATCATTTTATGTATATAAGTGTTTGCCTACATGTATGTCTCTACACCACATGTGTGCCTGGTGTCTGGGAGTCCAGAAGAGGGGCTCAGATTCCCCAGAACTAGAATGATAGATAGTTCCAACCTGCCATGCTAGGAACCAAACTTGGGTCCTCTGGAAAAGCTGTTGGTGAACTTAACCTGAGAGCCATCTCACCAGCCCCCATCTCTTTAGCCAGCTCATCCCTCTCCACCCCCATCCATCCAGCCCCTCCCCCACCCCTCAGTCCCCAGCCAGTCCCTCCTCTACCCCTTAGTCCCCATGCCTTTGAGGTTTCATTTATGTTCAGCCAAGTCCTGTCACTGAGCTCTTTCCTCTCTGGAGAGAAGTCCTCTTTTTTGTTTGTTTGTTTGGTTGGTTTTGGTTTTTTGAGACAGGGTTTCTCTGTGGCTTTGGAGGCTGTCCTGGAACTAGCTCTTGTAGACCAGGCTGGCCTTGAACTCACAGAGATCTGCCTGCCTCTGCCTCCCGAGTGCTGGGACTAAAGGCGTGCATCACCACCGCCCGGTGAAGTCCTCTTTTCCTTTCATAGATTTGGGCAAACACCAGTGCATATGGCAAATGCCATCTCTAGCTAACCAAACTCTCTGCATTTATGAACTTGTTCTGTTGCTCTGTGTAATTTAACAAGTTTTAAAAAATTCTCTGTCTTGGTCTAGGCTCTTGCCTGCAGATAAGATAGAGATCCGATTTAGTGTAAGCTTTTCTTGTTTAATGTAAAGGCGTACTCTGTGGGGACAGGGCTCAGTGGCTTAAGAGCACTTCTCTTGCCCAGGAGTATTCTTGCTCCCATGTTGGTGGCTCCTAATCACCTGTCATTCCAGTTCTGGAGGATCTGATGTCCTCTCTGGCCTCTACAGGCACCCACACACCCTGACACTGTGACACCCAAGCAGCTGGAGTCACATCCAGGACCTGCTATATGTAAGACTCTTCATGCATGGCACCTCATCAAGAATACCAAGGCATTGCATTGGTATGAGAGTTCTTGGCATCTGGGCCTTGAATACTTCCCTGAAAAAAAAACTTTTCTTTTTTTTAATGAGACAGGGTCTCATATAACCCAGGCTGGCCTTAACTTGCTCATAGCAAATCATGGCCTTGAACTCTTGCTCCCCTGGCTCTGCTCCCCTGGTGGATTACAAGCATGTACCACCATTCTTGGGTTTCATAAAGTTTTGGGGATTGAACAGGGATTTCTACATGCTAGGCAAGCCATAACCTCTGGGCTACTACCCTAGTCCTTTGCCTGAATGTTTCTAGAACTTTCTAGTTCTCTTTCCTCGATCCTTTTTCTGACCTGTGATAACTAACCCTACTGTTGTTCCTAGAGTACCTTATGTTTTGGTCCTTTGTGTCTATCCACACAAGCTTTCAGTGACAGATAATTAAGCCATGTTTTCAATGTCCTCTGTTGCTTTCTGTTTTCTGTGTTTACTTCCAGTATTTTAAAGCCGACTTCCCTTGTGCATTGTAACCATGTTGGAGTCGATGAGAACATACATTTATTATACTTGACTTCTATAAGCAAATTTCTTACCGCCTGTCTCCCAGTGGTGGGCCAGCAAAGCTGTCCTAGACCCTCAAGCCTTCAGTCACTGCTTAGTCTCTGATCTGATACTCAACGAGTCTACCTCGCCCTTAGCTGAGAAGCTCCTGGCAGCTTATAGCTTCTGGGGAGGGAGTCATTTCCTTATGGGTGTATGGGTGAGAAGTTGTTTATGGCCCAGTCAATAACCCTAACCCATGCACATGAGAAAGAAAAGTACCCAATAGCCCTTTTACCTTCGATCCAGTTCTGAGCCACTGAAGGAAGAGTCAGAACGAGTAACTCCAACTGGAAGATCTTTTTCCTGGAGCGAGATGGAAATGCCAGTGGTGAGCAGGTCCAGTAGGGTACAGGGGAACATTCTAGCTCTCCAGCATGCTCCTCGTCCCTACAGTCAATGTTGCACATGAGGAATACCAGGGTCTCACAGAGGTGGGTGGCTTCAGGCTCAATCCCTCACACAGGGGACTCTCAGCTGGTTAGGAAGGAGTGAAGCACAGGGAAGGCAAGGACTCGAGGGGATGACGGAAAGTGGGTCAGGAGAGGAAGGAACCTGAAGTGACCTTGTGCTATGACAGAAAGTCCTCAAGGACTCCCAAGGGTGCCAGCAGGATGCTCTGACCACCCAGAACTGGTCTTTGAGGAGAGGGACGAGTCCCATGATAGGAGCCCCAGGATCAGGCTCCGTTTTATCTTTCAGAAGACTCCAAGGACAGGTGTCTATCACTAGGGAAGGATTAGAGGCTGTGAAGGATCTAGAAGAGTCTTCATAAGCAGAAGCTGACCCTCCCTAAGCAACGTCGCTGTCGGCGGTGGCAGGCACCTGCGGCTCTCACAAGTCACCCAGCTGGCTCTCTAACAAGGGAACACTTAGCCCTGACTGGAGCTCTCAGTTATCACAATCTCAGGGAAATGTGGGAGGCTCCGGGGCCACATTTGGACTGGTGTGTTCTAAAACCATGAACAGGAAGACCAGCAGAGCCACAGGGTCCAAAGGAAAGTTAGGAATGGAGGTCTTGTCTAAGTGAAGACTGCAGGATGCTCTTTTGTTGGAGTGGGGGGGGCTCTCCATGTGTGCAGAGTTCCTATGCTCTTGGCCAGTCACTTTTATTTCTCCCTAGCCCAGGAGTTCCTCACATCTAAAACAGTTAGACCACTGAGCTGCAAGGCAAAGTCTGTCGGGGAGTAGGGGGCAGAGGGAAGATTGGCAGTTGGTAGAAAGGGAGAGGCAGCAGGTGTTTTACTTACTGGCAATGCAGTGGATACCATTTTGGGGATCAGTTGGGACACTTTCCATAGGGATCTTTATAATGGAGGGAGGAAGGAACTGGGGCTGGAGAAAAACAGTGGGATAGGAGATAAACACCAACACAACTGCTTCCTCATTGAGACAGAAGATGCAGACACGCACAGTGTAAGCCACCATTCTCTTTCCACCCAGGCCAGGTAGTGAGGGCTGCAGCAAACACTCGGGCCCACGGAGGCACTGTGGCACAGCAACCACTGTTCTAGAGACCCACTGTTCCCAGGAGACAGGTGGGAATTCAACCAGGAATGTCACTTGGAACAGTTTAATCTGCCATGTAAGCAGCCGCTGTGAGTGACTCACACTATAGTGACACTGTCATAAAGGCACTTTTAAAAATGAGTTTCTGTGATTCAAATCCCAATTTTTCACTGAGTGTATGCATCATAAAATGTTTCCTCTCAGGCCTGGAGTAATTCCTGGCACATGGGAACATCTCAGATGTTTACTGAAGAAACCAAACATTTGTCTGTAAAAGACACTTGGTGGAGAGTAGGGCTGCAGAGACGGTTCAGCAGTTACGAGCTCCAGCTGCACTTACAGAAGACTGGAGTTTGCTTTCCAGCCCCCACACTGGGCAGCTCACAATCACCTGTAAATCCAGCTCCAGGGAGCTAACACTCTTTTCCGGCTTCCACAGGCACTCATATGCACATGGCCACAGACCGACACCCTGACACATTCATACACAATTTAGGAAATGATAAATCTTCAGACAACTGGACTCTTCCTTCCTTGGTCTTTTCCTTCCTCCACAGACTGGCCTCAAACACACCGTGTGCCTGGGGATGCCCTTGAATTTCCGATCCTCCTGTCTCCACCTCCTACGTGTTGGGTGGCAGGTATGCACGCCCATGCCTGGTTCATAAGGCACTAGAAATCGAACCCAGAGCTTCATGCATGCTAGCAAATGCCCTACCAACTGAGCTATATCCCCAGTCCCAGAACATTTCTCCTTTGTTTTTCAGAAATTTATCTCTGCACATTTTTTTTTACCAAAAAAAGCACATGAAATTAATTTGAGAGCTCTCTTCTGAAAGAGTACAGCAACTAAGGATGAAGCCATCACAGTTAAATACTGGCTTAAGCATTGTTCCCCACTTGGCAACAATTTCTCTGTGAACAACCTTCATTTGCAAATGGTGAGACCCCTAGAATATGGTAGATGAAGGTTATGGGCTTGAGTCAAATGGGGGAGAGTGGGAACCGAGCATGGTATCAGGAGAAGGCAAGATCAAAGTAGGAATGGTTTTCTTAATTTCCTTTGACAGTTGACTATATATACATCTTGGGAGGTTTTGTTCCCTTTGGGGGAACAATTGTCATCATTTGTAATGAGTGCTTGAATCAGGAAATCTTTCTATCTAACGTTTTGAGATTTACTGTAGAGTCTGGACTAACTCCTTGGCTCTTGAGTCCCTGACAGTTTTAGGGCTGAGATGCAAAATTAGCACAGGAGGAGGAGAAGGGCAGGTGGGGCAGCCAGGAGGTCATTCTGTCTTAAGTGGAGATGTGTGTTGCTCCCACTTCCATCCCTAATACCCTGTGGGCCGGCCCTAGGCAAGCTTGCCACTAGGACCCCACCTGGAGTTAGGCTGTTGTGAGTTCCCTCTGGACCCCCTCCCCTGGGCCTGCTCCTTTCTCTGGAGATCCTCCTCCTAACTGTCTTCCTGTTGGAGCCTGTGCTGCCCCCAGGTACTTGCGCTGCTGTTGAAAATGGTCCTAGGAACCCACAGTAACAGGAGGGTGGGTATGGCCATCACCTGTTCCTAGGCAGGGAAGCTCACCAGTTTGTACTACTCTGAGGATACTCCCAGGAACAGATGGGGGTCTCAACACCCAAGACCAACACAGATGGCATCCCTCCTGTGTCAGGTGTTATTTCAGGCCACCAAAAAACCACCCCTCACCCCAGCAGCAGCAGAGAGTCACCCAGCCTCTGCCCTCTGCCCAGGCTGCTCACTGTCCCCACCTCCTCGTCAGTGTTTTCATGGACCCCTTTCCTTCTCTTCTTCTTCTTGTCTGTCTCCTGTTTCTCCTTCTCTGGGAGGATGTTGTCAATCCAGGCCAGGTCGTGCTGGGAGAAAATCAAGTCCAGGAGCCTTCGAACAATGATGAGGCCCAGGATCTGGGTTGGGAAGATGGTCAGAAAGGCTGAAGTTTTGTGGGAGCTCAGAGAAAACTGTGAGCTTGTGTTTTCTCCTTGGTTGAGTTCAGGGGCCCTTTGCGGTTAGTGTCTTTGCAGCCATCCCAATGTCCTCAAGACTAACGAGCCAGCAAGCCCCTGAGATCACAGCATCCCTAGTGCTGGGATTGCAGCCAGTGCCACCCTGCCCAGGATACATTCTCAAGTTCTTGAATCTAGGAATCTGGTCTCTGCCCGTCACGATCCATTCATCTTTTCAAATGCAGTGGTTCTGCACAATGAAAAGCTTACTATTATACTTCTATTTCTAACCAGCTTGAAGTTCACCATGGGGAGCTTGGCTTTCTGCTTTGTCTTGCTTCTCCAATCCCACCCCATCCCACTTGCCCACCAGGGGAGGTTGGTGACTTTTGCCCTGGACTCAGTTTATGGGTTGTCCCTGCAGGGTCCTGTTACTCTGGCACTCTTCTCTGCTCACTGGCCCTGAACCTCTTGGTGGCACTGCCCCGCCCAGTCTGCTAAGGAGCCCACACCCTCCTCACCATGACTGGGAAGATGATGGCAGCCATGGTTGACTTGAGGATCCAGAGCAGTGCCAGGCAGAGAATCTGCACCAGGGTGAACAGGTGGATCCGGCGAAGGGGCACGTGGCGCAGGAAGGCGTGGTCTGGCTGGTGCTTGGCTGGCATGAGGAAAAGCTTACAGCGTTCCCAGAACTGGCAAGAATATGGCATAGGATTCAACTGGGAGGTCATGCTCCTGGGCCAAAGGCTACAGAGCTGGGGAAGTGATGATCTGGTAGGGCCTCGGAGAGAGGACTCCTAGTCATGACAGGCTATCGGAATCTAGGCGTGTATAACATAGGGTAGGGGGCTGGAGAGATTGCTCAGAGGTTAAGAGTGCTGGATGCTCTTCCAGAGGTTTTGAGTTCAATTCCCAGCAATAACATGGTGGCTCACAACCATCTGTAATGAGATCTGATGCCCTTTTCTGGCATGCAGGCATGCATTCAGGGAGAACATTGTATACATAATAAAAAAATAGGGTAGGGCACCAGATAAAGGAAATAGCCTGGAGGAATGTGAATGTGGTCCTTAATTAAGGAAAAAGCAACAAACTTAACTGCAGCACAAACTGCCCAGGGACCCTAGCCTCAGTGTGTCAGAATGAGACAAAATCTTTTCTTTTGTAGAGTATCCTTAGGGAAGTGGGGAGGAAATGTTCATTAATGTTAGCTTCATCTGTCTCAGTTTCTCCACCTGTAAAATGGGATCCAAGGGCCTAATGACATAGATTGTATGATACCTGTGAAGTGCCTGGTATAGTCATTTTGTTGGCACAGTCGATGGAGGAAGTATCATTTCCATTATCCTTTTATAGAATCGGGGCAGCAAGCATTTAGAGACTTGGTATCACACAACTAGACAGGAAGCTCTGACTCTAGGTCACATTAGCCTGGGGAGGGTGCAGTCTTACCTGGATGCCATTCAGGGAGGCTACACCCATGTAGAGGAAGACTCCATAGAGCACTGGCATGGGGATGTACTGCAAAGAGAACAGAGGTTTTGGGCTGGGGAGGGTCCTTGGCTATTTGGTGATGACATCAGCCAACTGCAGAGGCCTGACTTTGGAGGAGCCGAGGGTCCAAGAGCAAATCTGAAGCCAGAGAATGTGAGGGGGGCCATGAGGGAGGAACAGCACTCCTCTTCCTGCTTGGGTGACAACGCCAGCATGCAGCTGCTTTTCAGGACTGGCCGCTCTCTGGGCCACTCAGAACCTATGTGATGGGGGTTACTCCTCCCAGCAAGAGGGAAAGCTACTCGATCCTGCCAGATCCTTCCCACTTCTGCCTCAGCTGACAACCACCGAAGCAACCCTGGCAAGCTGAGCTTGAGCCTGCCTGTTCTTAGGAGGGCCTGGTAAAACACTTTGGAAAGCACAAAGTTTGATACCAACATGGTCGCCTAACTTAGAGGTGCCATTTAAGAACGTTGGGACAGTGACTGGAGGGATGGCTTCAGTTAAGAGCACCAGCACCCACATCTAGAGGCTCACAACCACCTGTAACTCCAGCTCCAGGGCATCCTCCACCGGCACCTGCGTTCAAGTGCACATGTGCACACACAGACACACATACGCACAATGTTTAAAAGTAAAATAAATCTTTAAAGGAAAAGAGTGTCAAGACATCCAAGCAAGCCAGTGCTCTGTTAGACTATTGATTTTTAAGCACTAAGAAAGAGTTGGATCTAGGTGTTGTAAACTTCAACCCCAAGGCATTTGAGCTAAAAGTTAAAAAGGGATTTAGATGGCCCTTGCATTTTCCTGCTAACACATGGCTTGTGAGAAAATGTCCTAATTATAAAACAACATCCCGCCACCACTCAGGAGGAGGCCGGTGGATCTCTGTGAGTTCAAGACCAGCCTGGTCTACAAGAGCTAGTTCCAGAATAGCTTCCAAAGTCACAGAGAAACCATGTCTTGAGAAAAAAAAATAAAGAGAAAAAAATAAGACAACATAAAAAGTTAATATGTTAACACTGTGCAAACTGCATTTTAAGTATGGCAGCAACTGAAAGAAGATCTTAAAAATAAGTCAGTATTGTGGCTTGTTTTTTTGTGCCTTTGTTGTTGTTGTTTGTTTTGTTGGGATTTGTTTCTCTGTATTGTTTTGGAGGCTGTCCTGGAACTCACTCTGTAGACCAGGCTGGTCTCAAACTCACAGAGATCCGCCTGCCTCTGCCTCCCGAGTGCTGGGATTAAAGGCGTGCGCCACCACCACCTGGCATGGCTCATCTTCGTTATCCCAGCACTTAAGAGACTTCAATAGCAGAACTATAGGAAGTTTGAGACCAGCCTGGCCCGTATCTCAGGTTCCAGGCCACTCAGGGTTACATAGTGAGACACTATTTTTAGAAGTAAAAGAACAAGGGTCATGTGCTGCGGAGGTCGCCCAGGGATCTAGAGTGCTCACTGCCCTTCCAGAGAACCTGAGTTCTGCTCTCAGCACCCACATTGGGTGGCTCACAACGGCCTGTAATTCCTGCTCCAGGGTGCTCCAATGCCCTCCTCTGGCTTCTGACGGCACCCAAACTACATGGCATACACTCACACAGACATTCATATAAATAAAAATAAGTCTTTAAAAAAAAGTAGTCAAGGGACTGGGTTAGGAGCGCTGACTGCTCTTCCGGAGGTCATGAGTTCAATTCCCAGCAACCGCATGATGGCTCACAATCATTGTAATGAGATCTTGTGCTTCTGGCCTGCAAGGATACATGCAGACAGAACACTGTATACATAATCAATCAATCAATCAATCAATCTTTTTTTTTTTGAGACAGGATTTCTCTGTGGCTTTGGAGGCTGTTCTGGAACTAGCTCTTGTAGACCAGGCTGGACTTGAACTCACAGAGATCCGCCTGCCTCTGCCTCCTGAGTGCTGGAATTAAAGGTGTGAACCATCACCACTGGGCAAATAAATCTTTTTTTTTTTTTGGTTATTCGAGACAGGGTTTCTCTGTATTGTTTTAGAGGCTGTCCTGGAACTCTCGAATAAATCTTTTTAAAAAAGTAATCAAAATCAATAAAACAAAGAGATGAGAGGAATTTGTCATTAGATATCAAACTGTATCACACTGTACCTGGTTTCTGCAGGGCTGTGATGGAACGAAAACGGAGCCCAAGGGTTCACATACACTCAGCAAGCGTTCTACTAGCTGAGCTACACTCAAGGGTTCGCACACACTCAGGGTTCACATACACTCAGCAAGTGTTCTACTAGCTGAGCTACACTCAAGGGTTCGCACACACTCAGGGTTCACATACACTCAGCAAGTGTTCTACTAGCTGAGCTACAGCCCTAGAATTTTGAAACCCCAGCACCCAGAGCCCCGGGAAGTTCCTAACCCAACCTCAGGGCACCACATTCATGGTTGCCTTCTCACAGTTGCCGGGTCCCATGTCAGCAGCACCCCAGCCTGTACTTCTGCTTCTTGGGGTAGCACTGTCTTAGGACCCAGTTTTGATGCTCTTGTGAGTGTTGTAGCTGTTCAGTATTAGCTGGAAAAAAAACTTAATTCTTTTGAAATCCTATTTAAAAGTTTTTTTTTATTTTAAGTTGTGTGTGTGTGAGTGTATGCTACATGTGTGTGTGTGCTCTCAGAGGCCAGAAGAGGGGTGTTGGGCTCCCTGGAATTGGAGTTACAGGTGGTTATGGGCTGCCTGTTGTGGGTGCTGAGATGCAAACTCAAGTCCTTGGGAAGAGCAGCAAGCTCTCTTACCTACTGAACCACTTCTCCAGATGCCAAAGCCTTCATTTATAGGAAGGTGTACACCTGGATATGCTCAAACCAGAAATCCTATGATTTATGGTCCTGATCCTCCACTGTGGACAGAACCCAGTTCCGTACCTGTGCTAGGTAAGCCCGGTGACACTGAGCTCCACCCCAACCCTAATTTCAGTTCTTTTCTTTATACTGCTATGGGCCTGATGCCCTAGACAAGAGCACAGATGGTATTAGAGCAAAATCAGATGTCAAAATTATGAGCACAAAATACTGGCCATTATATACAGGATGTAATAAATGTGCTCATAAAAGAATTGATCACATTGTAAATGGAATGGAAGGACAGAGACCACAGCAGAATTTTCTAGCAGCCTTATGGTCAGTTCAAACACAGAGAAATGCTGATGTGGGATGGCTGGATTGCTGAGCACACCCGCAACTGGACTGCAGTCTGAGACTGTCCCTGGGAGATGGGAGCTGCTGTCTGCAGAGTGTTGGGAGCAACCTTGGGTCACTGAATCACACTCTTTTTAGACTATTGGGGTTTTTTTTGTTGTTGTTGTTGTTTTTGACACACACACTTGTGTATCAGGACAAACACCAATAGTTCTTTGGAGACTTTTTCAGAAAAGTGAACATTCCTTGGACATTTAAAATATACAATGGGGCCAGGGAAATGCCCAGCAAACACGGTTTCCTGTTGCTGAGCCTAACAATCCAAGTTCAATCCTGGGGACACACAGGTGGCAAGAAAGAACTACAAGTTGTATTCTGACACTCACATATGTCATACACCACATATCACATGCGCATGTGCGTGAGTGCGTGCTTGAACACATACACACACACACACACGTAAAAATGTACAAACAAAATGGTCTGGGAATATAGCTCAATTGCAGAGCACTGTCTGGCATTCACAAGACCCTGAGTTCCATCCCTGGGACCATAAAAGTGGTCCTTCGTTTGCTTGTGATCATATCAGGGCCTTGCAAGTGCCAGGGGAGCCCTCTGCCACTGCTCTGTCCATCCCCCCAGTCCCATGACCGTCCCCCCTACCCCCCCCCCCGTCTTCACTGCACTATTTATTTTGTGTTGAAGCCAGCACTGAACTCACTCTGTAGCACAGGCTGGCCTTGAACTTGTAACTCTTTGCATCATTTTCCCAAGTTAGAGGCCTGGGCTATCAGGCCTGGCTCTTAAAAGTGTATTTTATTTTACATGTATTCGCTTAATCAAATTTAAAAACATAATATGCTCATTGCAAAACAGATTTAATTTTTACTTTATGTGTACTAGTTTTTTGCTCACATGTAAACATATATGCAACATGTATACCTGGTGCCCACTGAGGCCAGAAGAGGGTGTCAGATCCTCTGAAACTGGAATTACAGATGTTTGTGAGCTGCTATGTGGGTGCTGGGAACCAAACCCAGGTCCTCTGCAAAAGCAACCAGTGCTCTTAACCACTGAGCCAGCTCTCCAGCTTCTATTTATTGATTGACTGAGTGTGTGTGTGTGTGTGTGTGTGTGTGTGTGTGTATTCCTGTGTGCAGGTCACTGAGCTTGTATGAAGGTCAGAGGACAGCTTTCAAGAGTTGGTTCTCTCCTTCCAGGGTATCAAACTCAGACTGGCAGCCTCAGCAGCAGGTACCCTTACTCAACGAACTGTCTCCCTAGCCTGCAAAGAACCACTGTAAAATAAAGGAGACCATCTGTCCACCTGCGTGTGATCTATGCACACAACGGAGACGTTCCTTTGAAGGACCCAGCAGCACAGCCACCACTCAGATGTGCCCAGCATCTATTTGCAAGCCAGAAACACTTGTCAGTGAGTGAATCATGCACGTCTGGCTGTTCACTCTGTTCTTGCAAGGCCACCTCAAAACTGGCTGACTTAAGAGATTAGAAGGTGGGAGGAAGGAACAGCAACAAAAGTGGACTCAGTTTAATAAGAAAGGAAAGTCTTGCGTGGCAGAGATGGCTCCTTCAGTAAAGTGCTTGCCACACAAACAGAAGGGCCTGAGTTTAAACCCCAACCCCAAGTGAAAAGGCCGAGTGTGGAGGGACATATTTGTTATCCCAGCACTGTGGAGGTAGAAATGAGAGAAACCCTTGAGCTTGCCGGCCTGCCTGGCCAAATGTGTGAGCTCCAGATTCAGTGAGAGACTCTGTCTCAAAAAAAAAAATTAGAGAAACCATAGAGATAGCTCAGGAGTTAAGAACACATACTGCTTTTGCAGAGAACCTGGGTTCAATTCTCAGCACCCATGTTGGGTGACTCACAAACCCCAGGAGAATCTGACACTTCTGGCTTCCATGGGTGGTGTCCATACTCATTCACGTATATACATGTGCACACGGACACATGTGTGCACATGCACACAGATGTGCACAAGTACACACACACACACACACACACACACACACACACACACACGGGAATCTTCTGTGGGTATTGATGGAAGGAATGGACCATTAATAGACAACTGGATGTGGCAAAGAAGAGAGAGCAGTGCGGCCTGTCAGGATTACCTCATTCCTGACTGGAAAGGGCATCTCCTGAAGGACGCAGCCTTGAATGCAGCGCTGCTATAGTGTCCTCTAGCTGCTGGGAAGTGAGTAAGAAGGGTTTCAAAAATCTGGGGGAATGTCGCTTGTGTGCCCAAGATATAAAAGATGGAGAGATGGAGATTGGTCTTGTACAGCCTAGGGGGTCCTCTATGCAAAGTTTACATTCAGAAAATGGGCAAAGCAGGAAGATCTGGAGTGAGCCCAAACCATGGCAATGTGGACTGCCCGCCTCTGGAGATCTTTAACTAAGTAGGAAAACAACACTGTAGACTTCCCTGGTGACAGTGGCCCCTGGAAGGGCCGGGGCAGAGCAGACAGGACAGCAGTAATGCTAACAGCCCATGTAGCATCACAGAAAATGGTGAATGATGAAATGCCACCATGGCCTGTTCACATCTTGCCTTTCTTATGGCCTGCAGGCCAGGGGCCCTTGGGCCTGTGGGTGATGGGGTAGAGCCTCACCTTTAGGATAGGAGCCAGGAAGACGGAGATGCCTGTCAGGATGAAAACCATGATGCCAGTCACTCTCTGCTCCCTGGCGGAGACAAGCACACAGTCAGTGGTGACCTGGAAGACACTCAGTGGCTGTTCCCAGCCCCTTCAGCTCTTCCATTGGATTTGAAGCTTACTATGTCCCACACTATGGACTTGAGGGGTTGCTTCATTGGGCTCTGCCTGGCAGCTCAAGCCCAGTCTTGGCTGGAAAAGGTGGGGAGCACCTAACCTAGGTCAGGGCATTTTGAGGAGTGCCAGGGAAGCTGTTCAGTGTAGTGCCCAACAGCTGCGTGCTTGAGCTTGAGTTGGACTTAGGTCCGCTCTTGGCTCTGCTACTTACACGTGGGCATTAGGCAAGGCCATGAGCGCCGAGCTGACTATAGTCGATGACAACACCGCTATTGGGAGGTTGTAAAGGGCTTAGTGCTCTGCTTTAGTGTTCAGTTCCTACCCCTGGGAATCACAGCTGATGACGACCCGGGGAAGGAGTCTGACTGCTGGTGGAGGAGGCAGCAGGGCCAGGTGCAAATAGGCCCTGGCACAACCCAGACTGGAGCTGTAGGCTCTGGGCAGATGGCATAGGTCCAGGGAGGGGACTGAGAAAGGTCTCTACCCAGGCCAGTCTTGAGCACTGCAACCAAGCAAAGAGGTCTCCCTCAAGGCATGCCCAGGTAGTCTGTGTGTCCCAAGGACACAGGAAGTTCCCAGGGAAGCCATTTTGGAGAACACCAGTGTCTGGCATGGACCTTGGAGCTTCGCTGTATGAACCGTTTGTGATCTGACACGGGGCAAGAACAGAGAGTCAAGGAGAAGAACAGAAGTGACAAGCCAGGGCTACAGACTGGAACCCTGGATGGGTCCAGGAAGGCTCTCAGGAGGTATGGTGGCTAAGCAGGATGTGAACCAATGGGGAGACCTCTAGAGGGTCCTTCAGGAAAGCCAGAGAGAGAGGCAAGAGGCTCAACAGTGGTCCATGAGTGAGACTCTGGAGCAGCGGTTCTCAACCTGCAGATTGCGACCAGATACTTATGTTACAATTCATTACAGCAGCAAAATTATAGTTTTGAAGTAGCAATGGAATAATTTTATGGTGGGAGGGGGTTCACCATGACACGAGGAACTGTATTAAAGGATCGCAGCATTAGTAAGGTTGAGAACCGCTGATCTAGAGAGAGAGAGAGAGAGAGAGTGTGTGTGTGTGTGTGTGTGTTCATACTGGGGACTACTAAAAAAAAAGTATCATTTAGAATTGTCCAAGGGGTGGTAGTGCACACCTTTAAACCCAGTACTCAGGAGGCAGAGGCAGGCAAATCTCTGTGAGTTCAAGGTCAGCCTGGTCTACAGAGTGACTTCCAGGACAGCCAGGGCTACACAGAGAAACCCTGTTCTCGAAAACCAAAAACAACCACAACAACGAAAGAATTGATAGAATTGAACTTTCACCTCTCTCCTCCAGGCTGAGGTTTCAGTGGTCACAGAGAATGCCCAAATACCTCGAGGAAAAACACCTTCCCTTCCCCTACAGTGTCTACTCCCAGTCAAGTGGCTCGCGCCTGCTCTGTCCTACCTGACCCCCAGGAACTGGGGCTGCTCCCCGGGAGCACTGGTCTCTGTCTCCATCTTGAGGCTGTCGATGTGGGCAATGGAGATGACCGTGGCAGCCACATACCAGGGGAGCCCCGTGAAGGAGCACAGGGCCATGAGGATGCCCACCCAGAACAGGTCCAGATGGTAGCCGGCGGCCTTCTGCAGGACAGTGGGACAGGAGAGGCTTCTGGGGACCTTATCCTTCCCAAAGTAACTGTTTTGTGGGTCATGGTCCAAGGGCTCCCCATGCATTCCAGAGTGTATTCTGGCCCCACTAAGGCACTCACCCTGAGGACTTAGGTGTTTGGGCCTCACCACTCCTAAAGGTGGCTTTAGTTGCCACCTGGTCTAAAAAAATTGAGCCAGGGACACAGGTGTGGAGAGAGGGATGTTCAGGCTTGGCAAGGCCCTGGGTTTGGTCTCTGGGGAGAAGAGCTCGTGCCCACCGGCCACAGCCTCTCTGTTGTTCTTAGGTAAGGGACCAGCGTAGAGTGGTCCAGGCTAAGTGAGGCAGTCAGTGGTGACCTGAGTCTTCTCAGAGCCGAAGGCAGGGAGGGGATCTCTAGGAAGCATGGGGCTGAGGAAACTCCTCTGCCTCCTGATTTTAGGCCTACACTCATCGGCATGTGTGAGGAGCTCAAGTTCAAGTGTCAGGAGGCACCAGCCACAAAGACATTTTGAGGTACACAGGGGGCTTGTGCTGGCATCTGGTTCTCAGACAGAGTCACCTTGGTCCTGTTCAAGGGCATGTGTCTCTCACCTGAGACACTAAAGTGGGACTTATCTTCTCAAAGTATGAAGGGAAGAATGCCCTTCCTCTACCCCCAACCGTGCTCCTGGCTCAGCCTTACCTTCAGCTTGTTCTCCTTCCGGTTGACAATGACAGCAGTGATCTGCTGGTCCATGAAGATCAGGATGGTCACCAGCAGGGCGGGCAGGATGCTCGCAGGGTACACCCACCAAGGGTTCTTCCCAAAGGGGGCAATAAACCAGCCTCGGTCAGGCCGTGTGGGCTGAGTGGAGGAAGTGGAGAGGCCTGTTCCCCTCTCTTTTGTCCCAGACACTTGCCTGTGTCCCTTCTCATCACTGCTCCCTCCCCACTTGGAGGCACCTTTCAGCTACAATATTTCCCCCTCAAAGATGCCAGGAACCTGCAACCTTAAAGAGAATCACAGAAGCAGGTGGGCATGGATGGAGCTCAGACACGTTGGGGCTACACAGAACTAAACAGGCTGCAACACCCTGGGAAAACAGGCAAGGACCGGAGGGCAGCCAGGAGGGCATATGTAGCCATTCTGCACAAAAAGACCAATGGCAAAAAGGAGGCCAGACAGAACAAAGCAAGGAAGTACCTGATGGGCCTAGTGTTGGGGACTATTATTTTAAGTAGGCAAAGATGTGTTACCTTTGTTTCTGCTGCCTTTGTTAATGATGTAAGGATGTTTTACATTTGTTTGTGCTGCATCTGTTTAACTATGTAAAGATGTGTTGCATTTGTTTTACCTTGCCTGCCTAAGGCACCTGATTGATCCAATAAAAAGCTGAACCACTAATAGTTAGGCAGGAGAGGGATAGGTGGGGCTGGTGGGGAGAGAGGAAGAGGAGGAGGAGGAAGAGGAGAACGAGGGAGAAGAATGAGGGAGAAAGAGAGGTATACTCCCAGGGCCGGAGGCCAGGCAGTCACCAGCCAGCCAAACACGAGAAGCAGGAAAGTAGGACATACAGAAAGACAGAAAGGTAAAAAGCCCCAAGGCAAACATAGATGAACAGAAACAGGATAATGTAAGTTATAAGAGCCAGAAAGAAATAAGAGCTAAGATAAGGCCAAGCATTCATAACTAATAAGAAGTCTGTGTCTTGATGTGGGAGCTGGTTGGTGGTTCAAGAGAAAAAAATCTGCTACAGCCTAGTGCTGCCTCTGCCTCTGCCCCTGCCCCTACCCCTGCCCCTGCCCCTGCCCCTGCCTCTGCCAAGCCATCTGCCTAAGGAGCTCCCAGGGCTGTCTGTAAAAAGTCAAATATCAGTTTGCATGTTAAGAATTTGTGCTGGGGGTCCTGGAGAGATGGCTCAGCAGTTAAGAGCACTAACTGTTCTTCTAGAGGTCCTGAGTTCAATTCCCAGCAACCACATGGTGGCTCACAACCACCTTGAATGAAATGAATGAAATCTGGTACCCTCTGATGGCCTGCAGGCAGAAGGCTGTATGCACAATAAATAAATAAAATATTAAAAAAAAAAGAATTTAGGCCGGGCAGGCGGATCTCACAGATATCCGCCTGCCTCTGCCTCCTGAGTGCTGGGATTAAAGGCGTGCACCACCACCACCCGGCGTAAGAATCTGCATTTTTAAGATCCTTCCTACCTAACCCCCAGGAACTTGGGCCTGCTTCCCTGAGGCACTGGTCTGTCTCCATCTTGAGGCTGTCGATGTGGGTGATGGAGATGACCCACACACCAGGGGAGCCCCATGAAGAAACAGGAGGCCATGAGGATGCCCACCCAGAACAATCTGACACTAGTACAGTGTCACCCTTTGGGGATGACCATTCTAAGGAATCACTTTGGACAGATCTCAGTTGGCCCAGTTTGTAGACTGCCACAGGCAGAGGATCAGAAATCCTCTGACAGAACCCCCGAGGCTTCTGCTGGCTTGGAGGGGAGATTTCAGAGTCTTTCCCACTCTAAAGGCCCACAGCCGTGTATTATGGTAATATGTCCCCACCCACCTCTCAGATGATCACCTCCGGGAGGCATACACAAAGGGCTAGAGTACACACAGGGTCTCTTGGCTGAGAGGGAAAGGTTTGATGAACACAAAGGGGACCTTGCAGGTAGGAGGCAGGCAGAGTGACTGCCCAGATCAAGGAGCAAACCTTGATGACATTCGGCACATGCAGCTTGGGGGTTTGCAGGCCAAAACAGGCATCGATTCCACAGAACAGCAAGATGGAGAAAACAATGGAAAAGTCAGCCACCAGGGTCCGGACCTGCGGAGAAGGAGGAGGAAGTGAGTGTGAATCCTGGCTCGGAAATCAGCAGGCCTAGGCTCTCACAGCCTGGATCACCATGTCTCCAAGCCTCAGTTTTCTCTCCTGCAAAATGGAGATAATGACAGCAGTCACCTTGGAGACACAGGTGAGAGATGTTGGTTGAGGGAGCTTGGGAGGCTTTGGCCAGCCTGGCAGTCTCCCTGAAGTCACACTCAGCAGGTGGGGGAGTTGAACTCAGAAGGAAACCCTAGCTCCTCCAAACACACTGGCAGATTGTTGTACCCCACCTGGGCTGAGAGGGGCCCCCTCCATTTCATGGGGGACCCCCGACTACTCTCAGATCGTCCGTCTGCTAAGAGTCTCCAGTCTCTCACTGTTTTAGGGAGGCTATTCCACCTCAGGACCTCCTCTGTCCGTTCAGAACCAGTGTCCCCCAGTGCCGTCTACATGTCCCCTCTTATGTCTTTTCAGAGAAAGTGGTGGTGTCGGGATGGAGCGGAGGGGCACATCACATCTGTATTCTATGGGCACGCCTGTTCTCCGCGCAGGAAGGAATCAGCAGGGACATGTCACCAGCTTAGCGTGCCCACATTGTGAAGTGCTCTGAGCTAAACCACCCTGAAGGAGTGCAAGTCTGCGAAAGAGACACTCAGACATCCCAGGTCTCAGAACTGTGACTGGGCACCTGAGGAGAGGCAGCACTGAGTTCTGGAATGACCGACTGTCTCCTCCACTCCTCTCTGTATCACCATTGGCTGGAGATAAGCCAGGAGGCAGGGAGCATAGTTCTGATGTTCTGTTTATAGAAACCACTTGAAGGGCAGAGGTAGACACAGCACACTGACTTCATCCCCGAATCCCCACGCTTTCTAGTTTGTTATTAAAATAGCATGTAACTGGCTAAAATTCACATAGCATGGAGAGACAGGAAAGGTGCATCTCAACCCCACCGACCTGTCCTCACTTGGTCCTACCTTCCACATATACCCACACTTGGTGTTAGTTCTGGAAGTCTCTTTGGTGGCTTCACACAGCTTCATACTTTAAAACCATTATTTGTTCATTTTTATTTATTTATTGTGTATACAGTCTTCTGCCTGCATGCCAGCGGAGGGTACCAGATCTCATTCAAGGTGGTTGTGAGCCACTATGTGGTTGGTGGGAATTGAACTCAGGACCTCTGGAAGAACATTCAGTGCTCTTAACCGCTGAGCCATCTCTCCAGCCCCTCATTTATTATTATTACCGCCCATGTGGGAGAATGATGAGGGGGCACATATGGAGGTCAGAACACAAGGCTGAGGTTTCAGTTCTCTTCTTCCACCTTTCTGTGGCTTCTGGGGTTGGGCCCAGTGTGCTGAGCCATCTAGCTGACCCTTCATGGTTTGAATTATTAATTAAAACACCCTACTCTCTATACTGGGTCACCTTGCCCAGCCTTAACACATGGGGAGGTGCTTAGTCTTACTGCAACTTGATATGCTGTGTTTTGTTGATATCCATAGCTATCTGCTCTTTCCTGAACAGAAAGGGAGGAGGAGTGGATTGGGGGAGTGGGAACGGAAGGGGAAGTGGGGAGGCCTGGGAGGGAACACTGTAGCCAGGATGTAAAATAAATAAATAATTAAAAGAAGCACTGCCTTTTTTTTTTTTTTTTTTTTTTTGGTTTTTCGAGACAGGGTTTCTCTGTGGCTTTGGAGGCTGTCCTGGAACTCGATTGGTAGTCCAGGCTGGTCTCAAACTCACAGAGATCCGCCTGCCTCTGCCTCCCGAGTGCTGGGATTAAAGGCGTGCGCCACCAACGCCCGGCTAAGCACTGCCTATTGATGAGGGCTTAGATTTGCTTATGCTGTCCTTCCTGCTCGCTCCAAACCCTGGGGAGTTATTTTTAAAATTCTTCTATGAGTGGCCTTTGCTGTTTGTATTTCATCACTGCTTCAGCTTTTGCCAGTGCCTTTAACTCACCACCACAGCAGGTGCCACCCTGCCCTGACCGCCACCTCTCTCCTCCTCTGCTCCCCCTTCCTCTTGTGACACCTTCACTCTGACCTCTACTGCCAAGTGGATTCTATCTGTAAAAAGATTTCTCATTTTAGATCATGTGCTTGTGTGTGTGTGTGTGTGTGTGTGTGTGTGTGTGTGTGTGTGTGTGTGTGTGCGCGTGTGTGTGTTCATAGAGACCAGGCAGTTGTGAGCTGCCGGATATGTGTACTGGGAACTGAACTCAGGGTTTCTGTAAGAGTAACAGATGATGTTAACTGCTGAGCCATCTCTGATACACGTATTTTTAAGACAGGGTCTCTACATAACTCTGACTGTCCTGGAACTCATAGAGATCCACCTGCCTCCTGAGTGCTGTTACTAAAGGTATGTGGCATCACGCCTTCCTCCATTTTGATTCTAATAGTTTAAATATGTAAATATTGGTCACAGCCCAATCAATATTCAGGGCAGGTAGATACTTCTCTTTTCGTAATCTCAGCATCCAGATCAAAGAATTATTAAGTTAAACAATGTGAATTTGCCGTTTTTTCAGATACAGGTGATTTCACATGCTCTGACCTAACACAAAGATGGACATAATACCTAACAATGTACTTTGTTCTGCCTTAAGAAATAAGGTTTCTTATTTCTGGGCGCATACCTTCAATCCCAGCACTCAGGAGGCAGGGGCAGGTGAATCTCCAAGTTAGTGGCCAGCCTGGTCTACATGGTGAGTTCCAGGACAGCCAGGGCTACACAGAGAAACCCTGTCTCGAAAAACCAAAAATAAAAAGTTTTCTAGGTGTGGTGGCTGACCTGGTCTACATGGTGAGCTCCAGGACAGCCAGGGCTACATAGAGAGACCAATCTCAGAAAAGAAAGGAAGGAAAGAAGGAAGGAAGGAAGGAAGGAAGGAAGGACAGAAGGAAAGAAGGAATAGAAAAGAAAAATCCTCCATTTTGTTGATACCTTTCTCTTGAACCCAGTAGCATTTTGCTCTCTATAGAAAACTATTGACAATTTTATCTCATTCAACAAAATATAGTATTGTTTTGTGCTGTTAAAATTGTCACATAAGGCCGGGCGTTGGTGGCGCATACCTTTAATCCCAGCACTCGGGAGGCAGAGACAGGTGGATCACTGTGAGTTCAAGACCAGCCTGGTCTACCAAGTGAGTTCCAGGACAGGCTCCAAAACAATACAGAGAAACCCTGTCTCGAAAAACCAAAAAAAAAAAAAATTGTCACATAAATGGTAGCATATTTTGGTAATCTTCTGACACTTTGTTTGTTCAACATTATTCTTGTGACATTTTTTCCTGGCAGAAAGAGATAGCTACGTACATTAATTGTAGCAATGATTCCATGATTTTTTCCATTTATTTATTTAAAAAAATTGTTTTATGTGTATAGTTGTTTTGCCTGTGTGTGAGTGCAGTGCATGCCTAGCTGGTGCCCAAAGAGGCCAGAAGAGGGCGCTGAATTCCATTCCCTGGAACTGAAGTTACCAACAGTTGTGAGCCACCATGTGGGTGCTGAGAACCAAGCCTGGGTCGTCTAAAGAGCAGCCAATGCTCTTAACCATCCAGTCCTCTCTCCAGACTTTCCATTCATCTATTCGTTGCACTATAAGTTGATACAGATTACTCAGTGTGGCCCTCCTACTTTGGGAAGCTAATGCAGGAGAATTGCCATGAGTCTGGGACTAGTGGGACCACAGTCTAAGTGAAACCTCATTTCAAAACAAAACAAAATAAAGCTGATTACTTTCATTGTTTTTCCTCTTAGAATCAATGTTCTTTGTGAAAAATGTTGCCCATGTGTGAGGCTTCTCTGCAGTGTACACCTGGGTGTGGAAGTGACAGCCTGAGGACAACGTCATCTTCAGCTTCATCCCAGGGGGCACAGCCTTCTCCGTCCTACGTGGCTGGCACTCCTGAACAGCACTTTTCATCTCCAGTCCCTGGTATTCCTACACTTACCAATCTTATGAGTGCCAACCGGTGCAGCCTTCTTCTCCAGGAGGCAACAGAACACTTTAGTCTCTAAAAAAAAAGTGTGTGTGTGCGTGTGTGTGTGTGCGTGTGTGTGTGTGTGTGTGTGTGTGTGTGTGTGTGTGTGTGTACAAACCACAGCTTGTGTATGGAGGTCAGAGGACAGCTTGTGGGAGACGATTCTCGCCTTCTACCATGTGTGTCCCAGAAAGGGTATTTAAGTCACCAGTCTCGGTGACAAGCACCATCACCTGCTAAGCCATTAGATCTTAATTTTGGTAAGATTTAGAATGACATTAAACTTCAGCTAGAAATGCAAGGGTGATGATGTTGCTACTGAAAAAAGACAAAGAACTTGGTCTATAAGACGATACTTATCATAAGGTGTAGAATTGAGGACTGTGGTACTGGCATATAAATAAGCCAGTGAAATGGAACAAAAAAACCCAGAAGGGACACTGTCATGCAGGAACATGTGAGACATGGCAAAGGATGCATTGCAAAACAGTACAGAAAACAATGATCTTTAAAAGCAAAAACAAAAGCTGGGACAATGAGCTTTTTATACGAAACACAAAGCACCACTATCTCCCATTATACATCAGAATGGCTTACAATGGATTGCGGAGCAAACACAAAAGGCAAGCCAGGCTTTTAGAGCTTGACAGGGGATTTCTGTTAGTACTTTCTGAAAGGGAAATTTGACTGTTTGATTAATCAACAGATCCCATTAGAAAAGCCAAGGAGTGGGAGAGGCCGTGGAGAAGGAGGCTTAGCAGTTAGGAGCACTGGCCGCTCTTGCTAAGGTTTGGTGGCTCACAACACTCTGCAACTCCAGCCCCATCAGATCTGATGCCCTCTTCTAGCTTCTTTGGAGACTGCACGAATATGGTGAACATACACACATGCAGGCAAACATTCATACACATAAAATAAATGAATCTTAAAAACAATAAGTTAAAAGAAGCCTGGCAAGACAGCTCAATAGGTAACCCTCAGGACCTGAGTTCTACTCCCAGGACCTACATGGTGGGAGGAGAGGACTAACCCCTACAGGTTGTCCTCTGAGCTTCATACATGAAGCATGGTACACCTGCATAAACAAATAATAAAAAAGTTTTAAACCAGGTATTGGTGGTGCATGTCTTTAATCCCAGCACTTGGGAGGCAGAGGCAGGTGCATCTCTATGAGTTCAAGGCCAGCCTGGTCTACAGAGTGAGTGCCAGGACAGGCTCCAAAGCTACAGAGAAACCCTGTCTCGAAAAACAAAACAAAACAACAACAACAACAAAATTAAAAGAAAAATCAAAGGCCAGTTAACAGAATGGGAACAGGTCTTTGCAACACATACATCACAAAAAAAGAGTACACAGCATATAGAAATCAAATTCAACAGAAAACATGTGACAGATTAAAACAGAACATTTCCAAGAACAAAGCCAATTTGGCTATATGGCCAATAAACACATGATAAGTTTGTTTTGTTATTGTTGTTTTGTTTTTTGGTTTTTCAAGACAGGGTTTCTCTGTGGCTTTGGAGGCTGTCCTGGAACTAGCTCTTGTAGACCAGGCTAGTCTGGAACTCACAGAGATCTGCCTGCTTCTGCCTCCTGAGTGTTGGGATTAAAGACATGTGCCACCAACACCTGGCTGTTTTTCTTTCTTTCTTTCTTCCTTTCTTTCCTTCTTTTTTTTTTTTTTTTTTTTAGCTTTATCAGTCACCAAGGGAACAAAAAAATTTAGAAACACAAGGAGTTAAGAAGCAAAAGGCCAAAAGGAAGGTTGGAAAATGTTATCCTGGGAACCTGGACTTTTCTACCTCCAAAGTCTTGCTTGTGGGTCTTGTTTGTTTTTCGATACTGAAGATTAAATCTAGGGCCTCCGCTGGGCATGATGGCACATGCCTTTAATCCTAGCCCTCCGGAGGGAGGCAGACACAGTCAGATGTTTATAAATTCAAAACTAGCCTGGTCTACAAAGTGAGTTCCAGGACAGCCAGGGCTGTTACGTAGAAAAACCCTATCTTGTCTCAAAAATACCAAAATAAATAAACAAATTAAAAAATGAAAATCTAGGTCCTCCTGCTATCAAAGACAAGCACTCTGACCCCAAGCCATATTCCTAGCCCTCTTTCAAAAAACTTTAATCTTATAGTTAAACCTTTATTTTTATTATTTATTTGTATGTGTATGTCTGTGTAAATGAATGGCGTCTATGTGCTGGGGTCTCTGGTGGCATGTAGAGGACATCATGTCTCCCTGGAGTTTCCCAGGCTGGCTTTGAATTTGTGATCCTCCTGCCTCAATCTCTATGGAGCTGGGAATTATAGGCTTGGGCCACTGGGCTGGGCAAAATTTGTGGTCTTAACTTGTATAAATCCCTCAGGCCAGTGCCTCCTTGGTGTCCATCCTTTCAGAAGATAGAGTCATTTGGAGGGACACTGTGGGAGTATTCCTTTAAAAGAATTGTGCGTGCCCACACAAGCACAGGTACCATTGGCCCAGCTTGGAGGTCAGGGAATAAAGCATGGGAGCAGGTTCTCTCTTTTCACGGTTTTGGTCTTGGGGATATGACTCAGGTTGTCAGTCTTGGCCTTAAGCACCTGTACCTGAGGTGCTGTCTCACTGAGCTGAGCCTGTCTTAAGACCCTGGATGTAAGTCCTGATACCTGCTAGGGATACTTACTTTGGTAGGAAAATAGCGGCTGAATTTGAATTTCTTCAGAGTCAAGGTCATGGAGTAAGTCCCGAAGAAAAGGATGAAGGACATGAGTGCCAGGTCTGGAATGAACCGGCAGGAGTCCCCCAGCAGGCGCCCACCGTAGCTCAGACACTCCTTCTTGCTCAGCAGGGACCAGTCCAGCGCTGTGAGGTTAAGGGGGGTGTACTTGGAGACCAAGCACAGGAGAAAGGGGGTCAGAACCCTCCTATTAGGCAGTGTGTCCTTCTCCCTGTGGTCCTGGGTCACCTCACTTCCAAACCTTTGCAGGTCCCTAGCCCTCCTTCCCATGGTGGTGCCCTTAATACCAGAGCAGTGTCCCTGGGGCAGGCTGCCCAAAGAATGACAGGCACGCAGCTCCCAGAAAGATTAGGGACAGTTTCTTCTGGGACATGTGGCTTTGACAGCAGGAGGAAGATGCTATTTCCTTCAGTAGGTCTGTCTCCCGTTCCAGGCTGAGAGCCTCGGTGCTACTGACACTGCCTTCCCAGAGACAGTTAGCGTCTCTTCCTTTCCCTGTGTCTCATCCTCATTGTTCTCTTCTTGGGTCATTTCAACCACTTCCTCCCTTGGTGTCCCAGATGCTAAAATTCAGAGACTGTGAAATAGTGAAAATACATACATATACTTATAATCTATATCCTTTGTAGCTGTGGGCCTCACATATGTGAATTTAAGCAGTTGCAGATAAAACATTAGTTGCATCTGTATTAAACATGCATTCATTCTTCCTCCCTTCCTGGCTGGATACGACTCCCTGCCTCAAGCCCCTGTGGCCTCGGCTTCCTTGTGGTGATGGACTATAGCCTGGAACTGTGATCTGAATAAACCCTTCCTCTCAAAGCTGCTTTTTTTTGGGGGGGGGTTGGGGTTGCTTGGAGCCACTGTAAGAGGCCTCACACCTTTGTCCTCACGCTTTTAGAAATCTGAGACCACTCTGCGGAGTCACTAAGGAGTGAAGAAGCAATGCAAAGAAGACACAGACCAAACCATCCCAGCGGGTGCATGGGAGGCCACCTCCCAGCACCTAACACGTAACAGGCACTGGTAAGCAGGCCCTGCCTGGGATACACGGTCAATGGAGACAGAGATAGGCTGAGCCATTGACTGCCTGTGCAGGGGAGTGTAAGCATCCTTAGGGACACTCAGAGTTTACAAAGCTGCCCCAAGGCCTATACGCTGCCCTTTACCTGGATTATAATCTAGCATCCTTCCATCTGCTCAGGCTGAGAGAGGCGTGAAGCCCACCACTTACCATTGTTTGGGAAGGCAGACCTGCTGGGGTCCCTGGAGACTATTAGGTGCCAAGGACAGGTTAAATTCATTGGGGGCGGGCTAATGAACTTCCAGATCTGGGAGTGCACTGTTGGATGGGAACTGGGAGTTCCCCAGCAGAAACTAACCGCAAACTGTATATGTATACATCCGTTTATCATCTACCTCCCCTGGGTATGCACACATTATATTTCTGCATAGAGATGCCACGCACAAAAGATGCTTTTAAGCAGGATGCTTACAGTTATAAGCTTAAAAGCATCGTTCGCAGAGCCCAGGTGCTCCTGGGATTGACCTCCCAACTCCTTCCTGACCCCCCACCTTAAACAAAGCGCACGAACAGTCTGCCTGATAAGAAAGGGCTTACCAGAGACGTGTTGGTGTTTGGTGCCAGCGGGGCTGAGGCATTGACCATGGTCGTATTCACTGGAGAAGACACAGAACATGGGCCGGGGTCAGTGGTTCCTAGATGTGCAGCCTGCAGCCTCTGAGGGCCCCACCCCTGCCCATCTCAGATCTCTCCTACTGACTTCACCTTCCCGCTCTGCTCCCATAAGGCAGGAAATTGCACACCTGACTCACACAGAGCAGCTGCGCTGTGCAGACCAGCTCATCCTGAGGACCAACAGCTGATTCTAACAACTCATATCAGCAATCGGGTGCTGAAACCAGCTGATCAACTGTGTGTCTGTGAGTCCTGCTAGACACAATTTTGTGCTGTCATGAAGTTTTAAAAAAATGTTTCAGAGAGCGAATTCCATGTCATGCACTATACCAAATTCTGGGAATGCACTCATTTGTTCATTTCCCAAAATCTCCATGACGTATCCCCATTTTATAGATGAGGTAACTGAGGCTCAGTGATCTATTACCTAAGGTCTCAGAGCTCATGCTCGGAGCTATGATCCCATCCCGGGCCACTGGCGGAGTAACTATCAGCCTCCCACTCTGCCCAGTTTCCATCTATGGAGACGTCTCTCCTACCCACTCTATGATCTTTAAAAGCCAGCCAGACCTACCAGAGTGTTTACTTGGATATTTTCCTCTCTAATATGCACCTTCAGTGCAGGGCAAGAAGAGTATAACCTGGATCTAAGACCTGAAGGAGAACCAGAGCCCAAAAGTGCTGCTTGCTACCAACTGTCCACTCTGCGTCCCTTGCTAAGCAGCCCCTTCCCTGACCTCAGTGTCCCTAACTGTAAGTGGAGTACCTAACAACCTCTTGAGCTCTGGGAGGAAAGCTGGAAGAGTCAGATCATTTCCCACTCTCCCTCTACCGTGTCTGGCTCTCCTGACTCTTCTGGGTAGGAAGGGCTCATCACCCATAGGGCCAGGCTCCCCAGGTGATGTAACCACTCATCATGAAGGCCAGCTTTGGAAGACCCCTGCTTGCCTGCTCTCCTCCTCTGGACTGCATGAGTGGAGGGGAGACTGGCTTCTTCCCTTCTGCCTCCAAGCAGTTCCTGAGTGGCAGGTTTGGGGACCGATGGCAGTTGGTGCTATAGTCTGAAGTGGTGTAGAATCCCCATTGGTTCCTGCTGGCTGTCTACCTTTGGATTGACACGCAGCAAAAAGATCCTAGACCTGAGGCTTCATCCAGCCTCTAACAAGTTGTCCATGGGGCTGGGTTTAATCACAGAAGTTGGTCACGTCTGGGCCAGCTGGATCAGTGTTGACCCTGGGCATACCAGTGCCAAGGGCATTGCATCCTAAGAATCATCCTGAAGAAAGCCTCCCTTGTGAGGAATCAGGGAATCTATTGCCTCTTCTCACAAGAAAACATGATGCCCGGTTAACATCATGAACAGAGAAGCCAGACAAGAAGGCCCAGTAGGGGTTACCCACTCCACTGCTCAAGAGTGCCCCAGCACCCAGTGTTTTCACGACAGACACCTTGTCTTCTACTTGGGCTTACTAATTCTCTTATAGCAAGGACTGAAACCCTAAACGAGATGGAAGAACTATAGTATGGGGAAGTCCAGAAAGGGTCCAAGTAGCAAATATTGTGCAATTCCGGTGTACACAGAGTGGTACTCACTTAAAGTTGAGAGCGGCCAAATCAGCATTTGCAGCATCCATAAACAGAATACAAATCAGTTATCATGGAAAAATATCAAAGAGGAAAAGGGTATCTCAAGCAAGCTTGTATGATGAAGAATGTGAGAGAAGGATAGTGTGCCATCGTTAGACTGGGCTGCACAGAAAAGCTAGGAAATAGGGTGGTCAGCGGCACATGAACTGGGCAGAAACCCCCATTAGCTCCCCACTGCGCTGGTCTTCTAAATGCCCAGACCATCTAAGTTCTCCTAATGAAAATGAACTGGCGTTAACACCAGCCCATTTATTCTCTGTGGAGAAATCGTGCCGGGATTAGTAGCTAATCGCAGCTCAGTCAGGCAAAAATTTTCAGACTTGGGAGGGAGGGCAACTGAAGCCGTTGGAAGACTTGTCCATACACAGCCAGTTGGGCTCTACCCCAGAGTTTCTAGATTTCTCAAGTGTGGGGTTGGAGCCCACAATTCTGCATTTCTGCTAAGTTCCTAGTTGGGGCAAATGCTGCCAGGCTTGGGACCATGCCCTAAGAACCATGAGGATGACTCAAGATAATCAGGCATCAGGCAAGAATTGTGGGGAAGTAATTCATAAACAGGCAACAGCTTTTTTATGCCCTTGGAAGACCACTGTCTATGCTCCTGCAGCCCCTGTTCATAGGGCATCTCTAGGTGAACAGATGGTCAAAGCTCCTCACAGGACCCCTGAGTTTGGGCTCTTTCTAAAAAGAGACAAGGATGTATGATTTTTTTTTTTTTTTGGTTTTTCGAGACAGGGTTTCTCTGTATTATCTTGGAAGCTGTCCTGGAACTCGATTTGTAGACCAGGCTGGCCTCGAACTCACAGAGATCCACCTGCCTCTGCCTCCCGAGTGCTGGGATTAAAGGCGTGCGCCACCAATGCCCAGCTAAGGATGTATGATTCTAAAAGGCAGGGTTGGGCCCAGTGCATGGGCCGAGAGTCTGAAAAGCACAGTAGTAAAACCAAGCTTGGCCCCTGAGGCAAGACTCTGCCTCATATAGAATCAAGAAGGCCTGTAGCAGAATCTCTTTAGAGATCTAGGCGAGGACCAGTACAAAGGGTAGACTTCACCTATCACTGTTTAATAGAACAATTCAAAACTAACGCTAGAAAGAAGAAAAGACAGAGAGAGAAACTTAGACTTCTTTCCAGGCCAGTGTAGTGAGTAATCCCCTGCAGGAAGGGCATCTCATAAAAGACACAGCCTAAAGTAGGACCCCATACTTGCAATACAGAATTTTGACTGACAAGATCAAAAAAATTTTTTTTTGGTTTTTCGAGACAGGGCTTCTTTGTGTAGCTTTGGAGCCTGTCCTGGCACTCACTCTGTAGACCAGGCTGGCCTCAAACTCACAGAGATCTGCCTGTCTGTGTCTCCCGAGTGCTGGAATTAAAGGCAAGATCAATATTTTTAAGGCAGGGTCTCAGCACGTAGCCTTGGCTGGTCTGGAACTTCCTACATACACCAGGCTAGTCTCGAACTCACACAGATCCACTTCCCTCTGACTTTTAAGTTCTGGGGTTAGAAGTGTGTGCCAGCACCCCTGGCATTATCAATTCTTTTTATTATTTTTTTATTTTCATTAAGATGAGGGATTGAACAATCTAATATTTACTTATTTTCCTTCTTATTTGAAAACCCCCCAGGCATCCCTGATAAACACTGATTACTCTTTGACTGTCAGGGAAAGTGAGGTTCAGTGTGGCCGTGGGTGGCCTCTGGACCTCAGTTTGCTTTCCGCAGGCCAGTATAGTGGCGCTTGCGTAGGTCTCGCACCCTACTCTGCATTCCCTTGAGCCCTCCAGCTTTGTTCCACTAGCAGCTTCTAGGGGCATGGTTCTGACCGTGATGGAGATCCGACTCTGGGGAGGCCTTCACTTTGCAGGGGATGATTCCTTTGGTCAGAAAGCACTGAAGATTGATTATCAGGCTGGCCAGATGTTAGCTCCAGCCCACTCAGTGCTGGAGTCCTTTAAACCCCGCTGGCACATGCATGCCAGACAGTCCAAGCAATTGGCTCCCAGGCAAGGGGGTTGGTAGCTCTCACAGTACTCTCCCCGCTGTAAGTTCCCCCTATGCTCGGCAGCAGCTGGCTTCCTGGAACTTCTCAGTTCTCATCCCACATCCTGTGGTGGATGTGGTCCCTCATGACGGTCCTCTCAACCTGCCCACATGCCTAGGAGACTGCATGATGCCAGTTTCCCCAACTCTTCCAACAGCATGACAGGCAAGGCCCCCCCACCGTGACTGTGGAGATGCTTGTCCCCTGGGTTGGTCTCACTCTATAAGGTTTGTAACCACATTGGCAGTGGTATGTCATTTATTAATGGCCCTGGGAGGGACCATCAGATCTCCCCCTGACTTGCACAGCATAGCCGACAGCTGTAACCTCCACACAGCCCATGCTTCGGTAAACCATGCCTTGCTCTTCCTGAAGTGCCCTGCAGTTTCCTGATTACAGCCTTGGGTGTTTTTTTACCACAGCATGTGGTGGCTTTTACTCCCGTTATCATCCCCTCAAATTCTTTCCCAAAATTAGGTTCAAGACTCTGCAGTTAGCATTGTGAATTTCACAGCCAGCTGGGTAGCACAGCCAAGGCCAGTCTGGGTTGTGTAGACAGACCAGTTTCACTAAGTAAGCACCCAGCATGTGTTCCTTTGGAACAGTAAGCACCTGGCTAAGCAACCCCTCCAAACAAGCTCCCCTCCCGCATTGAGAACGTGGGGGGGGCGGTGCGCATTGGTGATTACCTGTGTCAGGAGCAACACACTCGCATTTGTAGGTGGTGATGGAGTCAGGCTTGAAGTCCGTATTAATGGGATAGTAACTGAAGGCACCAATCATCTTCTTGATGGCGTCGTAGATGAAGATGAAACTGATGAGGGTGGAGAAGCCCTCTTCGGTGAATCGGGTGATGTACTTGATGATAAAGCTGGCATCTGTGGCCACCAGGATAAGGCACTGGATGGCGGAGTGCAGGCCAATCCAGAGGCGGAACTCCATGTAGTCCAGGCCATTGGCTCTGGATGGCAAAAGGAAGTAAGGGACCTCTGGTCTAGGCTCCCCAGCCCCACCCCAAGTGGCTCATCTGTAGCACAGAAGACTGCCTTAGGACAAGACAGGGACAATTCCTGGGTGGGGTTGCCTAGTTTTGTGTGTGTGCATGTGCATGTGTGTGTGTTTTCTTTTCTTTTTAGAGGGGTTTTCAAGACAGGGTTTCTCTGTGTAGCTTTGGAGCCTATCCTGGCACTCGTTCTGTAGACCAGACTGGCCTCGAACTTACAGAGATCCACCTGCCTCTGCCTCCCAAGTGCTGGGATTAAAGGCGCGCGCGTGTGTGTGTGTGTGTTTATGTGCATGTGTGCACGTGTATTTGTGGGTTTGTATGTATGTTGGTGTGCATGTGTGGAAATCTCCAGGTAGAGAGTGAAAGGAGAAATATCTGCTCAGGACCCTCAAGGCCAGGTTCTCATCACAAAGGAGATTTATTTGCTCCAGAGGGACAGAGGGTAGGGAATGAGAGACAAAGACAGGAGACAGAGGACCAGGGAGAAGGGAAAGGGATATTTGTTTGAGGGGTAAAGGGGGACAGACAAAGGACTGCCTCTGGATAGAGAGGAGACAGACTTGGCCTGTAGGCAAATGGTGGCTTATAAAGATAAAGGGGGGGGCATGTTAGGATGGGGTGTTTAATTTTAATTGGGCATGTTAGTTAGGTGAACCAGTGCGGGCTTCTTATTGCTGGACTGCAATACTTCGATAGCTGGATCTTGGTAGTCAGCTTCAGGAAGATGAAGTGACTAAATAAGGTACTAGACCTTGATGGCTAGCCTTAGGAATGTAACCTCAGGGTTTTTAGCAAGGCAGAGGGAATGGGAGAGAAGGGCAAGGCCTGCCAGAGCCATGTTTGCAATGCTTGAGCTGGCCAGAGTCCCTTCAGGGACTCCCAGGGACGTACCCATCTCTACCTTCCAAGCACCAGGATCACAAGATGTTACATGTGGGTGAGTTCTGGGGCTTGAACTCAGAACTTCAGGTTTACAGAGCAAGCACTTATTGACTGAGTCACTTCCCCGGCCCTGGGGTGCCTGGCTTTTGAGAATTCTAGGAAGGGACCTCACTGAGTGTCAGGAATCTTGGTGCTTGGTAGGGAATGGTCTGGAGTAACATAGGGAATGGTCCAGTCCAAACCCATAAGGCAGCCGAGCCTTATGAGCACCTGCCCAAGGCTATTCTGCCACACTGGCTTTCCAGTGAGCAGTGGTGTGGCCTGGCTTGCTCCCATATGCTAATCTGCACTCTGAGAACATCAAGGCAGTTTACAGGAGTCAAAAGGAACCACCCAACAACCACAGTTCAAGATGCCCATCCTCAACAAGCCCCTCCATCCCCCACCCAGCCTGGACCTGTTCTCCACCCTCATCTTGGCTAGCTGCTTCAATCAAGACTAGGCATGGAGCCTACCATGTGGTACCTACTTGCTGAAGTCAAAGAGGAGCTTCTCGAAGATGAGGATGGGCCCTGTGCTGCTGAGGATGATGAGGGGCTGCCCCGAGAAGAGGCAGAACAAGGCACCAGCCATGGCAGTGCCCAGGAAGCTCTCCATTACTCCCTGTCGAGTAAGAAAGCAGGAGGCTCAGGGAGGCAGAAGGGGCTGGTGGGTGGGCAGTTTCCTCTGAGATTAAAACCTCCTATCTTGGAGCGAAGCTTCTTAGGACACAGGATTTTTACAAGGGGGTAAAACAACCCATCGTAAAGGGTGGTGAAACTCTCTGTCCTGCAGGGAAGCTCCTTAAGCTCAGGAAGTATACAACTAGATGGCTTCAGGAAGTCCCTGAATCTGAACAGATACACTAGTCAGTACCCACCATGCACATGCAAACTGTAAAGCCTACAGAGACAGAATCTCGGACAAACTGAGCTGCCTGTAGGAGGCTCAGGCCAATTGGGTCAGTTGGAAAGGACACTCTTGAACCTGTGAGCTGCCTGCAGGCTGTGCAGTGTGCCACAGGTTTCTAGCTTTTGTGTGCTGTCACCCGTTGGAGTGGGCTTTGCTGATACAGCGGTATTTGAGTCATATCTGTTCCTGTAAGTAATCCTTCATCCATGTAAGTAACCCCAGAAAAACTCATGGTTCACCAAGTTGAGCTTTGGCGTTATCCTTACTTTGGTCTCTCATGGGCTCCCTATCTGGGGTGAGGAGATGTTTGTTCTGTCTCTCCAGGAATAATGTCACACAACTGGGGCCTCTCTACACAGGCTAAGACTAACTACCTCTCCACTGACCTGTCAGTGGGCTCTCTCTTCCCAATCCTACCTCCCGTCTTTCATTCCTGCCATGGCTAACATCACTCTCTAATTCCATTTGGATAACGGTTCTCTGGGACTTCCGTTGTCATACTGAGCCCTACAAAACAGTGAAAATTCTTATCCCGGGGGCCCTTTCTGTTGTCATTCATTC
This sequence comes from Mesocricetus auratus, assembly GCF_017639785.1. NCBI lineage: Eukaryota > Metazoa > Chordata > Mammalia > Rodentia > Cricetidae > Mesocricetus > Mesocricetus auratus. The sequence continues at coordinate 144,494,747 of NW_024429266.1, read as the reverse complement.
ATGTAATTATTCATTCATTTTCAAACATCTATGGGTTGCCTTTAGACTTCAGACCAAATCATTCATTCAAAAGCCACCTAGCAGGTACTGGAGAAATGTCTCAGAAGCTAAGAGCACTTGTGGCTCTTCTGGAGGACACATGCTCAGTCCCAGCATCTACACAACAGCTAACTAGTATAATTCCAGTTCCAGGGGATCCAACGCCCTTTTTCGGCTTTGCAGGCATTGCAAGCATATAGTGCTCAGACACACATGTAGGTAAAACAGTCATGTTAATAAAATCAACATAAATAAATCTTTAGAATGCTATGTACTAAGCAATGTGATGGGCACCAGAGACCAGCCAGTCAACAATAGAGCACATTTTCAAGTTAGTGGAACATGAAGATAAGCAGCTAGTTTTTTAGGGCTTTTAAACCTAGGCCTTATTGATGATTTAGGTACATGATTCTCAGTTGTGGGCGCTACCTTGTACCTTGTGGGCTACTGAGCAGCATCCCTGGCCTGTAGTCACTAAATGCCAATACTCACTGTCCCTTCCAGTTATAAAAGCCAAGTCCAGCTGTGGATATGGGCAAATGTCCCCTGGGGTCAAAACTGCCCCTGGTTGAGAGTCACTTCCAAGGAGTGGGATGCTGGCATGGGTTCCCAGTGGCAGAAAAGCTCACAGCAGAAGAGAAGGGGTCACCAAGCAGGTCACTCCAGACAGATAGGTGAGAGTTGAGGACCCAAGCACAAGCAAGTATTGGCTCGGAGATGTGCATTAGCTGGATTGCAGAACAACCAGCCCCAGGGAGGGGACAGTGCACACCAAGGCAGGGGCAGAAGGGAGTGTGTCCCAAAGAACTGAGGGTATCGGGGTCAACAGAAAACACATTGTACGAAGGACAGGATGCTGAGGACGAGAACACGGAGACAAGGCTTGACAGACAAGCATGTAGTTCAGGGCAATGCTAGCTTCTGTCAGGGATAGCAGGGTGAGGCACGTTACATGTTATGCTGGAAAAGAATCACGAGCATCCAATGAAAAGAAAAGATGGCAGATGGCAGATGGTAGATGCCATGTTATCAGTGTGATCCAGGGGATTCAGGGAGGCAGCCACGTAGGAATGCCCAGGAGACAGCTGGGCATGGACCTGGAGCTTGGGAGACAGATGTGGGTAACAACAGAAGTTCATTTCCACATCTGAAAACGGGTCTTTTCCATGGTGCTCTGAGATTTTATGTTGTCTTGCAAGTGTTGGGGATTGAACTCACGGCCTTGAACATGCTAGGAAACCTCTGAGCTAGATCCTTGCCATTTTTCTATTTTAAAATTTAATATCTTAAAAAATTATGTGCTATCATTATTATTGTGCATGTGTATGTCATGTGTACATGTGCACACACACATACATGTACAAGTGTGGAATTCAGATACGTAAAAATCTCTCCCTACAGAAGACAACCTTTAGGAGTCTTCCCTCCTTTTGCTGTGGGCACAGGGGGTCTAACTCAAGTCATCAAATTTGCACTGTAGGTGCTTTTATCCACAGAACAAGTTCCTTACTTTTTTATTGTTGCTGTTATTTTGAGACAAGTTTCTCCCTATGTAGCCCTGGCTATCCTGGAACTGTCTGTGTAGAACAGGCTGACCTCAAACTCAGTAGAGATCTGCCTTACAAGTGTTGGAATTAAAGGCATGCATCACTACACCCAGCCTGTTCCTTACTTTTTATATTTTGAGACAGAGTCGAATGTATCCCAGGGTAGCCTCCAGCCTAGTATGTAGCAGAGGCTTGCCTGAACTCCTGATCCTTCTACCTATGTATTTTAAGTGCTGGGGTTGCAGATGTGTCCCATCACCATAGCCTGGTATATTGTTGTTGTTTTGAGACAACATAATGCTGAGTTGCCCAGGCAGGCTTTGGACTTCTGATCCCTCAGTCTCCTGAGTAGCTGAGATTGTAGGGCAGGGCTCCCAAGCTTGACATTGCTCTGAGCTGCCTAATGGTTCTGCACAGAGGCCCCCACTGGAGAAGACCCTTGGTGGCAAACTTGTGTGCGTCTCTATGAGGCCAGTACCTTCCCCAGGGAAGCTCACGATGCTCTCATGGCAACGACTTAACTCTCATTCCATAAATGAAATCAATGTGAGCTTTTTTAAATAGAGGGGACTGGATAGAGAGATAGCTCAGGGGTTAAGAGCACTGATTGCTCATCTAGTTCCCAGCACCCATAGGAAAGCTCACAACACCCTATAACTCCTGTTCCAGGGAACCCGATGCCATTTCTGGCTTCCATGGGCACTGAATGCATATGGCACACAGACATACATGCAGGCAAAACACACATACACATCAAGTAATTTTAAAAATAAATTAAAATGTAAGGAGAAAAATAAATTAAGATGTAAGGAGAAAACATAAAATTAAAATGTAAGGAGAAGGCCACAATTAGCCAATTTAATTAAGAGTGGTGATTGAGTTAATTAAATATCAGTGGGGAAGGAATGAACCGCAACATGGGTGATTTTCCTAAAAGTTCAGACTATTTACATTACTCTTAAAATCGTTATTTTATAAAGAAATGGCCAGATTCAGGGCGGTACATGCAATCTTGGTGTTGGGATTACAAAGTGAAGCTCCTTACTGCCACCAGGTGGCAGTAAATTTGGCTGGTGTTTGCGGGTCTGCCCCCAGCTCATACTCACCTGGTAATTGTCTGTGGCATCCCCCAGAAGCCCACCAAAGGTGATGGCGTTGGTGATACAGCCGAGGTAGATGAATAGAATGGCAGAGATGGACTGGATGTGGAAACCGTCATAGAAGTCACTTGGGAACCAGGGCAGCTTCCTCTTGACATCCAGGCGTAGTCCCCCAAAGAACCTGCTTGAGACAGGCAGGAGACTGCTTTCCTCTACAGACACCAAGAGGGGAAGGGATGCCTCCAGGGCCCTATAAAGTCTGGGGTGAGGACCAGGGGTATATGGAGTCACAATCTTTCTAACAGGACACTGAGAATCAGACAGGCTTCTTGTCAGCCTGAAAGTTTGCAGTTGGCACCATCCATGCTGGGGAGGGTGGACACAAACTGTTGAAGAGAAGGTCGTTCTGATAGGAATATTGCACTGGGATGGTCTTCCCCGTGTCCCTAATCAACCCAAGTACCCTGTGATGGGTAGCGCTAACCGAAAACTGCACAGAAGCTAGAATCATTTGGGAGATGGATCTCTGGACATGTCTGTTGGGGGTTATCTGGACTTTGTCAATTGGTTTGAAAGAATCCTGTTGACTGAGGGTGTGGCTGCTCCCTGGGTAGGGATCTGGGGCTGAACAAAGTGGAGACAGTGACAGGAGAATGAGCAAGAATTTATTGTTCTCCGAAGCCTGACTGTGGCTGCAATGTGTTCAGTTCCCTTGACCTCCTGCAGCTTCAACTTCCCGGATGTGATGGGCTGTAACCTAAACTTCAGACCAGAACAAGCTCTCTCTCCCTTAAGTTGCTTTTGTCAGAACATTTTATCACACTGAGAAACTAAGTCACAACACACAGCTTATTCCCAAAATCATCATTAGCACAAAGCCTGTGCTGCTATGGGTTTTCCTAAATCCCAGTCAACCTGGGTGACTCCAGGAGCAGTCAAAAAACTCACAACAGGACAGCCTTTGTTTTTGGTTTTTCGAGACAGGGTTTCTCTGTGTAGCCCTGGCTGTCCTGGAACTCACTCTGTAGACCAGGATGACCTCGAACTCACAGAGATCCACCTGCCTCTGCCTCCCGAGTGCTGGGATTAAAGGCGTGCGCCACCAATGCCCGGCAACAGTTTTCTCCCATTCTCTCCCAAAGAAAAGAAAAATGAAACTGTAAAATAAGACTAAAAATTTAAAATGTACCATTATATATTGGGTTGTACTTCTTTTAAAAAGTTACATTAAGCTGAGTGGTGGTGGTGCATGCCTTTAATCCCAGCACTTGGGAGGCAGAGGTAAGTGGATCTCTGTGAGTTCAAGGCCAGCCTGGTCTACAAAGCTACAAAGAAGCCCTGTCTCGAAAAACAACAACAACAAAAATACATTTTATCTCCAGTCCCTGGTGACTATGGTTTTATTTAGAAAGTCTTTGGGTTGGGAATGCAGCTACTTGCTCACTGTGCATGAAGCTTTGGGTTATAAACCAGGCACGGTGGTGCCTGTGAGTTCAGCTCTGGAGAGAGTGGGTCAGGGCCATCATTGATTCAATATCATCCTCAGCTGTATCAAGCTTGAGGTCATCTTGGGTTGCATGAGACCACCAAAAAAAAGTTTTTTGCTGATTTATACTAAGTTACAATGAAGTCATTAAGAGTGAGCTCTGAGTCAGCCCTTATAGAAACAGGGCAATACTACCCAAAGACATGCACATGGGGACAAGCAAGGCCATACAACAACACAGACAAAAACTGGGCGGGAGATGCTACTGCCAAGGTAAGGACTGCCGGAAGACTCTCGGGGGCCAGTAGAACTCCGAGGAGGCAAAGGAGGCTCTACCCACAGGCTCAAAGGCATTGGCACCTCTTTATTTAGAGGGCAGGACCGAGACAGGGTCTCACATTATAACCCAGGCTGTCCTGGAACTTGCAGGAACACTCCTGCCTCAGCCTCCCCACTTCTGGGATCACAGGTAGAACCCACCAATGGCCTTGCGCCCTGCTGACATCTCCATTTCGATCTGTGTGAAAATGGATTTCAGTAGTTTTATACTAACTTGTTTGTGGTGCATTGTTTTTGACACGGGTGCCAAAGGATGTCTAGAGAAAAGTTTGGGTTCCTTTCTTATGGGTGAGGGAGGTACTTTTGTTCCTCTCACCCCACGAAACTGAAAGACTACAGTGGTCTGACCCCGTCCCTAGAGGGCGCTGCACACAGCAGCGGGAGGATCGCTAAGAGGACCAGAAGAGAGGGTTCAAGGTTGAAGGCTCTCTGCCGGGCATGGAGCGGGCACCTTCCGGTCCAGATGAGCTCCTCCCCGATTTCATGCATAGCTGGCATCTCTGCCTCGTCGCCACTGCCCACTCCGCCGGCCCCGCTGCCTCCAGGCCCTCCTCCACCGCTGCCTCCTCCAGCCGAGGCACCGCCTCCGCCCGCAGAGCCATTCATCTGGCCCAGCTCTGCCAAAGAGAACACAGATTTCCTGAAAGAGAAAGTGGGGGGTAGGGGAGAGCAGGGCTCTCAATGCTGGGAAGGGCCCAGGCCCTCAGGACCGTCCCCTTCCCCCTCCAACAAAAAATTACTAAATATCTTAACATCGCAGGGGAAATGAAGATGGAGGCGGGGAGATGCTCGGCTATCAAAGCATTGGCCACACAAGCAAGAGGGCAAGAGCTGGGATTCCCAGAAGCTACGTGAAGGTCAGGTGGGCAAGGCAGCCGTTTGCAGTTCCACCACAGGGGAACCCCAGAACGATCAAGACTAGCCAAATCTGCCAGCGCCGACTTCATTGAGAGACTCTGCCTCAATGAATAAGGTGAAGAGCAATGAAAAAAAATTCCCAGACATCAACCTCAGGCTTCCACATACACGCGCGCGCACACATGCACGCGCACACCCATGTACACACACCACAAAGACAAAATGATTCAATGCCCCTCACCTACTCTGACCCCCCCCCACTCCCGACTTTATAGCTGTTCACATGCGGCCCTGCTGGCTTCTGATGCCTTACAAAGAGAACAAAAGGCTGGTGTGGGGTGCCCTCCGACGTTCTTATCCTTAACACACACACCTCTTGTCAGCTGAGGGAACTTTCTTGGGTGGCTCAATTCTGATGTTTGGATCCCATTCTCCAGGGGGGAGGACAATGACCTCATCCAGAAATTCATCAATTCCTGCAATCAGATCTTCTCGGTTCCGGGCTTTATAAGCCACATCGCTGAAGAGCTGGTGAGGAACGAGGAAGGAGAGAAGAGAGGAAGGAGAAGAGGCTCAGCTCTCCCCTCCTAGGAATTAGCACATCACAGCCTCTTTTAAAGGAGCCCATTTTAGCCACTGCTCCAGATGCCAACTTGACTTCAGTGGGTCGATAAGGACAAAGGACAGTAAGGGAAATGGGACAACAGGAAAGAGCTAGATCTTAGAGCAGGCAGTCATCTCAGAGCTGAAACCCAGGTCGCTGTCATACTTTAGAGACAGGCAAGCATAGGGATAGCTTATCAACCTGGGACTCCTGCTTTGGCCTAAGTTCCTTCCTTCCTTCCTATCTTCCTTCCTTCCTATCTTCCTTCCTTCCTATCTTCCTTCCTTCCTTTCCTCCCTCCCTCCTTTCCTTCCTCCCCCCCTCACTTCTTCCTTCCCTCCTTCCTTCTTTCCTTTCTTTTTTTCAAGACACGATTTCTCTGTATAGCCCTGTGTTGGAGCTTGCTCTGTAGACCAGGCTGGCCTTGAACTCAGAGATCCACCCGTCTCTGCCTCCTGAGTGCTGGAACTAATGGTGTGTGCCACCACCCAGCACACTTACTTCTTCTAATAGCGCATTTGACAGTCTAGGGCCTTTACCTGCATGTGCTACGTACACACTTCCCTTTCTGTACATGCACCTAGCAACCTATTAGCAATGTAGGGCCCCCTCCGGCACCGAGTTGTACACACATCGAACAGTGGAACTGTCTCCTCCCGTAATAACCATCAGCACAGACAGATTCTGTTCAATGGTCCTCTCCACGTGTGGGGACAAGAAAGCAGGGAGGTCCATCAGGCCTCAACTAATTTTGTGTAATAAGTCAAACCGTGTCCTCCAAGTGAACTTCTAGGGAGACTCCCCTACTTATCATTTCATACCTGTGCAAAATTGGGTGTGTGTGCAATACAAATCAGATGTGTTATGGGGAGGGACATTCACTACAGGAAGATGATTATATAATTTAATCTGTCACTCAGAAATAACCACCCAAACCACACTCTTCTCTTGAAACCCATAAAAAGAAGCCCTCTGCAATAATTGGGGTCCCTGGGTCCCCTCACTCATGTGTCCCTCTGTACTCTTGACAGTGTACTTTATAGCTGTTCACAGGTGGCCCTGCTGGTTTCTGATGCCTTACAAAGAGAACTTTGCTTTGCTTTGAATCAAGGCCCCCTGCTGCTTCTGTACATCTCTGTGTGGCTTTATTTCAAGTCTTTTGAGTAAGAGCCAAAGAACCTGGGCACACTTGGCCTAGACAGCAACCCACCCTGGGGACACCTCTGCAGGACTTTTGTGAGGACCCTCGACTTTTCTTTTCTGTTTACCACAGAGAAAGCACACGAGAAAGTCTCTGCAGAGCCCAGTTTGAGAAGTTCCAATTTTCAAATCCATTCATTACTGCTCAGACATGCCCCCTGGAAGGGTCAGGTTACAAAAAGACTTATAGATTTGCTGGGGTTATGTCTGAGTTTAAAGACCTCCAGCCTCCCCGTCACTCTGGAGATAGAGCAGGACCTTCAGGCTCTTCTCCCAGGGTCTGGATGGCCTCTGGATCAGCTCACTGGGCTTGCCCTTGCAGAGGGCTCACACCGAGCTTACATGTGGCACTTCAGTTCAGCTTCTTTAAACCTTCCTCTTTTCTTTTCCCTTTGTCCAGAAGGCTAGCATCCCAAGGTCATGGCGGTCTACCTGCTTCCTGCTCTGCTGTCTCAGTTCCCCCAGGCAGCTAGCAATGGCTGATTTTATTTTTTATTTTTATAATAATATCATATATAATAATCTCATCGTTACAGATCTCACTGGGTAGTGCTCCTCCACGGGAAGGTCTGGGTCTATTCCTTGTATCTCATAATCCTTAGGTCCCTGGTACACAGCAGGGGCTCCGCTGTATTTGTTAGATAACCTGTGATGATGGGGAGTGGGAAGGCTGTGCCAGTACCACAGCTATTAGCACTCAGAAAGGAGGCGTTCCCGCTTCAGAGTCTCACTTACGTCATCCACCATGAGGGTTGCAATAGCTCGGCCAATCTCATTATAGGACTTTGCTCTCCCGGAGGGTCCTAGAAGAATGAACAGAAATCTGCAAAGATAGAGGAGGAAGAAGAAACAAGGAGGGGAAAATAGAAACAGATGAGGAGAAGAACACTTTGGCCTTCAATGCATCCACTGTTTACTTTTTAACTTCCCTCCTTTGAAGCTTTTAAAACTCGTCATTTGTTGCGGTAATTCTTTCAGCCTTTAAGGTACCGGCCCCTTCGGGGCGGGGCTCACAGGCTACACGTGGGCTTGGAGCAAGCTCTCTTGGGTTGTGGTCTGAAGGCTGATGGTAGCCTACAGCAGCTAAGGGCAGAAGACCTCGGCGGTTCTCTACCTTGCTTTGTCAGTTGTGAGTGACTCCCCAATAAATACCTGACTTCCTTTTATTCTGGGCTCTTGTGGACTCCCCAAATACATCCTCAATCATTAAGTTACGTGTTTGTTTGTAAAAAGGTATGTGTATTAGAGTGCAATGCCTGCAGAGACCAGAAGAGGGCATTGGATCCCCGAACTGGAGTCACAGGTGATTACCAACATGGGTGCTGGGACCTGAACTCAGGTCCTCTGCAAGAGCAGCACGTACCTTTAGCCACTGAGTCATCTCAAGACTTCATATTACTGCTTTTTTTTTTTTTTTTTTTTTTTTTTTGGAGACAGGGCCTCACATAACCCAAGATCAAACTCTTTATGTAGTCAAGGATGACTTTGAACTCCTGATTCTCTTGCCTCTACCTCAACAAGGACTGGGGTTACAGACAAGGGCCACAAAACCTGGCTTTTCCTTTTTCCATTTATTTAGCTAGCTAGTTATTGTATGCATGTGTGTGCATGGACATATGCCATGGCACACACGCCACAGCACACGTGTGGAGGTTTAGAAGACAATTTAGTTGTAGGACTCGTTTCTCTCCTTTCATCATGTAGGTTCCAAGGATTGAACTCGGGTTATCTGGCTTGGTGACAAGCGCCTTTACCCACCGAATCATCTCACTGACTCAGAATCTTCCTTTCGTTCTTTGATTTGTTGAAGAAATGTTTCTGCTTCTTCCCACACTGGGCATCCTTACATTTGCATTGCTGCCTGGACCACAACTGCCTCCCCCCACCGCCCCGAACCCCTTTCTCTCTTGTGAGGATCTCACTGTTGCCCTGGCTGGCCTGGAACTCTCTTGTGTAGAGCAGGCTGACCTTGAACCCACAGAGATCTGGCTGCTGAGTGCTGGGGATAAAGGCATCCACCACTATACTCGTTCTATAATCATTAAAAGGACACCCCTACTTGCTGACTGCATGGTGAGTGGCTCCCTGAAGACAGGCGTGGTGGCACTTTTCAGTGACTCACCTGGTGGGGACAGGCACTTCTGTCACTCCTCCCAGCATGGCAGACTGGACAAGACGAACAAATGCAATGAATGGTTGGTCCAGGAAGTCCACCTCGCCCACAAGCACGTTGGAGGCTTCTGAGTCCTTGGGAATCTTCTTCATGAATTTGTTTTTCCGCTGCCCAGGAGGAAAATGACACAGCCAAGAAGGTTTGGCATGCTCTTACTCTCACTTCAGAGAATACAGTTCCCACAGAAATTATAACAGACTGATATAAATAACCAAATATTCTCTACAGCTCGGGAGATGGCGAGACTCAATGCTTGTTAACCCGAGACCAATTACGCCTTCATGGATGGTAGGATCCAGTCATGCACTAGACCCTAAGACACTCACTCCACTGCCGTGTGAGTCAAGGGGTCAGAGAAGAGCCCTGGGCTTGCTGAACCTAGCTCCCACCTACAACCTCCTTTGTTGGAACTCAGTGGTAAGCTGCCCAGATCTCCCTCTAGGTCTTCATCTTTGGTGGTTGAGAGAAGTCAGTTGTGATGGTCTCTGCCATTTGTCCTGCTTCCCTACTCACAGAAATCCCTGGACCAGTCTCCAAGGATGCAGGAGACTTCCATGCTTCCAGGTTCCCCCCAAGGGGACCTCCTGGGGGAACTCATAGTTCCTAGACTTTAAGATTTAGACCATGAAGGGGGTAACACTTCAGCCCTACTGAGATGGGGCATGTCCTCATCACTACACTACCTGGCTACCAGCTTTCCAGGGCAAGGTCAAACAGATGGCGTGATCGGGTCTAGTGTCCCCAAGTAATCCTCTATTCAAGCTACTCCACCTTCTGTCTTTATGACTTCTCTTCTCCAGAGCCATCTGATGATACAAATGTCCCTAGGTTACTTCTAAGTTCTTAGTCCTGGGGGATGTCTGGTCCCTTGTGGAGAGGTTTTCAAGGCTCTCTGCTCTTGACACCAAAGGCTTCCTCCTTCCCTGCCTGCCTCTGAGTCTAGGGCAGCGCTATCCTACCTGGTCTGTGTTTGGGGTATGAGAGATGTCATTCATGCTTCTACTCTGGGCGTGACCTAGGAGAGACAGGAAAGCAAGTCTGTCAGGGGAAGCCAGGCTTTCACCAGTGCTCGGCCCTTTCTATGCTTCTACATTCACAACCACAGCAAGGCCCCCCTCCCTCGGTTCTGCAGCCCCTTCAGCTGGCATCCCCACTCTCCTAACCTTCAATGGCAGCTTGCTTGAATAAGCAGCTAGACCCCAGGCTCTATGTCTACTCATTTGTCAAGCTATGGCATGCTTGTCTCTAGCCTTTGGCCCCGCCTTCTTAGCCCTCACTGAGATTCCTATTCCAAGTACAGCTCTGTGCCGCACTCAGGTTAGAGGGGACATAGAGATGTATTTTCAGATGAGGTGCCAGGTATCACTAGCCTGGAACTTGGTGAAAGGGACCAGTTTCATCTCTAGCCTTCTGGACCCATGAAAGTTTTTAAAAACTGGATGGCAGAGTCCATGGAGAGACAGGGACAGTACAGGAACTGACTTGCCAAGAGCTCCTGCCTCTGGAAACCATTCTCATTTTCCATTAGCAGTGTAGTCCAGTGGGCATGCTCTGCCCTATGATTCCTTGGCTTTACTTCTAGAACACTGCTCTCCTCCACTCACTTCCCAGAATCCTTTTCTGCTTGACTCTTCATGGGGTTTATTTTTGCCATCATTCCCTCAGAAGCCTCTCACACTGCAACACTGTCAGTCACAGCCACTGCGATCGCTTCTACGTGCGTTCGTGTGCGCGTGCGTGTGCGTGCGTGCGTGCGTGCGTGTGTGTGTGTGTGTGTGTGTGTGTGTGATATGACACACAGAATGCATCTCTCTTGAGTTCCATCTCTCTTGAGAGTCAGAGCCTTGGAGCCGCCCCCGTCTAGCAACCCAGTTCAGCATCTTCCACAAAATCTCCCTCCAGATGTATTTCACTCAGCATTCCCTGCATGCTGCCCACTGGCCACTTAACATCCTGGGAGGCAGTCTTGGCTCCCCCTCCCCCTTCCCACCAGTTGCTATTCTCTACTTCCATCTTTCCCCTCTACTGAATTCATGCCCAGACTCCTTATTCTCTCTCTGACTACAGCACACCTGTTTCCAGATCTCCAGGGTCCCCCTTACCTTCAGGGTGATGTCCTTGGGTTTCTGGATGAATGACGAGGCCTTCTTTTGTCTGACTTTGAACCTAACGCTACTGGAGAGCTGAGTGGATGTTTTTTCCTCAACAGCAACTTCCATCAGCTGCTGCTTGTACCCTGGGTTTAGACGTTTCCCCTTGTTCCTAGAAGCCCCTTCCCTGGCCCTGGATTTCCAGAACAAAATGTTCTAATGAAAGGGTTTTTTTTTTTCTGTTCTCTAAGACTCGGTTGCATGTCTCCTCTCTGAGGCTTCCCCATCGTCATCTGTGCACTGGGTCACAAAGCGATAATCATGCCTCCTGTCTGGGGATGCCCGAGCATTGCTGAACAGGAGTGTCTTCATACACAGGGCTAGTTGAACAGAACTCTTTCCAGAGCAACCTTCTGCCTACTCACCACTGCCCCCTGTTGACCATATGAGAAATAACAAGGCCAGGAGTAGATGGGGGGGTCGTACTGACAGGAGTAGGTGGGGGCGGGGATACTGAGAGGAATCAAACATTAGGACAGAGGGGGGAAAGACTGATCACCTGCTGCTAGTTCCCTCTCTCTCTCTGCCCCCCCATAGGCCTCAAACTCTGAATCCTCCCACTTCCAACCCCAGAGCACTGAGATTATAGGCATGTGCCGCTGTACCCACAGCTCACATGACTGCTCACCACGAAAGAGCTTGGAAAAGCCTGTCTGTGACCGCGGTCCTCAGAGTCCCCTGATCACTGCTACTGACCACGCACGTGTTTCTCTTTTGTGGTGGTGAGGGGCATCTTGTGTGCCCTTCCACAAAGGACTTGGGTGGATGTTTGTTTTGAGACAGAATCTCACTCTGTAACCCAGGTTGGCCTGGAACTCACTACATAAGCCAGACTGGCCTCGAGCTTGTTGTAATCCTTCTGCCTCAGCCACTGTACCCAACCAGATTTTTATTTCATTTTGTGGTGCTGAGAATCAAGCATGGTGCTTTAAATACACCAGGCAAGCTCTCCACTACCAATGCTGCACCTTCATCCCCAAGGACCTGCCTTTAATACCATTACCAGGAAGGGTTCTCACCAGGAAACAGGACAGTGATTGAGTTAGTGAGAACAGGAGTTTTGACTGAGATAAACATGCCTAGGAGACATGAGGTCAGTGTTGATGACATTTGGTTGTGCTTGTGTCTAGCAAGGGGTACTACAGTGGTAAATCAGGCCCAGGGACAAGCCAAGGTTTAGGGGGATATCTGGTTTTCTCCTGGTGGTATCTTTTTTAAATATTTTATTTATTTATTACATATACAATCTTCTGCCTGCATGCCAGCAGAGGGCATCAGATCTCATTCAAGGTGGTTTTGAGCCACTATGTGGTTGCCAGGAATTGAACTCAGGACCTTTGGAAGGACAGTCAGTGCTCTTAACCGCTGAGCCATCTCTCCAGCCCTCCTGGTGGCAAGCTAGAATCCTGGGCTCTACCCTCACCATCTATGGACATGTGGACGTTCCACAGCTGCCACAGATGGCGTGCTGCTGTCCCTGATCAGCAGAGAACACTCACACAGATGTCCGTAGCTGGTGCTTTGCCGAATCCTCAAGTCCTCGGTGGATCGGTGGAGAGCTGGGCCTGCTGAGGGACTCCTGGCAGAGCTGCGATCTGGAAGGGGAAGGAAGTCAGGTGACTCCAGAATCCTTGCTGCTGCAGCCTCTCTGGTTAGCACAGGGGCTGTGTACTCACTTCAAAGTAAACAAAGCTACTACAAGACATCCCCCCTTCCAAGAATATTTTTAAAGGCATGGTGTGAATAAGCTTACATGGGAATTGGGCTGGAGAGATGGCTCAGTGATTAAGAGCACTGGCTGATTTTCCAGAAGGCCCAGGTAAATATTTGTACAGTTGAAACGGAGTTAGAATTCACGGTTGGTCAAATCAACACTGGGTACAACAGGCTGCCTACCTTTAGAATCTCCAATTCTGCCACTCGCTGGCTTCTATGTTTGTCTGCTGGGCTGACCAGGGCTAGTGCCTTCAGACTTCTCAAATATCTAGAGCCAATGGCTGGAGTGGACAGTCTACACTCCCCAAGTGGCCCCAGGCTTTGCTAATCATAATGACACCAGAAGTCAGCCCTGGCACACTTGAGGTGACCTCAGTGCTCACACATCTTCCTGTGCTGTTTTCTATGAAGGTTTCTGGCTTCTCACAGGGGCAGGGCTTAGTGGAAAGCCCAGACCCTTTCCTAAGCCAGGCATCCCTACAGGCTGTGTGGGTCTGCTGCGAGGTTATAGCCTGTCTCTCTTTCCCAGGATGTATTCCAGAACTACAGAATCCCGATCTCCGGGTGGGGGTGGGGAGTGAGGGGTGGTAGGCATTAGGACACATTTCAAGGACTCAAGTCATTGCAATGTGCAGCACAGGGCATGAGTTCTCTGTTCCTAAGAACTGCCATGCTCTGGTGTCAGAGACAGCATGGAGTATGGCTGTCCCCCTCACCCCAGACCTTCCAGAGGAAGAGGCTGGCGAGCCCCAGAACCTCAGAATTTCTTTAGGATCATGAAGTTAGATACTTCCAGTCATTGAGAAGGCTTAACCTAGCCACACGCCCTGTGCCCAGCAGCGAATAGCCCTACTCACTTGTAGTGGAGACCGACTTCCCAATGTCTGCAAGGGAGCGGTGAATGGGTTTCTTGGTTTGGTGACGATGCTTTCTCAGGAGCACGTAGCTGACCCTTTCCCGGAGCTCTGGTCGCAGAAGCCCATCCTCTATCTGCTTCTCAATGACATCATCTGGATGAGAAACAAATAAGCCAGGCCCATGTGAGACAGAAAGAGGCCAGGGCTTTGGGGTCTGGATTCTGCCCTGCTATTACTGGGACTGAATATGAAAGGGATCAGGGACACGAAAGTTGTTCTGCGGCTTTGCCACTGACTGTTGGGACTGCCACCCTCAATCTCTTCATGTATAAGGTTGCGTATGCATCTCCAGGCGTGTGCACGTGTGGACAGAAGTCTATGCTATGTCTGAAAAGTGCATGGAATAGGACCTATGAAAGTGTGTCAGGATGCTGTGTTCAAAATGAATTCTTTTTTAGAGGGAAAATAGCTAGAGCAAAACCAAATGCACCAGATAGAATAAAAGTCACAGGAATGTTTAGGGACAAGAGGCAAGCCACCCCCTCATTTGCTCCATTAAGTGGGAGCTAGTTTGCAAAAGAATAAAGATGGTCCATTTTCCTCTGAAAAGAAACAAGTTGCCACGGCAACAGTAGTTGCTGCCCATTGAAGGAATCATTCTCCCTGCCTGCTGCCTTGCTAAACCAAACTTCAAGGATGCTCTTCTTCTAGTGGTTGGAGGTCTGCACAGTGTAGAAACCAGGGCATCTCAGACTGTCTAGACAGCTTCAGTCAAAACTCATCTTTGCAGTGTTGAATCGGCCAGTCATGTGGACTTGCAGGTTGGCAAACTAGGGGGAATTGCCCTAGTTTGTGGGACCACAGCAGAGAGGCCCTGGCCTCACCTATGATCTTTGGTAGGGAGCCACTGTCCAGATCCAGCAGGACTGTCCCTGTCTGCAGGCAGGTGCGGAGCTCGAAGAGGCTGTGCAAGGACAGTGTGGACACGTGGGGCTTGCTCCAGCGTTCTCCTCCTTCCTCTACCTTCTCTTCAAATTTTATCCACCTGGAAGAGGTAAGATCGGAGCTGAGCATGGCCAGCACCCTCAGGAGGAAGCCGATTCCAGGTCTCCCCAGTACCGTCGTGCAACACCTTCCTCTGAGATACAAAAGTCCATCCTGCAGGAAGCTCCTTAAAGAGGGAGGTAGACAACTCAAAAAGCTTCAGGAAGTCCCTGAAACTGACGAGACTCACTAGGACCCTCCCTGCTGGAGTCAGCAATAAAAGCTGAGAGTCCCTCTCAGACGAGCAGAGTTGAGCTGCCTGGAAGAGGTTTAGACCAACTGAGGCACCTGGAAAGGACACCTTCCAACCAGTTGAGCTGCCTGCAGGCTGTGCAGTGTGCTCCAGGTTCCCAGCTTTATGAGTTGTCACCCAGGCTGGGTGGGCTTTGGTGATGCTGCTGTCTTTTGAGTCATTTGCACTACAGGAAGTAACCCTGTAAATATTCCCATAAGTAACCCCAATGAAACCCATGGTTCACCAAGTTGTTATCTGGTGATATTACTTTAGTCTGTCATGAGCTTCCCATCTGGGGTAAGCAGATATGTAAGTGTGTCTCTCTGAGAAAAGTTTTGTCACACAGGCCTGTGAGTACATATTGCTGGAGACACTGGCTCTGAATTCACAAGCAGATGATTTCTTAGGGATGCTGTCTGTCTGTCCTCATACTGACGATGTTGTCATGCCAAGGACAGAATGATAACAGACAGACAAGAGGAATAATTCTGGGGTGACAGAAATATTTTAATATTAGGATGTGATGATTGAACAGTTCTATACATCGAAAATAATTTAAATGAGATAATATTAGGTAATTTTATAGTAATAAAATTGTTTTTGTTTTTAAAGTCTTGACAGGAACCTGGTTACTCATGTTGGTTTCTCATAAGTGCTCCATGTGGTTTGCTAGGAACAGGAGAAATGTCCCCAGACCAAAAGTATTTCTCTCAGGGGGCTGAGGAAATGGTTATGCTAATAAAGTGCTCGCTGAATAATCATAGGGCCTGAATTCAATCCCCAGTAGCCGCACAAGTAGCCAGGTTTGGAGGTATACACTTGTGATCCCAGAACTGGTGAGTGAGACCGTAGAATTTCTCTGTATAACCCTGGCTGTCCTGGAACTTGCTATGTAGACCAGGCTGGCCTAGAACTCACAGACATTCACCTTCCTTCTACCTCCCAAGTGCTGGGATTAATAGAGGGTGACAGCAGCACCAGACCCTTGTTTTTCTTTTAAAGATTTATTTTTATTTTATGTGAATGCATGTTTTTGCCTGTATGTAAATGCATTGCGTACATGAAGTGTCCACAAAGACCAGAGGAAGGCACTGGACCCCAGGGACCTGGGATTACAGATGATTGTGAGCCATCATGTAAGTCCTGGTAACCAAACTCAAGTCCTCTGCAAGAGCAGCCCATGCTTTTAGCCATTTCTCCAGCACCTCATCTTGTGTTTTATTTGTTTGAGATAGATGTCGACCAAAATAAAAGAAAAGTAATGTATCAGGAGACACATTTGTTGCAGAGCACCAAAAGACTACCATTTATAACAAAACTTCTCCTACTTAATAAGAAAAACTCATGGAATGAGCCATTCCTGGGAGAAATGATGAGGAATGAAAATACAGCTATCTACTAATGGTCTGGGCTTTTTAGTTACTGCAAATGCAGTAACACGCTCAATTCTCAGACTGCCAAAAGCTAAAGACTGGGGCTGGAGAGATGGCTCAGCTGAAGGGCTCTCCTTGCTCTTGCAGAGGACCTAGGCTCAGTTCTAGTACCCATGTGACAGCTAACAACTGTCTTTAACTCACTCTGGTTCCAGGAGATCTGACGCCCTCTTCTGGCCTCCACAGGCACTGTGTACACATGGTGTGCATACATACATGTAGATGAACACTCATATGCATAAAATGAAATAAATTTTAAAAACTATAACACCACCACTAACAGCAACAAACCTAAAAAAGACAGCACATGTCACAGTGTGCCACAGGTATAGTGTTTACCGCTTTCTGTAGTTAGTGTGTGCATCTTTTGACCCAGGGGATGTTTCTAGGGGTATGACAGGCGTGCAATCACACACCTACTCCTGAAAGTGAGTACAAAGGTGCTTCCTGCAGCTTTGCATGCTAGGGGAAGAACTGGTTTTCAGTAGAAGCATGGTGAGTACCTGCAAAGGTAAATGAAAAGTCTAAGTGAAGGCCTAGAGTGGAGGTTCAGTGGTTAGGACCACTTGTTGATCTGGCAAAGGGCCTGTGTTTGGTTCCCAGAACTCATGTCAGATAGCTCATAAATCTCTGTAACTCCAGCTTCAGGGAAATCCAACACCTCTGACCTCAGCAGGCAACAGCACACATTCCCTGCTCCTCCCATGCACATAATTAAAAAATGATAAAACTTTAAATTTGCCGGGCTTTGGTGGCACATGCCTTTAATCCCAGCACTCGGGAGGCAGAGGCAGGCGGATCGCTGTGAGTTCGAGACCAGCCTGGTCTACAGAGCGAGTTCCAGGACAGCCTCCAAACAATACAGAGAAACCCTGTCTCGAAAAACAAAAAAACAAACAAACAAACAAACCTTTAAATTTAAAATACTCAGAATGGTCTAAGAAAGATCACCATAGACCAGAAACATGGACCTCAGAGGCCCGGAGATGGAGGTGTGTGTTGGTCAGCTGGTAAGAGAAGCCAGGCATAATAGGCACTGTGATCCCTATGCTCCCAAGGGAAGAGAGAGGGTGAATATAGGTGAAGGCACTCCCTGCTCTGAGCTCAGAGGAAGAGCAGAGAGACAATTAAACACCACACAGGGATGTGATGAACAGCAGTAGGACATGGAGAGCCAGTGGGGACAATTGACGCACCCTTTTCAATTACTGCTGCTGGGGATAAATACAGAGGGGGAAGGTCGACTAAAAACAATTTCAGACTTGTATTTTTCTTTTCTTTTCTTTTCTTTTTTTTTTTTTTTTTTTTTGAGACAGGGTTTCTCTGTGGTTTTGGAGGCTGTCCTGGAACTAGCTCATGTAGACCAAGCTGGTCTCGAACTCACAGATATCCACCTGCCTCTGCCTCCAGAGTGCTGGGATTAAAGGCATGCGCCACCGCCACCCAACGAGACCTTTGTCTTTCAATGCAGAAAGACTCTTTGTATTGCCCTGGCTAGCCTGAACTCACTGTGTGGCCAGGCTGGCTTTGAACTCACAGAGATCCACCTGCCTCTGCCTCCCAAGTGCTGGGATTAAAAGTGCACGCCACTACACCTAACCCAACCAATTGTGTTTTTTAAACAATAGATGAGGGATCTAAGAAATGTGGGCACTGGGGCATAATTTGATGAAATTCATGGAATGTAATGCTTTCATTGTAATTATCTTTATTTTGCTTTAGAGACTGGATCTTGCTCTGTTGTATAGCCCAGGCTGGTCTAGAACTCAAGAACCTTCTACCTCAATCCCCAAAATGCTGAGATTTCAGGCTTTCCTTACCAGGCCAGCCAGATGACAGTGTTACTGCAGTTACGTTAAAAAGAAGGTGACCTCGTATGAGGAGTAGGGTCCCAAAAGCCTGTAAAAGAGTCATAGATAGCCCGTTTTCACTGTTAGGAGTCCCACAAGAGAACCAAGCTACACAACTGTAGCAGAGGGCATAGACCAGTCCCTTACAGGCTCCCTGGTTGTCAGTTCCGTCTCTGTGAGCCCCTAACAGCCCAGGTTAGTTGATTCTGTGGTGTCTTTGACCCCTCTGGCTCTATAATCCTTTCTCCTGATGTATTAATACATGTATTAATACATGGGGAGGTTCTTAGTCTTAAAGCAACTTGATATGCCATGGGTTTTGATACACATGGGAGACCTGCCCTTTCCTAAGCAGAAATGGAGAAGTGGATTAAGGGGTGGGAACAGAGGGGGGATGGCAGGGAGGGTGGGGGGGAGAAGAGGGAGGGGAACTGTGCCTGGGATGTATAATAAGTAAATTTATATAAAAAAAGAAGGTGACCTCAGGCTGGAGAGATGGCTCAACAGCCAAGAGCACTTATTAGTCTTGCACAGGACCTGGGTGTGATTCCTAGTACCTGCAAGACAGATCACAACTACCCATAACTCCAGTTCCAGGGTATCCGATGCCCTCAACTCAACAGGTTCCAAACACACATGTGGTATGCAATGCATATACAATGATAACATAGATAAATCTAAAAAAATTTAAAGAAGGCCATCTCATTTTTAGAGACAAATATTCGATCGGTTACAGGCCCAATGATGTGGTAGCTGGGACTTGTGTTAATATGGCCTAGTATATGTCTGGGGCAGGGTGTGGGGGACCTTGAGATTGTCCACAAACTAATTGGTAATGGGGTGATGGGTACATGGAGGTGCGTTCTAATACACCTTTGTGTACATTTGAACTTTCTATAACCCAAGTAAGTGCTTAGATATTGTCTAAACTGAATAAAGACACAGGGTATTTCTAAAGTCTCTGGTCAGGGCCAGGCTTACAAGCTTGTGGATGCCTGATGGAATGGTCTGTGTAATCCCAAACAATTCACTGCAAAGCAACCTTTATACCACAGCTGGCTTCAAAAAGTACAAATTAGATTTGGAGAAGCAGGTCAAGTGGAAAGAAAATCTCTGAGTTGGGAAAAAAAAGCTTTTAGGTATTTCATCCAGTCCCGGTCGGTGCCATGGCCTCCACCACTTCCGTGCATGCCAGAGTCAGGAGCCAGGTGACCCCCAAGAGTCACATGTTCCAGAAAGCAGATCTCTGTCACAAAGAGGGAGGTCCAGACCTAAGGCCTTTTCTGCAAATGGTAACTTGACAGGTCGCTGCTATCCAGACACAACAAGATCAAGAGAGAGAAAGTGTGCCGGGGCTAGCCACCAGGTACAAGCCAGTCTTCCAGCACAAGCCCACAGGCCTGGAAGAAGGCCATCCCACGAGGAAGGCCTAGAAAGGGCTGAAAGCCAAGACGGAGCGGGGCTGTCGCTCCATCAGTCCAGTGCCTGCCCACAATGCAGGAAGCCGGTGTTTGATCCCCAAGCACCACGTGAAAAACAACCTTTAATCCCAGCACTCGGGAGGCAGAGGCAGAGGCAGGTGCCTCTGTGAGTTGGAGTCCAGCCATGTCTACATAGTGAGTTCCAGGCCAACCAGGGCTACTTAGTGAGACCCTGTATCAAACTAAAATGAAACAATGAGCAAACAGCAAAACCCACCGTGATGGTGCAGCCTGTGGGAAGCAGAAAGTAGAAGCAAGAAGATTAGAAATTCAAGGTGGGCTGGCCAGATGGCTCAGTGGGTAAGGGTGCTTGCCAAGAGTCTGGTGATCTCAGTGTGATGCCTGGAACCCACATAAAGGTGGAACGAGAAGAGCAAAGTCAACCTGTGCCCCACGCCATGTGAGTGTGCAGACAGGCACATGATACATTTTAAATTGCTTAAACAAAGAAGTTCCAAATCCCAGCTACACAGCTGAGTGTGAGGCCAGTCTGAGCTACAAAGTCCAAGGTGAATCCCAGACTGATCATGTCCAAATTTCAGAGCCCTGGGAATCAGACATCAGTGTTATTTAAAATGAAAAGTTGGAAGAGCCCCGGGACGGGGCTGTTAAGAGCGCTGGCTGCGCTTGCAGAAGACTAGGGTTCCATTCCCAGGACCCACATAGTGGCTCACAACCATCCGTAACTCCAGCTCCACGGGATTTGGCTGGTATGTGATTCCTGCACACTAAGCAAGAACTCTGCCAGCTGAGATATAGCCCCAGTGTGATTTGATTTTGTCTGTTTGTTTTTATTTTGTTTTGTTTCTAATATAGGGTCCCTGTACTGGCTAGTTTTATGTTAATTTGACACAAGTTACAGTCCTCAGAGAGGAGGGAGCCTCAGTTGAGAAAACGCCTCCATAAGATCTGCAGGCAACCCGGTAGGACATTTTCTTAATTAGTAATTGATGGGACAGGGCCAAGCCCATTGTGGGTGATGCCAAACCTGGGCTGGTGGTCCTGGGTTCTATAAGAAAAAGGTTGAGCAAGCCACGAGGAGCAAGCCAGTAAGCAGCACGCCCCCATGACCTCTGTGTCAGGTCCTGCCTCCATGTCCATGACCTGCTTGACCTCCTGGCCTGACTTCCATGATGAACTGTGATGTAGAAATGTAAGCCATTTCCTACTCAAGTTGTTTTTGGTCATGGTGTTTCATCACAGCAATGGTAGCCTTAACTAAGGCAGTCTCCTATGCAGCGCAAGCTTGTCCTGAACTTAAACTATAGCCCAGGTTGGCCTTGAACTTGTGACCCTCCTGTTCAGCTCTGTAAGAGCTAGAATTGCAGCTATGTCCTGCCACATGTGGCAGTTTTAAGTACTTTCAAATGCAATTCAATCTCCTGAGAAATGCAACTTTTGATGCTAAGGCTCTGTTGATTCTAAGCATTTATTATTTTAAGAAACACATTGGCTGGGCGTTGGTGGCGCATGCCTTTAATCCCAGCACTCGGGAGGCAGAGGCAGGCGGATCTCTGTGAGTTCGAGGCCAGCCTGGTCTACAAAGTGAGTTCCAGGACAGCCTCCAAAGCTACAGAGAAACCCTGTCTCGAAAAACCAAAAAAAAAAAAAAAAAAAAAAAAAAAAAGAAACACATTGGCGGAGCTGAAACCACAGTTCTGCAATTAAGAGCACCTACATCTTTTGCAAAGGACCCAGGTTCTGGTCCCAGCACCCACTTGGCAGCCCACAACTGTCTGTAACTCCAGTTCCAGGGGATTCGGTGCCCCCTTCTGGCCTCTGAGGACACTGCATGCACATGGTACACATACCCACATGCAGGCAAAACATTCATATACATACATAAGTAAATAAAAAAATCTTAAAAAAATAAAGAATTCTGTTTGGGGCAGAGAGATGGCTCAATGGTTTAGAGTATGTACTGTTTTTGAAGAGGATCTGAGCTCAATTCCCAATGCCTGTGTCAGGTGGCTCACGACCCACTGATAAGCTCCGGAGGGTTCCATACCCTCTTCTGCCTCCTTAGGCACCTTTACATATGTGCACAAATCCACTCTCCCATCATAAACACATCAATAAAAGATAAAAGTCTTTTTAAAAGAAAGCATATATACTTGTGTTAATTCTTTGTTTCATTCAGACCAGTGGGTCAGCAGAAGGTGACAACTCCAGAAACCTTCACTGGACCTCAAATCTCCATACTGCTAAGAAACACAGCAGCCACAGACCTGGGCCCCTGGCCTGGGCACCAGCAACCCACAGCTCCTCCAAGCTACTCTTCCACCTCCCTCCCTCGTCAAACATGTTGAGAGCCACAGGCGCCTAGGGCCTGCTCTATTCAGCAAGCCCCTCCCATACCGCTTAAGCCATTCTCTTTCCTCTGTCCCATTTCTATTAGCTCCCAATAGGCTCACATCTCCCTTCCTCAAAGACAAAAGCCAAAGCAGAGGCCACAGCTCAGTGGTGGCCTAGCATCCACAAGGCCCTGGTCCCATACTCAGTAGTGCATGAACAGTAAGAGTCTTGGGGCTGGAGATGTGGCTTAGCAGGCAGTGAGTTGGCTAGCATGTAAAGGAGGTGGCGTCTGTTCCTCGGGACAGCATGAGAACCTGGGGTGGTGGACTGCAGAGATGCTGCACAAGTTAGGATGCCACGGAAAACGCCTGGTAGTGGTGCGCACTTGTAAGCCGAGTCCTGGGTGAAAGGGTAGCGGGCAAAGACAGGCAGATCTCTGGAGCCTGGTGCTAGCCAGCTTGACCAATTGGTGAACCCCAGGTTCAGTGAGAGAGCCCTCAAAAATAAGATGGAGAGTAATTGAGGAAGACACCCAACATGGACCTCTGGCCTCTATAGACACATGTACACATGTGTGTACACATGTGTCATCTATGTTCACACATATGTGTTTGTATAGTCATACAAACACACTGTCTTCAAGTGTTCTGGTGTCCCACACCTTAATCTCAACACTCATGTGGTAGAAGGATTAGAAGTTCAAAGTTATCCTCTGTTACATAGTAAGTTCGAGGTTAGTCTGGACTCGGTCTAAAAAAATACACATACATACATACATACATACATACATACATACATACATACAAAGCTGAAGACCTCCCTTGAGCCTGCACTCCGCTTCAGACAGTTCTGCTCTTGAAGAAGCCCCTCAGCACAGCTGTCCAAATGATCAACCGACTTCTAAACTCGGATTCCCACCTTGTGTCGTCCGAGCGTCATCACTAAGCTGTCTCCCCAGCCCACGCCTTTTCCTTTTATCTCTTCTCACACCTAAAACCAAAGAACTCTGTCTTTTCCCAAAAACTCTTCGGGGTCCCCCAAACTCTCAGCGTCAAGCTCAGTTTCCATAGCTCAGTCAACTGCTGACAGTCTTACCCATGGGCCATGGCAGGTGCTGACAGTCTTACCCGTGGGCCATGGCAGGTGCTGACAGTCTTACCCATGGGCCATGGCAGGTGCTGACAGTCTTACCCATGGGCCATGGCAGGTGCTGACAGTCTTACCCGTGGGCCATGGCAGGTGCTGACAGTCTTACCCGTGGGCCATGGCAGGTGCTGACAGTCTTACCCGTGGGCCATGGCAGATGCTGTTTGTCTTGCCACAAGGAACATATGCCCAGCCTCTACTGTTCACCGTGGTCTTCAGCCCTGGGATCCATTCCCAGCACCACATAAACCAGGCAGCAGGAAGAACAAGAATCTGAAGCCATCCTTAGCTACATAGCAAGTTTGAGGCCAGCCTGGGCTACATGAGATACAAAAAGGGAAAAAGAAAGTACCAACTCAACTAAGCTGACCCATTTCTCACGCACCTTTCAGTCCTTTTCTGGTCGTGACAGGAATGTTCTCAGAGCGTGTGTATCTGGTAAGAAACTTCTGGCAAGTTCTTGCTCCCAGGACGCTGAGTGGAAACCACAGCAGCTTGGATTTGGAGCTTGTTCTCAAGGCTCTTGAGTGTTAAGCTCTAGTTATTTCTGAGTAACCCTGAAAGGCCCTCCACTCTTGGGTGGGTTCCAACCTGGACAATTCTCCTGCCAACCCCTTCCCTTGCAGTTAGGCAAGTGTTGGTTTGCGAAAGGGGTTTTGGGTAAATTATTTGCTCATAATATGGGGGGGTCACCTCTACCTCACCTGACACAGCCCTCCCTCGGGCAAGGTCATTATCAGTGGCCAGCTAGCCAGACTTCTCTTGTGGGAATGGCAGAGAGACAAAGTTAATAACAGTCTCTCTCTCTTATTAGCAGCCTGACCCTCCACCACTGATCGCATCAGAGGGGCGGCCCACACACAGTCCCCATCATGTGCACGGGGGGGGGGGGGGGGGAAGCTCGGTAGAGCTCAAAAAGCCACTTTAATCTATCCAGCAGTGACTCCTTCAGGAGTCCGAAATGTCCCCCAAACTAATAACCCGGCAAAGCACCGCCAGGGTAAATTCCTTGCGGATTTGAGATTTCCACTCTCTTAATCTCCTAACTCAATAAAGCAAGCAACAAATTAAATACTTTCCTGAAAGGGACCCCTCCCCCACTTTCTTTGATGTTGGGTGTGATTAGCCTGGGCCTGGGGATCTGGGAGGTGTTATTCTTCACTCCCTACAGTTGTCTTCTGTTATTTTATACAGGCCCAGAATCCAATGGGATTTGCTGGCTCTTTGATTCTGGAAACTTCCGAGACTTCTGGCTTTCCTGAGGTGGGTTCCACCATCCCTTAGCTGAGAGAAATGCTTGCCATTTTTTCGATGAGTGACAAATTCCAAGCAGGTCTGACCAAGCCCCTCTACTTTTGGGTTTTGTTTGTTTTGAGTTTTGTTTGTTTCATTTTGAGTGGGTTTTTCTTTTTTCTTTTTGATGATTTTTGGTTGGTTTTTTGTTTTGTTTTTTCTTTACAACAATGTACCACTGTGTAGCCCTAGCTGGCCTGGAGCTTGCTGTGGTGTTGACCAGGCTGGTTTGCCTCTGGAGTGCTGGAACTGAAGGCGTGGACTACCACTTGAGGCACAGGTTTTGGGTGCACACATTGCCTAAGGAGGGGAGGAGGCAGTCCCTCTTTCCTGGGTCTTTATAAGCTCCCTTCTTCTCTGTTCACCCACTTTGACCAGAAGACACAATGCCCAGGGCAGATGGACTTCAGAGACACCCCACACCCCCCACTCCCCACCCCCCACCCCCACTCCCCACTTAGAGGTGTTAAATGACAGTGCTCCGGGCAGGCTCTGGCTGTTTGAACTGTCCTTTCCCATCTTGTGAGCCCTGGATAGAGATACAGAGGTCCCAGGCTCTGAAGCTGTCTGTATTTGACTCCAGCTCCAAAAGAACTGCCTTCAGGCCTGTGTCCTTTCCTGGTAGTAAGTCCCTAGAAGCTGAGGGGGGTGAGGTCAGGGAAATGGTCAAGAGCCTTGAGAGCTCAGAGCACAAGAGGCCTCAAGCTGGAGGGTCAGACAGGCCTGGGGGCAGGCAAGGCAGACTTAGCTTCCTGTGTCGCTGACCCTTGGCAAGCTACTAGTCCGTCACAGAATTCCATCTGTGAAGCCAGATCCCAGCTCTGCCCTCCTCAGGGTCACTGTGGGGTTTGGATGGGGTGAGTCTCTTAGCACACTGGGGTTCAGTGAACCGTGACTAAGAAGAGGCTCCTGGGCTTGCATGGGGCACTGGGCCCACAGCTGTGGGGCTGCAGAGTGGTTCCTCCCCAAGGCCAGCAGCACCTTCTTCCTCTCAGCGGCCCTCCTTCCGGATGCCCTGGCCGCAGAGAGACCTGAGGATGTGGAATTTGCTCTTCCCTCTGCCCAGCAACTGCCTAGGCCACAGAGGGAACTTCTGGGCTCTGGGTGTCACAGTGATCTCATGCAGACCTCGCCCCGGGCACAGCTGGGACACTGTTGCCTCCAAGGTGACAAAGTGAGGGTCTCAGGAGAGATAAGCCGTAGGAACTGACGCTAAGTATTCAGCCTTTGCCATAGTTCAAAGTGCAGCTCCGCCTGACAAACCTTACTCCTTAGCATCCCATTTCTCTGGATGGAAGCGAGTTGATTTCATCTTAATTTAATCACGCTTTGTTTTGGTTTTGAAACAGTCTTGGGTATTCCAGGCTGGCCTTACACAGGCTACGTAGCTGAGGACGACCTTGAACTTTTCTGGGCCTCCTCCCTCCTTATCTCCTCAGTGCTGGGATTACAGCTGTGTGCTTCCAGGTTTGGTTTGTGTGGTGCTGGGGAATCGAACCCAGGACCTCGTGTATGCTGGGCACATACTTTACCAACCAAGCCAAATAATTTAATAAAATCAAAATGGTTTCTCCTGCATGGAGAAATGGCTCAGCGGGTAAAGTGTTTGCCATTCAGGTTCGAGGACTAGATTGGGATCTCCAGCACCACGTAAAAGCCAGATGAGTGTTACATCTCACGCGCAGTCTCAGGACAGAGGAAGCAGGGCAAGTGGGCTAACCACTGTAGCCAGGCTAGCTGACGGGCAAGCTCTGGATACAAGAGCCTTGTCTTAGACTATAAAGTGGAGAGAAATTGAGAGAAGAAAGATACCTGGTTATCAACCCTGATACTCCACACACACACACACACACACACACACAGGTATGTGTGCCCCAAGACAGGAAAACACACATACACAACCCCTTACCTGGCAGAGGTTAAAAAATTATTACTCAATGGGTGGTGGCGCATGCCTTTAATCCCAGCACTCAGGAGGCAGAGGCAGGCGGATCTCTGAGTTCGAGGCCAGCCTGCTCTCCAGAGCAAGTTCCAGGACAGTCAGGACTACAAAGAGAAACCCTGTCTCAACAAACCATACAACAAAAATATTACTTTTCCAGGAAAGGGGTTGGAGCCACGGAAAGGCTAAGGAGCAGCTGCCTGTCCTCCAGCCCCCGGGGTCCCTCCCAGAGCCCCTCCTGCTGCCCCTGTCTTCCCTCCCCTCTTGGGTTTTGGGAGCACATGGGACTACTAACCTGCTCTGTTTGGCTCAAAGGCCCCTGTGTCCAGTCACTGGGGATAAAACAGCGCCACGTTACTCAGACCTAACTTTAGCTCCTGACTTCACCACACAGCTCCCCACTAACCTAGACAGATTTCCTCCTCCTTCCCCTGTGCATGGGTCTCTCCCTCTGCACTCTTTTATTTATTATTTATTTGGCATGTACGTGCCTGTGTGGTGTGCATGCATGTATGTGTGTTTATGTGGGTATGTGTCTGAGTGTACATACATGGAGAGGGGGCTGAAATTGACGTCTGAAGTCTCCCTCAGTCACTCTCCTGTACGTGCCTGTGTGGTGTGCATGCATGTATGTGTGTTTATGTGGGTGTGTGTCTGAGTGTACATACATGGAGAGGGGGGCTGAAGTTGATGTCTAAAGTCTCTCTCATTCACTCTCCTTTATGTTTATTGATGCCGGGTTTCTCCCCTAACCCAGAGCTCAGCTCACAGATTCTGGCTAGTCAAGTAGTCACTTGTGCTGGGGAATCGCCTGTCCCTGTCTCCTGAGTGCTGGGATTACATGTGACCACCACTCCTGCCCAGCTTTTCCATGGGTTCTAGAAGTCCAAGCTCCGGTTCTCAACCTGCCTGCTTAGTTAGCTCTGTGTCTACTAGCCAGCCCCCGAATTCCTCATGCTTTGTTCCATGGCTCTACCTCTGCTTATCCAAATTGCTGAGGATGACATGCCTAGACCCTTCCCCTGCCACTCAGACTTATGCCTTCTTTGCTGTCCAGCCTGACTGGGTCTTTCCCTTTCACACATTTAGTCTGAACTAATTGACATTAAAGTATGTGACCAGGGTCTCATGGGTCACCGGTCCATCTTTCTGTTTAGACTCCCCTGCCCCCCACTGTGTGTCTGTGTAATACATATGTGTCGATTCATATGTACGAGAGTGCACAGTGTGTGCAGGTCTCAAGATGAGAGGACAAGCTTGTTCCCCAGGTTCTGCCCACCATCTTTAGAGAGATTCTCTCATACTCTGGAACTCAGGCTAGGCTGACTGGCCACGTGCCCCTGAGATCTACCTATCTCCACCTCCTGGCTGGCACCGAGGTTGCAGCCCACAGCATCACTGTATTATTCTGGGAACAGAACTCACATCCTCATTTCCTCCAATCAAGCACTTTGCCAACCAAGCTAGCCCCTCAATTCTTGCATTTTCATTTCTTTGACAATAACAGCCATTTGCATTTGTTCCTTAGTGTTTACAGTTAAGAGACACCAACAGTGGCAGACAGAAAGGCGCTTGCTCATAAATGGGGATGCTCCCTGACAGAACTCAAGCTGTGAGTGCAATCTCCCACCAGCCTATGCCCCAGACACATCCCTCCATTCCGGCCTCCTCTCACCTGGCTGACTCCTTCCACTCCATCTGGTCCCCATCATGCTGTAGAGTGTCCATCTCTGTGAAGAGGGTGGGGTTGGGAGCCTCATCTTCCTCCCCCAGGATGTCCTGCAGCTGCTCAGCAGCCGGAGACCCTGAAAAATGAAGGAGCTGGCTCTGCGGAGTGCCCTGCAGAGGTCAGGAGGCCACAGGGCCAACAGAAACAGAGCAGGCAGGGGCGGGGTGGAAGACACAAGGGATGAGTGTCTCTTGACTCACTAAGACTCCGTCCATGTTCAGCCTTTCCACTGCGTGCAGGTGAGATAAGAAAGGATTCGGTCTGTGTTTGGATTCAGGGTCTTATAAGTGGGAAATGCCCAAAGCCACGGCAGTAGCAGGATCCAGGAATGGAAAAGTGAAACGAGGAACAGCCTAACCCAACTTCAATAGGCACAAAAGCATAGAACGGTTGCCTATTCTACTGGATCCCAACCCATTCAGCAATGGTGAAGAGGCAGCTAGTCAGGGGAAGCCTGGGCTAGTGTCCTGTGGGTTTTTTCCCCACTTTTCTGGTTCCTGCATGTCCTGCCTCCTCACCAGTAGCCTGCTAGAAGTCACCTCCCGAATGTTCTCAGGCACTGTCTTTCCTCCTCCCCTCCCTCCCTCTTCCCGTCACATAAGGACCCCCTGCTCCGTACCAGACATCATCCTTAGTACTAGAAAGCAAAGCAGTGAAGAATTCCCATGAGCTTGCTGAGGTTGTCCCATGGCATAGACGGTAATAAGCAAGCAACCAAACCCATACATGACCACTTGGTTAGTGCCTGTGCTCTGAAGAAAGTCACAGAAGGCCCCTCTGAGAAAGGCATTTTTGAATTGTGACTGGACACACTGGGAGGAAGTGTGCTTGAACGTCGTAGGTGCCGTGGTGGGAATGTGTGGACGGTGTGGCTGCAACACAGCGAGACAGCTGACAAGACGTCAAAGGGTGACCCATGCCTTGGCGGAAGGCACCCTTGGGCGCCTCCTTCGCCTGCTGTCTCCCCTGTGCTTTCAGGAGCGTTTCTTCCCTCCCGCCCTTGGTTCAGCCTCCCATCCACCATCCCCAGACCTCATGATGTTTTCCCCTTTCTTCCAGTTTCTTATCCCCTCAGTCTTTCCCACTTCTGCCTTCCTCTATGTATCAGTAAGTTCTCCATTGTCAGTATTTTCAAGAACTCTCTTGAACCTAACCTCTTCCCTGTAACTTCCCAGTAGAGCCAGGCCTTGACCTCGTCTTCATCTCTGATGTGTCCTGGAGTCCCAGAAGGTAGGGCACACAGTGTGCCCCTAGTCTGTCTCACAGCCATTGCTTGCCCATGAAACTGCCGACACAAGGCTTAGACTACAGAAGGTCCTTATCGCCCCGCACCAACCCCAGAATCCGGGCTCAGAGCCCGTGGAAGGAAGCCTCTTAACCGTGCCCTTGCCAGCAGCTTCCCTGTACTCCTCAGTGCCACCCCTGACCTCCGTGCCTCTCTGTAGGTGGCTTTAGCTCCTACCCACTTCTGTGAGAAAATAAAGGCATTTGGATGTCAAGTCCCCTGGATTCACTCCTGCTAGTCCTTCTGCTGTCATCAACTGCCCTTGGGTCAGAAGACTCCTTCCTCCATTCACCCTCAGTGTCTTACCTCAGGAGGCCTGCCATCTCTGCCCCCTCAGAGCACCCCATCCTCGCCCACGCAGCATGAGTTGCCGCTTTAAACATCCCTAAGATACTCTTACTATGGACTTCGGGATCACAGTGCTCTCTGGGCAACACAGTCTACACAAGTTAGACAATTTTCCTCGCAGAAAGTGCTAGTGACTTACGTGTGTGCAGACCCACAGTGGACTTCCAATGCATTTGTTTTTGAAATTTTTCTGTCCTTTTTAAACTTATTTCACTGGCTTTAAGTTTAAGAAAATTTTGCAGGGCGGTGGTGGCACATGCCTTTAATCCCAGCACTCGGGAGGCAGAGGCAGGCGGATCTCTGTGAGTTCGAGGCCAGGCTGGACCGACGGCCTCCAAAACAATACAGAGAAACCCTGTCTCGTAAACCCAAAAAAAAAAAGTTTAAGGAAATTTTACGTTTAAAAAAGGATCATTCCTGTAGGCATAGTGACAAATGTCTTCAATCCTAGCACCCGGGAGGCAGATGTAGGAGGATCTCTGTGAGTTTGAGGCCAGTCTTGTCTACATAGTGGGTTCCAGGACAGTCAGGGCTACAAAGAGAGATCCTGTCTCAAAAAAAAAAAAAAAAAAAACAAAAATCAATCACCCTCCCCCCCCCAAAAAAAACCCAAAAAACAAAAACAAAACAACAACAACAAAAAAAGATCACTAAAAAACCTTTCCCCTTCAAATCAAGCTATGGCTACTTGGTTCTGATGAGACAAGCCAGTCTACCATGCAATCAGAGTATGCTAGCCACTGCTCTGTTTTGGTTTTGCCACCTGGGAAGCAGATCCAGGGCCTGTGTGTGCTGAGCAAGCACCCCACTACCGGGCAGCCTGATAGAAACTCTTCACGTGTAGATTTGCTCTTGTGCATTTCCAGTTGGAAAGCCTTGGCTGCCTCTCGGTTACCTAAAGCTTAGGCTTGGTGATATTGCAAGCCATCCGCAGGGATCCAGACATAGCCCGAGGCATCCTTCACTGGGCTGCCTCTGAGCCCAGCTACATCAGAACACACACAGTTCTCTGAAAACAAGGGCAATGCCATCCCTTGGGCCTCTGTCCCCATATTTTGTAAATCTGGAATCTTTCACACCCTTTGAGGCCAGGAAGGACAGATCGATCCTGAGGAGATAGCAGATTAGAAAGCACAGACGGGGCAGAGGTCCGTGCGGGAACCAGCCTGTCTGGGCAGTACCTGCTCCCTGGAACAGCTGGGCGCTGGAGTCTCCCGAGGTTGGTGCTGCCTCTGGCCCCAGCCTGTCTCCCTGGCTGCTGCCTCCTCCACGGTTATCCTCTTCCCCACACAAAACAAACTCACTTTTGTTCCAGTTAAGCAGCAAGGGAGGCGGGGAGGAGGAGGGCAGGAGAAGGACGAGAGGGAAGGAGGGGGATTGTGGCTAGAAAGAGAAGAATATATGCAAAGAAAATAGAGATGGAGTGTGAGATTACGTGGAAATCTTGGGAGAAAAGAGCAAAAGAGGGAAAGGGGGCGGGGAGGGCAGGGGAATCTGAGGTATGATGGAGAGAGGAGGCTTAGCAATGAAGCTCCACAGCAGCGGGGTGGTGGCTGCCGGCGACTGTGAGAGAACACCCAGAACTGCCCCTCCCCCCACGCCCCCGCAGCCACACCTCCTCCCTCCCTCGCCCCCGCCCCCTGTGAGCCCTTCGACAGACCTGGAGGCTCCAGTAGTGCAGGGCGCCTCTCGTCGGGCTCCTTTATAAAGGCTGAGGCAGGGAGGTAAGATTTGTACACACACACACACACACCCCAGGGCCTCCTTAAGATCTTAAGATTTTGGTGGCAGGTGAGCAGGCTGCCAGAGCCTGGCAGGCCCCGTTCTCTCTGCAACCACTCGGAGTTCGGTGGAGGTTGGGGTTGCTATGGGGGCGTGTTTGCTGGGGGTCCATACTGTTACATGAAGCTGGATTAGCTTCCTTCCCAACTTTAATTCCTGGGTTTGCAGTTTGTACTCACTACTGAGACAAAGTGCCCAATTGTCACTCAGGGGATGCTCTTTGAGAACCTGTGGACAGTAGGGACTGGTCACTCGGGGTGTGTGTGAACCCCACTGGGGAATTACTTTGCTCTCTGAGAAACTCTTAATCTGGGTCTGGCTCAGCAGTGCTTACACATGCAAGGTTGACCAGAGGTCACCCAGGCTCCCAGGCCTGCGGCAAACTCCAGTTCCTTAGGTCTTAGGGTTGGGAGGGAGCTTAGTGATAGAGACGTGCAAACCTCCAGCTCACAGACAAAAACTGAGCCAGTGAACACCACAAAATGCCCCCAGTGCAGGTGAGTTGACCTGGGGATGCCGCATATCCCCACCACATACTGACTCATGCCTGGGTCCTGACCACATTTTCATATTCAAGGCTTGACGAGCAAGCAGGGCTTGTGTGAGATTCGGTGAAGCAGACGGCTGACCGAGGGGAAGGATGAGCTTGAAGTCTGGAGAGTAGGAGGTTATAGACCAGTGTGCTGCTGCCACTGCCTCATTTGCGGGGGGGTTGGGGGGTGGTGCTGGGGCTTGAACCTGGGGCCTCTGATACGCTAGGCCAGTCCTCTACACTGAGCTACAATGCCCTGTTGTTTTGCGAGACTAGGTCTAGCTGTGGAGCTCAGGCTAGTCTCCTGAGCCACACTCCCAAGTGTAGGGGTTACAGGAGTGCGCCACCACCTGGCTCCAATCATGGCCACTTAAGCCGGGCCTTCTCTAAGGTGCTGTGGCCCCACATACACATGGCACGGGCAAGCTAGGTACAGCAGCATACACCCGTGACTCCATCTCTTGGGAGGCAGAAGCAGCAGGATCAGGGACCCAAGGCCAGCCTCAGCTATATAGTGGAGCTCCAGTCTAGTGTGGGCTGCAGGAGACCCTACCTCAAAAAAAGAAAGAGAAGAGGAAGAAGAGGGAAGACTAGCGCGAGGTGAGGAGGAAGAGGACAGAGAGGGAGGAAGAAGGAGGCAGCTGAGGAGGGAGGCGGGGAAGGAAAGAGAGGGGGTAGGAGGAGGAAAGGACTGACCTTGGAAGGGAAATGCGTGTGGCAGGGTTGAGCCTATTTCGGAAGCACGGAGAGCAGCTCTTTTTCTAGCTGAGGACTGCCACCCATTGCTTGGGCAGAGCACAAGGTGATCTGGTGACACAAACCCTGGCAAGAAGCAAGGGCTTCACCCTAGGAAAGCCGTGGGGAGCAGTTGGGGACACCAAAATGCCAGTGAGTCCAGGCTCTGAGGAGCTGAGTCTCCCCCTCAGCTTTGCGTGGTCAGGGTCTCTGGCCCATTTCCATCGCATCGCTGTCCACTGGCCCGGGGCTTACACGGCATGGGCACTCATGCATACTTTCTGGGTGAGTGAATTTGACTAACACTCACGAGCACATCAGTGGTAGGAGATTAGCTGCCCACAAGAAAGGAGCTAAGAACCTAAGAGCCAGGAAACAGGAGCTGGGGGCGGAGTTGTAGGGGATGCCTGCTGCTGTGAGAATACAGGGGGCAGGGAGACAGGACCCCGGGGTGCCAGGGTCATTCTTGACAAGTGAGAGAGGACTGGGAAACCCCGTGGCCCGTTTTCATGGCTGATAATATCTCTTTTCCTGACACTGTACATAAACTTCAAATGTGTTCTCCAAGGCAGGAGAAGAGAGCCTGAATATTTGTGCTCACAGGAATCCCTCCTGTGGCAGATGGCTTTGGGGACATCTGATGAGCTTGTTTCCCACCCCTGAAAGCTGTCTTTGGGTAACATGACTTATGCCACTGGCCATAACCTGTTAGGTCTGGAGTCGTTAGGTGGACATCTGATCCATGTCTGGAAAGGTTGAATTATGTCTCTCAGCTAGCTGGCCTTTCTCGATGGTTCCTGGGATTGTGAGCACATAGATAGGGCGCTGAGGTGGGGACAGAAAAGAGGAATGAATAGACCTGTCACTGAGCTGCTGGAAAGGCATGCAGCCCCAGAGAGGGGACTCAAGCTCCCTGCATCCTCCAACTCTGCCTTGAGTGAGACACTCTCCTGCTATTACACTGAGAGCTCACACATGTTCCCCTGGCAGACACCCGATTCTTAGAAGTCTCTCCTTCCTCCCCTGGCTCTCTCTTGAGACTTGGCTGCCCATTGAAGCTGACCTCTTGTGGGTGAACTGTACCCTAAAGGAAGCAAGGTCTGAGCAGGCCCTCTCTTCCAGAGCATGCTCTAGTCTCAGAGTACAGGAGGTCACTCCGGGAGGGCCTTTACAGAAATGTTGACCACAGTAAAAAATTGACCACATTCGGCCTCAACCCACATAGAAACTATGACCACTTCTGTCCTCTTTGGATCTACTGGGCTGTGTGGGTATAATGAGCCCCGTTCCTCTGTCACTGTAAACCAGGCTGGTCTTGAACTCACAGAGGTTCACCTGCCTCTGCCTCCCCGTGTGCTGGGATTAAAGGTGTGCACAACCACCACTTGGCTAAGCCCTGTTCCTAAATCAGTTATTTCTGGAAATGCCAAGAGAGCTGAGGCATTCACCCATCTGGGCACAGAGGATGGGACCGATAGCTCATTGGTTAAGAGTGCGTGTTACTCTTGCAGAAGACCCATGTTCAATTCCCAACATCCACATTAGGTAGCTCACAACTGCCTGCCACTCCAGTTCCGGGAGCTTGAACACCACCCTGTTCTGGCTTTGGAGGGCGCCTGCATGCACATGGTACACATATGTGCACTCAGGCACACACACAAATACATAAAGTAAAAATAAATAAATCTTTTTAAAATGAGAGAAAAGCTATATAGGCCTGGTATAGTGGTTCGCGTTATAATCTTATCACTTGGAAGACTGAGGCAGGAGAATTGTTATGAGTCAAGGCCTGTTTGGACCACAGGAGAGATGGTTCAGGAGCTAAGAGCACTTGCTGCTTTTTCAGAGAACCTGAGTTTGGAACCAAAGTTCAGTTACCAGCACCAGAATATAGCAGGCAGCTCTGGAGTTGGGATGCTCACAAGCAGATCCACATAATAAAATAAATAAAACAATAAAATAAGAAAACCCGTGCTGGATAATTTTATGTCAACCTGACACAAGCTAAAGTTGTCTGAGAGGAGGGAACTTCAATTAAGAAAATGCCTCCATCGCCGGGTGGTGGTGGCGCACGCCTTTAATCCCAGCACTCGGGAGGCAGAGGCAGGCGGATCTCTGTGAGTTCGAGGCTGGGCTGGACTGATAGCCTCCAAAACAATACAGAGAAACCCTGTCTCATAAAAACCAAAAAAAAAAGAAAAAAAAGAAAATGCCTCCATAATTCAGGTTGTAGGCAGGCCTGTAGAGCATTTTCTTAATTAGTGATTGGTGGGGAAGGGTCCAGCCCATTGTGGTGGTGCCATCTCTGGGCTGGTGGTCCTGGGTTCTATAAGAAAGCAGGCTGAGCAAACCATGGGGAGAAAGCCAGTAAGCAGCATCCTTCCATGGCCTCTGCATCAGCTCCCGCCTCCGGTTCCCACCCTGCTTGAGTTCCTGCCCTCGCTGTTTGTGACAATGAACTGTTCATATGGAACTGTGAGTGAGATCAACCCATTCCTTTCCAACTTGCCTTCTTTTCACAGTATTGCATCTTTGTGTGTATATTTGAATCAGCCTGTCTCAGAGACCCTGGGGTGGAGGAGATGCTGTAGAGAGAAATCAGTCCTCTGCCTTTGTCCTTGCTCATCAGAAATGGGGAAAGAGGGCAGGGGTGGTAGAGTGTGTGTGTGTGTGTGTGTGTGTGTGTGTGTGTGTGTGTGTGTGTGTATGTGTGAGTCTCATTGGCAGAGCACTTGCCTAATGTGCACAAAGCCCTGGGTTTGATCCCTGGCACCACTGGTAGTACATGTCTGTAAATCCCAGAATTTGGGAAGCGGAGGCAAGAGAATCAGGAGTTCAAGGCTGGCCTGGGCTACATAACAAGTTAGGGTTCATCTTGGGCTACATGAGACCCTGCCATAGAGAGAATGAGAGAGAGAGATAAATAGAGAGAGAGAGGGAGAAAGAGAGAGAGAGAGAGAGAGAGAGAGAGAGAGAGAGAGAGAGTGCACTTATAGTAAAGGAAGGAAGAAAGTCAACGTGAAAGGCTTCTTGATTCTAAAGTCTTGGAACTCTGAGGCTCCTGTATCTATATAGGAAATGGCCTTTCCTTTGTCACTTATCCTGGAGTAGTTTTGATTTTTTTTATTGTATGTGTATGGGTGTTTTGTCTACATGTATGTCTGTATACCAGGTGCATGCCTGGTGCCTGCAGATGCAGAAGAGGGCATTGAATCCCCTGGGCCTAGAATTATAGACAAGTGTGAGCTACCACGTGGGTGCTGGAAAATCACATCCAAGTCCTCTGGAACAGCAGTCAGAGCTCTTATTTGCTGGAACTGTCTCATCAGCCCCAGCTTTTATTTTATTTTTTAATGACCTTATAACAGGTCAATACCCAGTAAACAGAAGAAGATAGCTTCATTTTTTTCTTGCCCCTCCATCAGAAGGAGTTTATAAGCATCTCAGCAGCAGGAAGGCTGACCACTGAAATGTCTGCTCATTGAGGAAAAGGCTTGGGCTCTGTGCTCTTAGTGTGGGTTAATGTGCGTAAGCAGAGCTGGCTGGGCACTATGGACTGAGTCAAGTCCTTTATCTGTCTGTATCTCATTTGGTAACCCTGACAGTCTGGTGTGGGCAGGCAGCCTGTTCACCTGGAACAGACATGATTTTAGCCCTGGAAGACCGCCTCTCTCATCCCTGGAAATACCTCCCCATCCACCACAGCCTTCCCCCTACAGAGTGAATTGCATACTGAATGCTGGGACATCCCCAGGTGAATCTAACTCACCCGACTGGGTCTTGGGGTCAAGTTTTCATTAGCAACTGAGTAGAGTGGAGACAAACTCATGAACCTAGGGCTCTTGCTTCTGTGGCATCTCAAGAGATTCTCAGACAAGAACAATGCTTTTCCTGGGCAGAAAGCATGTCTCTTGCCCATGCTCATTGCGGCTTGCCGGTGCTAGTCATCACGCATTCTAGGCCTGAATGCAGCTTGAACAGCCTATAAAAATTGAGTTCCTAAATTATATTCACACCGAGAAAAGAGAAAGGTAAGGAAGAAGAAAGAGAGGAAGAGAGACGATATGCTATTATTTCCCTTTATTCCCAACCAGCCTCTCTTTCACTGACCACTGATGAAGAGTAACATTCATATAGGCTTTGGAGTCGACGGTTAATTTCCCAGCTCCACTGATTACAGGTTATATTATGCTTGGTGTCTTTGAACTTTGCTCTCCTAAAATAACTACA
The DNA here is from genome assembly GCF_017639785.1 of Mesocricetus auratus. Classification (NCBI taxonomy): domain Eukaryota; kingdom Metazoa; phylum Chordata; class Mammalia; order Rodentia; family Cricetidae; genus Mesocricetus; species Mesocricetus auratus. The sequence continues at coordinate 144,457,318 of NW_024429266.1, read as the reverse complement.
GGATAATGATATACCTCTCTCTCAGGATGATGAGAGGATTAACTAGGATGACTATACTTCAAATTGTACCACAGAGCTGCAGTAAATCAAAACAGCACATTACTGGTAAGCAACAACAACAAAATAAAATAAAAGCAATGGAGCAAAGAAAGCACAAGAAGTGAACCCAGCCATATGGAGTCAGCTGGTATTTAACCAGGGTAGCACGAATGTACAATGGGAAAAGTAAGTCACTTTATTAACCAGTATTGGTAAACAATGCATATTCATTGCAAAAAAAAAATGAAACCCGACACCCTTATACATCCACAATCTCAAAATAGATTAAAGACTCCAGAGCAAAACTTCCAAACCAAGGACAGCAGGGATGTCAACAACCTGAGTGTGATTCCTGGCTCCCTGTTTCCACACGATGGAAGGAGAGAACTGACTCCCACACGCTGTCCCCTGAAACTCCACACATTCACCACAACACAAGCCTTCATCCACAAAATAAATGTAAAAACACTTTTTAAATTTCCAGGCTGCAAAGGCTCCTCCAACCTAGAGGGGAATCACGTTGTCAATAGTCCCATGGGTGATTTTGGAGATTTGACACCAAAAGCCCAGGTAACAAAAGCAAGTGTGTGGGGAAGCTTCAAATGAAAATGTCTCTGCAGACCTCCACCAGATGAGGGCAGCTCCCAGTGCTGGAGCTACAAACACATGACCACCATGCCTGGTTCATGGTCTGGAACTGAGCCCAGAACTTCCTGTGCACAGGACAAGCACTTTGAGCTATACCTCCAACCAGACCACAGTTCTCAACATCACAGAGAGAGGCCAGAGAGCTTTAGGTTAGCTGCGTCAGTGAGAGGAGAGTAGTGGAACCCTAAGAGTTAACACTGAGCCCATGGCATGCACCCATATTCTACAGAAAACCCCCCACCTGGCTGTACTGTACCCAGCGGCAGCCTGGCTCTCCAGAGCATGCCCTTGAGAAAACTTACGAGTCCTTTTGGTACAATCCATGCCGCCTCCCCGGCTGCTGGCCCTGATCCCTGGGCCGGCCAGTTCCTGCTGTGGTTTGTCTGGCTGCAGGCACCACTGGACTTTTTGCAGGCCCGAAAGATGTCCCTTTGAGTCACTTTTCCTTTGAGAGTAACTGGGGACTGGAAACCCAATATGTATTGAAGGGAAATCTGTGGAAACAGCAGAGAGAGGAGGCAGTGACTGAACCAGTCACAGAGTCAGCTTTAGAGGCAATATGGAAGACATGGCTGCCTGGACAGAGGCAGACTCCCAGCGCTTAGGAAAACAGAATTCAACCTGTACACCAGCTCAGTCTATGCTGGGAATAGAGTTCTGCTAGAATGCACATACAGTGGGGGGGGTGGCGCTGGAGAGGGGGCACGTCTCATTCTTGCCTTTGCACAGCAATGACAACCAACAAGCCCAGGAAAATAAACCCAAACGCAAAATCTGAAGCATGCTTTCTCTTGAATGTTTTTGTTTCCCCATTGTTGTAAAATCAAAACATCATGGCTCAGAAGTTCAGGCCACACACTGCTCTTGTAGAAGACCTGAGTTTGGTTCCTAACACCTATGCCTACAGCTCACTAATAACCTGCCTGTAACTTCAGCTCCAGCGGCCCTGATACCCTCCTCCAGACTCTGAGGGCACCGGAATGAACATGTATACACACACTAAAAAAATAAAAAATAAAAAATCACATCACGTTTTGTTAAGTCAGGGACCGCTCACCACAGACTTCAGGGCTCTAAGCCAACAACTCTCCACCAACAGAAACAGCCCTGTAGCTTCCTTGTGCAGGCTCTAACTCAGCCACTGGTTTCAGAATCTACTAAATATTGGTGTCTGTCATTGATCATAGCTGGGAGCATTGGTAAATTCAATGGCTTTATGTTGCAGGATCTCTGCTCTAATCCACCCAGACAAAATGTGCAGTCATGTGGTCCCTAGAGACATGTTCAGTTCAGTAGTTTATCACTGTGACATGACACTGTCAACTACAAAGACAAAGTTCACACCTCAAAAACTGCACAACTGAATTACAAAAAAAAATGCAACGCCACAAAACGTTATTTGGGAGTGTGTGGGTTCATGCGCATGCACACACCGTGTGCTTGCAGAGGCCTAAGATTGGTGTCAGATGTCCCCCTTGATGACTCTCCTTTATTCTCTCGGGTACCCAGAGCTGGATGACTGGGCTCGTCTACCTAGGCAGCTTGCTCTAGGGATTCCCTGCCTCTGCCTTCCAAGTGCTGAAGTTACAGGTCTCCACCACACTCGCCCAACATGTGTCCTGGGGAACCAAACTCTGGTTTTCACACTTGCACAGCAAACAGCAAATGTTTTACCCACTGAGTCATCTCCCCAGTCTGTCATATTTTTTCCTTTGGTGGGGGAGAGTGTTGTCTTTTTGAGACAGGGTTTCTTCTAGTTCTGTTGGGCTGGCCTCGAACTCAGAGATCGGCCTGCTCTGCTTCTTGAGTGCTGGGATTAGAGGTGAGCACCACAACCACCTGACCGGCATGTTTTTAAAGTAAGCTTATGGCTTGGCGTTGGGCCACCGTCAGAGCTACTTAGCAGTCAGTGAGCCTGGATTGGACCTGCCTGCTAGGACACAGTAGGCTGGTCCCACCAGCTTCAAGGACACACTGCCAAGAGTCCAAGAAAGAGACAGCTCTCTTCAGTCTCTAATTAGGAGTGCTGATACGGTGACACTCCAGGAATTCTCAGGCCCTTGTGGGAATCCCAATAGGTTTTCAAAATGTTGTCACCTTGACCTGGTTGTCTCCTCCTGTAGACTGTAGGATCCAGCTTTCTGCCCCCAGCCTTCTCCTCTTCCACCTTCATCACTACGAAGGAAAAGATGAACACGGCTTCAGAATACTGAAAGCTACAGAGATGCCCAGTCAGCAAAGCCTTGCCCTGCTAGCAGAGTTTGATTTCCCAAACCCACTCTTTATTTTATTTTATTTTATTTTATTTTGTTTTTTGAGACAGGGTTTCTCTGTGGCTTTGGAGGCTGTCCTGTAACTCACTTTGTAGACCAGGCTGGTCTCAAACTCACAGAGATCCACCTGCCTCTGCCTCCCGAGTGCTGGGATTAAAGGCGTGCGCCACCAACGCCCGGCCCCAAACCCACATCAAAAGCCAGATGTGGTGAAGCTCACTTATAATTCCAGTGATGGGGAGTTGGGAGACAGACGGGTTCCTGGGACTCACTGGCCAGCCAGCCTAGCTGAGTTTGAAAATTCCAGGTAAATATGAGAAAGCTTTTCTTAAAACTCAAGATGGATGACGTGCTGAGGAATGGTATGCTATGTTAGCCTTTGGCTTCCACATGTACAACAAATTTAAGTGCATGTCCACCAGAACACACATATGCACACGAAATAAAAAAATTGTAAGTTAAAAAATAAAATACGGATGATAATGGATAGCATTAATAGGCAGTATTTTGAGAGTATCTCTGTATGACTTGCCTCACCAGTACTATAGTATTGATTTACCCCACTGGGGATGCAGCCCAGAGCCTTGCCTTTGTTTGTTTGTTTGGGTTTTTGAGATGGGGTTTCTTTGTGTAGCTCTGGCTGTCCTGGAACTGCCTTTAGCTCACAGAGACCCACCTGCCTCTGCCTCCTGAGTGGTGGGATTAAAGGCGTGTGCCACCACTGTAAGCCTTGCCTATCTTTGTTGTTTTTGTTTTGCTTTGTTTTTCAAGGCAGGGTTTCTTTGTGTGTGGTCCTGGTTGTCCTGGAACTCACTATCTAGACCAAGCTGGCATCAAACTCACAGAGATCCACCTGCCTCTGCTTCTAGAGTCTTGGGATCAAAGGTGTGTGCCACCACCACCTGACCACTTAAAATTAATTTGTTGATTTTGAGACAAAGTTTGTGTATAGCCTTGACTGGCCTGGAATTCACTATATAGACAAGGCTGGTCTGAAACTCAGAAATCTGCCTGCCTCTGCCTCTCAAGTGGTGGGATTAAAAAGCATGTACCATGAAGGTCTTGCCAGCAAGTGTTCAACTACTGAGTCTCACATCCAACCATTGGTACCATTATACAAATATGGAACTGAGCACTAAGATCTAAATGTCTGTCAAAAGGAGAAAGAGAAATTTAAACCCAGATTGTCTGTTTTGGGAAACTATGCAGAGTTCTTAGCCTAAAGGTTTCTAAAAGTATACTTCCATCATAAAAATAACAGAAGTGTCAAACTTACCATTAAAAGAGTTTGAACACCTATTAATGATACAAAATGTTCATCGTTCCTTTATCCAGTTTTATTCTGTTGTCATTTTGAGACAGGGTCTCTCATGTAGCACTAGCTGGCCTAAAATTCACTGTGTAGAGCAAATTGGTCTTTAACTCACAGAGACACTCCTGCCTCTACCTCTTGAGCTCTGAGATTAAAGGTGTTCACTACCACAGCCTGTGTGTTCAAAAACTTCTGTACAGTAAAAAATAAATAACAAAAGTCAAGCATGGTGGCACACCCTTTTCATTCCAGGCCTCAAGAGCAGAGGCAGGCAGATCTCTATATGTGAGGCCCACCTAGACTACATAGTGAATTCCGGGCCAACTAGGACTATATAGTGAGGCCCTATCTCAAAAACAAACAACAATAACAAAACATAATCCATTGATTGTGCCAACAAGTGTGATACCTGTTCGGCTGTTATTTGTGGGTCTGATGGCTGGTGTGCAGTCTCCCTGATCAGCTGGTCCGTTATGACTGACCAGTGTTGAGGCCGTGTTGGTTGTTAATTGCTCTGAGTCTCCTTGATGGAAATAACTGTCTTGGGGATGGAGCGAAGGAAGGCTAGAAGAAAAGGCAAGTGGCAAGAGGGAGTGGCCAATGGTGAGCTGGGTGACAGATGGCCAAGGTGACTGCTGGCTCTGCTTCACCTCATTGCAGTGGCAGCTCCCTCCCACTGCCTTGGCAAAGTTGCCCTCTGCTGTTATGAATCTCCATATCATAACACATCTGGGAAGCCCCATAGAAGAACCAAAATGAAGAGTAAGCGCTGTCCCTAGAAAATCCCAAGCCACCCCTGGAATTCCCCACATTTCCCCTAACGTAACTCATGAACAATTTACCTTTAAGATGAGTCTTCTAAAATCCCAGTGGTGGCCAGTGAGGTGGCTCTGGGTAAAAACATTGCCCCCAAAATCTAGGGACTGAGTTCAATTCCCCAAATCCACATAAATGTGGAGGGAGAGAACTGACTCCACAGACTGGCGTGAGCAACACACATGATGATGATGATGAGGATGGTGATGAATCCAATACATTCATATTTTAAACTGCAGCAGTGCGGCTCTCTCCTTTTATCTAAATGTCTAGCTTTCTTTTTCCCCGACACAGCATCTCATGTATCCCACAATGGCTTCAAGCTTGATACATGAACACACACACACACACACACACACACACACACTCTGAAAAAAGATGAAGAAATTGCAACAAGGAGACTTAAATCATTTGTCCCAAGTCATAGAGCAGGCTCTGGTGGAGCCTGTATTCCAATTTACTTCTTTCTGATTCCTAAGCCCAGGAGAGTAAGGGAGGGAGAGAGAAGGGAGGAATGGGAGAGAAAGGAGGGAGGGGGAGAGAAAGGAGAGGAGCAAAGGGGAGGGGTCTGGCTGAATTCCTGTACTCACCACAGCCCAGGACCCTATAGGAGCTGACTCAACACCTTCAGCCGATTAGAGTGAATTATGTCTGAAGAGTGTGAAACCCTACAACTACCCATGATGATGTTGCCAAAGACAGACGGCAACACCCCGGCATGCAGCAAGGGAAGAGCGGCAAGGACAGTTTTTCCTGTCCCCAGGCCTCCCTTCCCAACTGGAGACCATCGTTTCCCCATCCTCCTTGGGTCCCAAATCACCTTGGCCTTGAGCATGGTTCACTGTTCAGACCCCATTTTCTTTTGTTCTGAGACACGGGCCAGCACCTTTCCACGTCCCTGCTGCCATCCCTGGATCTAGGAGCCTAAAGAATAACCTAAAACCTTCTTAGCAAGATAAATACTCTGAACTCGAGTGGCTGAGTCAGTGGTACCCTGGCCCACAGACATCCAAACTCCCGCCCCCAGCAGCCTTTATGTCCAGTGTAGCAAGGCGTAGTGATGCAGCCACCCTTAAATTTATACAGTACTTCATGACCATCAGAAGCGTAGTGGCAGAATCATCTGCCAGCTGTAAATACCTACTGCCCCACCCCATCCACAGGGCACATTGATTCAGGCAAGCCCATGCAGATATGTGCATCAGGGGCCCGGGCACAGTCGGGATGAAACAACGGTCTGATTATTAGGGAAGAAAGGCAAAGGATGCTGATTCATCCTCAGCGCTAGGCAGCCGTGGCTCTGGACATGAACTACCTAGAGAACGCTTGCACTACACTTGCTGCTCTACCAATACAGGAGCTTTTTCTCCCCCTTGTCTTTTAAGCCGTTTGACCTCTATGTTTAAGAATGTTAAACCAGACAGCATGGTGTCTGGTGAGCCCGAGAATCACAGGAAAGGAATTCCTCTCTGGTGCAGCCTGGATGATTTTGTCCAAAAATGACACAGGACCATGCTAGGCCTTAGGAAGCTGAGCTAGAAACTAGACAAAGGAAGGTGGGCATGGTCGCACATGCTTGTCATTCCAGCACTTGAGAGGTGGAGGCAGGAGCATCAGGAGTTCAGGACCAGCCTGTGCTACATAGCCAACTCCAGGACAGCCTAGGATGCATGAGACCCTGACTCAAACAAACCAAACAAAAGAAAAATCTCTAGAAAGGCCACCTTCCAACCAGAGGCTCATTGGTCCTCAGGCCTGCGAAGCGAGCTCCGATCTTCCAGCAGAGAAAAACAAGAAAAGGAAATGTCCCTGAACAATTAGCATTAGTCACTCCAGGTACCATATCCACAACCTAGGAATGAAAATGCGGAATGAAAATTTAGCAATTCTTTCTCCATCCCAGGTGTCACACTAACAGTCGCGATTTTTCTCTACAACCTGCAGGCAGAGAAGAGGCAAGCCTCAGGCTTCTGGATGCTTCTTAAGTATTTCCAGGCTCACAAGCATTGTAACTACAGACAGAAACTCACAGGCCTGGAAGTGAAAGAAACTTGCTTCCATCAGATGGCAAGTTGCAGTAACTCACCGGGGTTCTGGGAGATTTGGAGAATTCGCACCCCAAACCAGTGAACTCAAGGCACTAGGATGACGACGAATACAGTATAAATTTCAAAGGAAAGGCAAACACCCAGGGCTCATCTGGAGAGTTGGTCTAGCATTCTGTGTCAGTGTGTATGACAATCACACTTCAACACTCAGAGTACACACTCAGAAAAACACACTTTGTCTATGACACTTTAAGCTGCAGACTTACCGTGTGTTCTCTGGAAGCAGTGGACACCAGGCTCCAAATCGCAGGAAGGCCAGAGCCCCTGGCTCGGCTCCCGTTGGGTGGCAGGAAGGCTTTCTGTGGCTTCCAGGCTGAGCAGTATTTGGGGCATTGGAGATTGACTTCTGGGGTTCAGTAGCGGTCAACCATGTGACCAGGGTGGGGGAAGGGACACTCCTGCAGGGTCAGGCACCGATGCCTGATTGGCTGACAGACTAGGTACAGCAGGGGCTGACTAGGGCCCACAACAGCAGGGGACTTTACTCCAAATATCTTCTCTAATTTAATTGATAATTTTAACCTGGTGAGCATTTCATGACTATGGTGTATTCCAGCCTTGAGTCTGAAGTACCGATTTATCTCCCTGCTTGGTTTTCTTTTCTCTTTGGAATTCTGTACTCTCTCTCTCTCTCTCTCTCTCTCTCTCTCTCTCTCTCTCTCTCTCTCTCTGTGTGTGTGTGTGTGTGTGTGTGTGTGTGTGTGTGTGTGTGTGTGTGTGTGTGTTCCTGCCGTAGCACATATGCAGAGGTCAAATGAATTGTGGGACTCAGTTCTCTGCTTCTACTCTGTGGGCTCCGGGTATTGAACTCAAGCCTTTGCTTTTGCCCACTGAACTATCTTGCTGGCCTCGGATCTTTTTTTATTATTATTTATTCTGACTTGGAGGGATGTTACAGCTGAAAGAAAACTTGGAGATGATCTCATTCTACCCCAAAGTACCCAATTTAAGTGAAGGGAAACTGAGATCCAGAGGGATGTGGCATCATTTTTAGGAGTCTGTGCAGGCTTAGGTCAGTTGACATACAATGATGACCCCAGCTGACTCAAAATTACAGCTCATTTGAAGGTCTTCAGCTTTCAGGTGTTAGATCTAAGGACTGGTAAGATGATGACATGGGATCCGGCACTGCAGGCACCTAAAGGTGCAGCCATTAGAGTGAGAAATGACTGAGGAATAATGCAGCCAGGACTATAGTCAGCACATTTGGACATCATGAGTTCCTTGCTTATTTGCATATTGTCTTGCCCTCTGATGTGGGAAAGACTTCATTTTGTTCAGATATGTCTCTGGTATCCAAATAAAGTATGGCTTGTAGATGGTTGGGCTCAAATACCAGCTCAAATTGGGTTTGTTTTGTTTTTTAAATGGGTTCAGAGCTCAGTTAATCTCTGTGGGACCTTGGACGAAGTGGTTTCTGGAAGTGGTAATGGTTTCCTTCCTTCCCTTCTTCCTTCCTTCCTTCCCTTCTTCCTTCCCTCCTTCCCTTCTCCCTTCCTTCCTTCCTTCCTTCCTTCCTTCCTTCCTCTCTCCCTCTCTCCCTCTCTCCCTCCTTCCTTCCTTTTCTTTTTTAACCTCAATTTCCTCAACTGGAGAAAGTGGGGATAATCACGTCTATGTCTGCAGTTGATTGAGTCTAGGCAGGTGACATATTAGGCTAGTGCCTGGCTAGTAACATTTCATATTTGCAACACTTGCAGTAAGCTGGCAACATGTACTGGATTAGTGGGGACCAGGTAGGTTGTGTTTTAGCAGAGAGGGGGCAGCTGACTCCTAGTCTTCCTAGCATCTAGGAACTAACATCCCCTGCTGGCCCTGGCAGAGCAAGGGCTGGGCCTCTCCTCCTGCCTTCTCTCTGCTGCCACCTGAAGGTCATCTACGGCAGTGAGCCGAGACTCACAAAGTACATCTCCCACAGAGGGAATTGAGCTTTTGACAGTCCCTTTCCCTCTGAGCTTCCAAGCTTGGTCCTTGACAAAGCTTCCACTGTAGCCGATTGGCAATGCTACCGGAAACCATTAAGACCAGAAAGGAACTGAGAGTACTTAGGCAGCCATTTCTGAGACTTGGCCCCAGAATGTGCAGGCAGCTAGGACTGGCTACTGTCCTCCAGGTCTCCATTGAGGCTGTATTTGCTGAGCTGAGAGCAGTGCTCCGGTCAGTTCCTCCAAGCTGAGCCACACTGTTCCCATCCTGACTGAAGTCAGTCTCCTTGGGGGACAAAGGATCATTATGCTATCAGTCTGCTTCTCTGGAGGCATGGTGTGTGTGTATGGTGGGGCGCGGGGGATCATCACTGAGAATCAAAGGCACTAGTATGCTCATTAGACTATCATTGGGAGGGGGAGGTTTCATTTCCAATACAGCCTGGTGTGGTAACACACACCTTTAGCCTCAGCACCCTGGAAGCAGAGGTAGCAGGATCTCTGCGAGTTCAAGGCCAGCCTGGTCTGCACAGTCAGTTCCAGGACATAATGAGACAATGTCTCAACAAATAAATAAATAACATTAAAATTTTTAATGCAAAACATCTACAAATGAACTTGCTTAGATGTGTGTCTTATATGAGATAGTGCAATAAACATTGCTTAGGAATATATAACAAAGAACCCGGATGAGGAAAATATTAAATATTCAGAAATGTATATAAAATTAAAATACAACCCAGTGACATTTTAGATGATAAAAGAAAAGGAAAACCATTCCTAAAGTATTAAAGGTCTCTCAAACCTTCACTGTGGAGCCCCACCATGCCGTGTTCATTAAAAGGAATTTCTGTTCCCATTTACAGATGAGAAAACTGAGGTCTAGTGAGGCTAGATTGGCTCGTGCAAGGTCACATGGTGAACAACCAGACAGACTGGGGGTAATGACTCACACCTGTAACCAAGCACTGGGGAGCATGAAGTAGTGTTGTGGGATATTTGTACACTGTGTGGTGTAGTAAAAAGCTGAGCGTCCAATGGCGAGGCAGGAGGCACAGGCAGGACTTCCGGGGAGAAAAAGGAAGAGGCTCACATGGGAGGTGCCAGGAGACGCAGAGTGGAGACAGGAGGTGCAGGATGGAAGAGAGGTGACACCAAGTGATAGAACACAGATTAATATTTGGGAGCTGGCTGGTGGGACAGAAAAAGACGTTTTACATTTGGTGCGCCAATGTGTGGCACAACCAAATGGATGGAGAAGTCACGCCAGCCAGTGGCACAGCCACTCCAGTAGCTGTGTGGGCCTCTCTGCGAGCACTCGCAACTCCTGGCTGCTGCTCAAGAGGACTCAGGAAAGTGGGCGCAGCAACTTCCTAAAGCTGGAGCAGTAGACCCCCACTCCCACACTGCAACTTCCTAAAGCTGGAGCAGTAGACCCCACCCCCACGTTGCAGCTTCCTAAAGCTGGAGCAGTAGACCCCACCCCACACTGCAACTTCCTAAAGCTGGAGCAGTAGACCCCACTCCCACACTGCAGCTTCCTAAAGCTGGAGCAGTAGAGCCCACCCCCACACTGCAGCTTCCTAAAGCTGGAGCAGTAGACCCCACCCCACACTGCAACTTCCTAAAGCTGGAGCAGTAGACCCCACCCCCACACTGCAGCTTCCTAAAGCTGGAGCAGTAGACCCCACCCCCACACTGCAGCTTCCTAAAGCTGGAGCAGTAGACCCCACTCCCATACTGGCATGAGGCTAAGCTCTCAGGGAACCAAGAGGGGTGGAGCCACCCAGCAGAGCTGTGTGACAGTAGCCTGGCTGTTTAAGGCTTGTCTTACCTGGTCAGAGAACACTACAGACATGCAGAAAGCCAGGTGTGCGCGCATGCGCGCACACACACACACACACACACACACACACACACACACACACACACACACACACACACACACACAGGCTGTTTAAGGTTTGTCTTACCTGGTCAGAGAACACTAGAACACTACAAACACTACAGACATACAGAAAACCAGGTGCACACACTCTCTCTCTCAATAGTACAGTATACTTCAAATGTGTTTAGATGCTGAAGAAAATGAGTATAGACAGTCATAGAAAAAATAGTTTAAAAATAATAAAGTTTTTAAAGAGAGTAAAGTAATATAACAAGAATAAGCCATGTAAGGATGGGAATACACAGGGAGTCTGGATCCTATATGATGCTTTATTGGCTTTGAATTTTTTAAATGCTAATGTACAAAAAACAGTAACTGCTGAGACATTGGATTTATCATTTGTTACTCTAATTTCTCCTTTTTTGCTTTTAGAATTCATATATTAAAATTTATATAAGCAGAGGCCTGGAGAGGAGGCTCAGCAGTTAAGAGTTCTTGGCACTCTCCCAGAAGACCTGGGTTCAGTTCCCAGCACCTGCATGGTGGCTCACAGATGTCTGTAATTCCAGTTCCATGTGATCCAGCGCCTGCTTCTGGCCTCCCTGGGCATCAGGCAGGTGACACACAGACATTCACGAAGGAGAACACCCACTGCTGTCAACATTTCTTCCCAGTGGGAGACATTAACCACATCTACATCTCCCAAGGTCCCGAAAACAAACTGAGGCTCGACTCTGCCAAAGTTCACCTGGGAACAAACGAGTTTGCTGGATTTCACTAATCAGAGCATAGGTGAAGGGTTATTTATGGGGTGTGGGTACTCCTCCCTGCGGTGCCTGCGCCACAAGCAACTCCAAGGTATCAGGAAAAGAAAAGACAAGATGTCCAGCTATTTGTACTAAGAGAATGCATGTGCTGCCTTTATTGCCAGAGAGAGAGAGAGAGAGAGAGAGAGAGAGAGAGAGAGAGAGAGAGAGAGAGAGAGAGAGAGAGAGAGAGAGAGTGTGTGTGTGTGTGTGTGTGTGTGTGTCTTCATTGCAAGTGCTAAGAGGTCTCTCTCTTGTAGGAGGGAGCAGTCTTATATATAGTCTTACAACACAGTAGAAAAACCCCAGGTGGAAGAGAGTGTATTTTCCTCCGACTGGATGTTGATGTGAGAGGGTCAAGGCCAGGGCAGGAATCCGGGACTAGAAAACAGGATGGACTTGTACCCTGTGGGGGCTGGGGCCCAACACCTCCCTGCAACAGGCCGTAACTGCGAACCCTTTGCCCAGCATGGACAAGGGTTCCCCACAGTTGCATAGACCTAGTCATCCCGGGTCCATATACTCTAGTTCCATGTGCAATTAAAGCCGAGTTGCATGCAACTGGTGGTGGGGAACCATTGGATACTCAGCTGAGGCTCTTGTGACCTCATAGGGGTTGGTGGGTGCAGTGATCAGTTCATATGCCCAACCGGGATAATCCTTCTGCAAGGGGGAGCAGCAGAACTCCCCAAGAGAGCAGTCTCTTGGGTTTGGAGGACAGTCACTCATACATTCATAAAATGAAAAAATAAAATGAAAACAAATTACCCAAGCTAGGTGTGGTGGCCCATGCCTATAATCCTAGTACTCAGGAGATTGGGACAGAAGGACTGAAAATTTGAGGCCAGTCAGAGTTATGTGTCAAGATTCCCCCTACCCCCATCCCCATGCCCTCTCACTCTCCCATCCCATCAAAAGAAACAGGGCTAGAGGTCTAGTGAGATGGCTCAGTGAATAAGGTTGCTTGCTGCCAAACTGTGAAACTGTGCAGCCTGAGTTCCATCTCCATACATGCTGAGAGGAAAGAAGTGACTCCTGAAGGTTGTCGTTGGCCTTTACACATGTGTAAATAAACAAATGTTATACCAACAACAAAAAGGCTGGGCCAGACGTGGTGGGGCACACCTTTAATCCCAGCACTAGGAGGCAGAGGCAGGTGGATCTTTAAGATTGGGGGACCAGCCTGGTCTACACAGAGAGTCCCAGGCTAGCTGAGGCTACATAGTGAAGCCCTGTCTCATAAATAAATAAATAAATAAATAAATAAATAAATAAATAAAAAGAATGAAGGTTGGGATCCAGCAGTTCAGTTGGCATGGTTGAACCAGGGTCCCATCCCCACTGCTGCATAAACCCAGTGTAATGGACATTCGACTATAATCCTAGCATTCAGGAAGAGAAGGCAGGAGGATCGGAGGTTCAAGGTCATCCTTGGTTACGTAGTGAGTTTGAGGCTAGCTTGGGCTTCATAAGACTTTGTCTCAGAAACACATGATGATGATGATGATGATGATAGTAATATGATAATAAACTGTAGAAGTCATCTCTTAGTTTTTGGTTTGAGTGCTAACAAATAGAGTACATCCTTCACCTGTTTTTCATGAAGGGATGAGAAGAAGGATTAAAGGTGGCTCCGGTCTGTGTTTGACTTCACAATACAGAGGTAAGCCGTGTTTACTCCGTGAGTTCATAAAGCTTTAGTTCACACCTTTCTCAGCTGCTTACGTGGGCCCTGTGTCCTGCCAGAATGCCGGTACTGGACTGACCCCCAATCAGAAGGGTCTCTTAACAGTCCACAGCATCTCAACAAGCCAGTGCTGCAGCTGGAGGGCCCCGCCAGGATCTTCAGAACCAAGAGGCTAAGGCCTTGTGTTGTAAGAGGGTCTGCTACAATGGCAGTCACTGCAGCCTCCACAGTGGGATGTCAACACTTGGCAGGGAACTTTGTGAAGAGCAGGGAACACTGGATGGTGAATAACAATATAGTAGCCCGGTGTTGGTGGCGCACACCTTTAATCCCAGCACTCGGGAGGGAGAGGCAGGCGGATAACTGAGCTCCAGGCCAGCCTGGTCTACAGAGCTAGTTCCAGGACAGCCTCCAAAACAATACAGAGAAACCCTGTCTCGAAAAACCAAAAATAAAATAAAATAACAATATAGTTTTCAAGGGGCACTAAGTCAGCTAAGTTTGTCACCATAAGCTCACCACTCCATTAAACATTTACATTACATTCTTACATAATAAAAGTGAATCTCTGTGAGTTCAAGGCCAGTTTGGTCTACATTAGCAAGTTCCAGGTCAGCCACAGCTATATAGTGAGACCTTGTCTCAAAAAACAAAAAACAAAAAAACAACAAATAAATACATAAGTTAAAAAAAATTACCTGTGCCGGGCGGTAATCCCAGCACTCGGGAGGCAGAGGCAGGGGGATCTCTGTGAGTTCGAGGCCGGGCTGGACCGATAGCCTCCAAAACAATACAGAGAAACCCTGTCTCATAAAAACCAAAAAAAAAAAAAAATTACCTGCAGAAACAATGGCACCTATGAAAAGTGCCTCTGGCCTCTCACTTCAGACAGACAAACTTAGTCTACTGGTTAGGCTTCACACCCAGTCCCAAGGCAGAGTTTTGTAGCAGCTCAAAAATCACAACAGAGAGACTTATTAGTTACGAATGCTCGGCCTTATCTTGTTTCTTGCTAGCTCTTATAACTTAAATTACCCTATTTCTCCTCATCTATGTTTTGACTCAGGACTATTTTCTTTCCCTTCCTTTCTTCCTTCCTTCCTCCCTCCCTCCCTCCCTCCCTCCCTCCCTCCCTTCCTTCCTCTTTCTGTATGTCTTACTTTCCTGCTGTCTCCATGGCGGCTGGCTGGCTTCTGGCCCCAGATATGTCCCTCTCTTTCTCCCTCTTCTCTTCCCCTTCTCTCCAGAGTCGTCCTCCTGTGTTCTCTCTGCCTGCCAGCACCACCCCCTCCACACACACACAGACACCCTTCTTCTGCCTAGCTCCTGGCCATTCAGCTTCTTAATAGACCAATCCGGTGCCTTAGACAGACAAGGTGAAACAGCAACACATCTTTACATAGTTAAACAAATACAGCATAAACAAAAGTAACACACCTTTACAGAGTTAAATATTCCACAACAGCTACATTAGTGGCCCTGTGCTTCACAAAGGTGCTTTCATGTTGGGAAGGTGATGCTGGACCTAAGAATCTACTCAAGAAACCTAAAAAGAGAAGGCTCCTGGGGGCAGGGTTAGGAGTGTTGACACTGTGCTTCTGCTGAGTGCCGACCAGTCAGTTTGGGTCTAGCACTTGTGGGGCTGGAAAACCACTATTAGCATGCTGTATGCTCCATCCCTGGTGCAAAGCAGCCGCCAGCCTGTCCTCCATCATCTCTGTTTCCACAAATCATCCCGTCACTTGCCTGGTCATCCACGGGCCACCTAAGACCCTCAGCTCTATGACACTCTCCAAGGAGACAATGGAGGGATGAACTGGGATACCACAGGGCAAGTGAGAGCCTGGCTCTCCTTTCTCACCAGCACAACCTGCTTCTCCATTACAGAGATCCTGTCCACCAGGGCATCAGGCACCTGAAAATTACAAAGATCACCTCCCGGAGCTTTCTTGTCTCTGAACTCTGGGGTCTGTCCTCCATTTGATAGAGGACATGAGGAAGAGATGGGGACATTGTCATATTCTGTATTATAAAGACCAACTTGTGCCCCATACTGCAGAATCAACAGGTACATGTTACTATTAGCATGCACTAACCGGTAATGCTTTTTTCTGCATTATCCGTCCTGCACAAATGCACCTGGAGGGAGCGCAAGGCTGGTAACGGCTGAACTCACACGCAGATATCCCGGGTATCAGAAATGGAGCTGAGCTCCTGGACAGAGGGTAGACTCTGCAATGCAGTGACTGGCTCTGGAGATGAGCTGGAAAATCCTCTTTGGGGTGTTAATTCTACCTTCTCTGAATAAAGTTCTACTTCAAGATTCAACTAGTACCTATTCATTGGCTTCAGGTTATACTTCTGCCCAGATGCTTTCTCTAACATCCTAGTGGCTGTTGGGAGTGGGGCTCAGTTCTCAGCACTACTCAGGTCTCAGTGCTCCCTCTGAGCAACCTGAAGTCCCAGGGAAAGACAGCTAACCTCTCCCAATGAGAGTAGGTGAGCTTCCTCTCCATCGGGGGTAAGGGTGGGGGGAAGGGGAAGAGCAAGTGACCAGCTGTGCCTTTGGTGGGCCGTGAAGAAGCAATGGCCACCTCTGCCTTTCATCTCCTTTCCCTCATTGCTGCCGGGACTGCATCTTCCAAGAAAGCACTAGCAATTAAGCTTTGCCTTCCACTCAATTTTCTAAGTAACCAGAAGTAAGACAGTGAACTTGGCCAATCCATTCCTTCAACCACCACGGGTGAGCACACTCCCAACTCACTTCCTGCAGAGCTCCACACCTGGTAGACCCAAGTGCTAAACAGACAGCAACAGATAGCCGTCTACCCAGCGTTCCCATTGGTACCTCAAACCCATGCCCTCCTTAAGCACGGGCCCTTCTCCCGAGGATGAAAAGATGGAGGGTACCCCAAAGGGGGGAGGCAGAGGAGTTACTTGGCAATGACCATGGAAACAGATGCAGCATAGTAGCAGCCCATACTAAAAGAGGTGAGTGATCTGTGTGCAGGGCACACTATCTCATGAAACCTTCATGGCCCTGAAGCATCATTGTCCCTCACTGTGCAAATAACAAACTCACAGATTAGAAGTTTGGGTCATATCTGTAATGAGATCTGGTACCCTCTTCTGTCAGGAAGGCATACATGCAGGCAGAACACTGTATACATAATAAATAATATAATCAATAAATAAAATCTTGAAAAAAAAAGTTTGGGTCATAAAGCAACTCACACTTCACACAGGCCTGGAACAAAGCTTAGAACCCAAGGAGCCACACTTTTCCCATTTGGCAACACTAGAGAGTCTTGAAAACAAAACAAAACAAAACCAAAAGACAGAGATGGGGCAGGGAGGGGGGAGACCGGTGAAGGAGACAAACGGTTTTTCTCCTTCATGGGGAGGGGACCAGAAAGTGCAGGGGAGTATGGGAACCCCAGAGGTTCACCAAGGCTAGGCACATGTGGAGGGGCAGACCCATAAGAGGCTGGAGAGATTGGCAGAACCCAACCGTGGATGACCTTGTAAATCCTAGACCCTTGGGGGTGGGGAGCTGAAGCTCCACCAGCTTGTATTTTAGAAGGGTTCACCTGGCACTGACAGTGTACAGGACTGGTTGAAGAGAGGCAGTGGACAGCGGGTAAACAGTTTGCTGCTGCTGGCATTCCTGCACAAGCAGCTGCATGCTGTCAGAAGAAAGCATTTAAACCTGGACAGACTTAGGGGCTGGGAAGATGGCTCAGGTGGTGAGCTTGTCATCTATCTCTGGAGCTCTCTGGCCAGGCAAAATCCCTTAATCAGCCAAGTCCAAAGCCCCAGTGAAAGACCCTGCCTCAAAAAACAAGGTGGGCAGTTCCTGAAGTTATTCTCTGACCTGTACACACACACACACACACAGAGCAACCCTTGTCACTAGTTTTTTTTTTTTTTTTTTTTTTTTTGGTTTTTTGAGACAGGGTTTCTCTGTATTGTTTTGGAGCCTGTCCTGGAACTTGCTCGGTAGACCAGGCTTGGTCTCGAACTCACAGAGATGCACCTGCCTCAGCCTCCCGAGTGCTGGGATTAAAGGCATGCGCCACCACCGCCCAGCCCTTGGCACTAGTTCTATGGCAACTAAGTCCTACATCCTAGGCCTCCCTGGTACATAGCAATCCAAGCCTTAGCACCTAAAACGGCATTAGCCATATATACTGTCTTGAGTACTGAGGAAAGTTTTCCAAAGGACTTACCTGAAATCCCAGCAAGAACGGCTAGAGACAGGGTATTCAAATGCCACAGTCCACTGACCTTCCTAGAGAGTGTTCTGATTGCACATGAGGCCCCCGGGCTCCCTATCTGCTACTTCCCCTCCAGCCAGGCCTCACTCCTGAGTACTGAGCCCAGTCCCCTCGACTGCTCCTTGAGAACATCTTTCCTCATGTGGCCAATAGGAGAACATTTGGAAGGGCTGCTCAGTAAATACCCGAACTAAGCCCTGAAGTTCTAGAATAGCAACAGGCCCAGTGGTCTCCCTCCTGGAAGCATTTCAACAGGTCTAGATCAAGACCAGAAATCCCAAGATTCACAACAGCAGCTCCCATGGCGAACAAGCTTTGTGACTTGCATTGTTTCCCTGGGTTAGTAAGTGTTGATCTGAGAGCCCCAAGTCCAATGGAAAGACAAGGGTCAATGCACAGGAAAGACCATATCACTCCAGCTCCAGAAAGTGGACCGAAAACATCCAAGTTGTAGGGAGTGGAATGGAGCTGGATGAGAGAGGGGCTCCCACCCTCCCACTAACCTCCCATCCCCTTTTGCTCAGAGTAGCTTTCTGCACATGTACTGGGGCACAGCCCTTCCCCATCACTAGGCGGTGGCCCACACAGCTTCTTCAGCAATCCTCCTCCACCCGTGCTGAACCAGTGGGCCCAAGCCCCACTCAGAAGCACACAGAAAGCAGTGAAGCAGAAAGAAGTTACTTTAATCAAGGGGTGAAGCCCTCAGTCAGGGAGACCTCACTCGATCCTTAGTGGAGAGGTGTCAGCTCCCATCCAATGCCCTGAGGCCCCTCAGGAAAGAGGGGGCAGCTGAACAGCAAATTAAACAAGAGGCCAGGGGTGGACAGGCAAACCCAGGTTATGGAAGCAGCGGGACCCTGACCAGACCGGCAAAGCTGACCCAGGCAAGAGCTTTAGTCCACAGGTTCAACCTACGAGTGGCTAAGGCGGCTGCGCACTGGACCGTGGTGCCAGGGGGACCATGGGTCAAAGGGGACAGCAGGGGAGGAGTGCTTAGGAGATGAGGCGACTGTGAAGCTGGTGCAGCTGCTCCTGGGTCAGCACCAGGCGGTGTCGCTGTCCTAGACCTGCCGCACACGAGAAGGTCACTTTGCCCATGTAGACTGTGTCATCTTGCTGCTCTTCCTTGGCCTTGTGTTAGGAAGAGAAAGAGGACTCAGGTCAGGGCTGAACTCGATCATGGGCCAGAAGGGTCCTGGGTACCAGCACTGTGGCAGCCCCTGGACACTGAGGCTTCTGAGTTCTGACATCACAGCGACATCTTTCAAATTAGAACAGTTGAGTCTAACAAGGTAACCTGAGTCCCTCCGGGTATAAAAGTCAGGGCAGGTGTTACTTCTATGCTGGAATATTCCAATCTCTAAGTGGGAAAGCACTTCGGGGTTCTGGGCACGTAAGACTTGGCCCTGCTAGTTAAAGCAGGTGTGAGGCTGGGTCCGAGACCCAGGAGGAAGGGGAGAACCCACAGGAGCACCCCGCATGGTGCCACCATCCCCCACTGCATGCTCCCCCTTACCCTGAGGAAAGCTGATGAAGGGAAGGTGGCAAAGTCAGTGCGAACCGTAGCTCCAGGACGCTGAGTTACTGTCTCCTTGAGGACCTCATCCTGGCGGGGAGGAGGGAGACAGGTTCATTCAGGGAACTCGGCTTCAGAGAGAGGCTACTTCTGGGGACTTAGCTTTCCATCACTACACTCTTGTTCTTGTCTCTGACACAGTCCCTGTCCAGCATCCCCATACTTCACACACCTTCACTCTTTAAGGCCTAACTCAGCTCCTAAGGCCTCTAAGAAACCACGGACAAATACTCGAGTTCTAATGGTTTCAGCTGACAGACGCCCGGTCAGCACCGGTGGTTCACCAGCCTAAACAGGATCCCACTTAGGCACTTTGTGGAGAATGCTCCCTTCCCTCCCACCCGCTCCCCAGTGTGCCGCAAAGCATGGAGCAGGTCCAGAGAGACCCCAGAAATGCGTGGCTCTACCAAGGGTGTGGGAAAGGCAGGGTATGACTGACCTTGAGCTTCTCAATGGTGTCACTCAGGGACCTGAGCTGAGACACTTGTTCCATAAGCTGAGCTGATGGGCTCTTGGCAGCTGTGAGGAAGGAAGGACACTGAGGACACCAAGGTCCATCCGAGCCGCTCAACTACACAGTCAGGAGCATCGGTACTGGACCCACTCAGCACAGGCACTCCAGAGAGAAAGTGTGCTCTGGTGGGAAAGCCTAGAACAGAACCCCAGCTGTGGGGAGACTCGATAGGAGGACAGGAAGTTCAAGGCTGGCTGGGTAACTTACTGAGACCTTGTTTCAAAAATAAACTGAAAAGACTTAAAAAGTGCCAGGCATGGAGGTACATGACTCCAGTCCCAGCACTCAGGAGGCAGAAGCAGGTGGATCACTGTGTTCAGAGCCAGCCTGCTTTACAGAATGAGTTCCAGGACAGCCAGAGCTACACAGAGAAACCCTGTCTCGAAAATCAAAACCAACAATAAAGTAAGAAGCTGGGGCTACAGAGCGTTAGTCCAGCAAGCTTGAGGCCTTCAGTTCAATCCCCAGTGAGAGAGAAGAAAGAAAGGAGAGATGGGGGTGTTCGGAGAGACTATGATTGAGAACTAGGGAAACTGAACCCTGCTAGAGGAGCCTTGGGGGAAGGAAGAGGCTGCAACCATCATCTCAGGAGTGGAGAACACATACCTGGGCTGGCTCGAGTGATATCTACTACATGGGTGCGTGTGCTCAGCTGGTTTAGTGTCTCCAACAGCTGGCTGGTCTTGCGATACAATGCCCCAGCTACGAGTTCACCACCCGGGCCCTCGTGGGGCGGGAGCGAAAGCTTTGCAACATGCAGAGGGGGCAGAGCGGCCAAGGACGCCTTCATCTGGGCTCCCTGTCAGGATGTGGGAGGAAACAGGAGTCGTGGTAAGCGATATGAGGTGGCCTTTGCTCTCCATCACTGGGCAGGCATGCTCCAAGCTCCAGCCCCACGCTCCCCACCAGCCCAGCGCCTTACTCTGAGGATGCTGTTCTCATGCTGGAGCTGAGAGATGTGCAACCTCATGGCAGAGATCTGCTGCAGCAGCAGTGGTGAGTCCTTCACCGGCCCCGGGCCCGGCAAGGCACCTGCAGCCTGCCCAGGACTGCCCCCTGTGAATGCCACACACAGCTGCATCAGCCCTGGCTGCAGAGACGGATCTGGACTCTTCCCCTTCCCCCCTCCCACCTCCACTTCTGAGGGCCATGGGGAGAAGCCTCATGCTGTCCCTAGTCCCAGTCCCAGTCCCCCATGGCCTAGTAAACCCCAGCCACCGGGGTGAGTCTCTACCTCGCTGTTGTTCTTCTGTGTGCAGGAGAGCCCGTGGGGAGCAGAAAGAGAGAGGGGGATTAGACAATGGGGGGACAGGATGAAACAGAGGACTCTGGACATGACATGCAGAAGACCCTTTTCCTCACAGCAAGGTCCTCTCTAAGACCCGCCTCTGCCTTTGGTGAGAGCTGGATGAGAAAGGAGGGCGAGGCAGGCCACGAGTGGGCGCACACTGTGTGAGTGGCGTGCAGGAGGCATTTGGGGGTGGGGCCTTCCTGCCTCCTGCTTCATCTCCAGGAACAGCGTGGGGAACCCTGCAGAGGACGCCCCTCAGTGCTCACCAGCTACAGGCTTAGGGAGAAGAAGGCAGAGGCACTCTCCCTTGCTCTGAGGCAAATGACCTCCTTTTGATGGGGCATGTCATAATTTAGAAGCAGAATTTGTTCAAGAGCCTGAACTACAACAACCCAAATGGGGAGTCTAAATATTCTCCCAAAGAATGTGGAGCTGTCTGTACTGAGGGTGTACAATGTCACAAAGGTACTGTCACCTCCCTGACTCAGGTTGTATCTCTGACAAGAATTTTGATGAGAGCAAGCCCTCAGTAAGGTGAGCAGGGGGAAGCCCAGAGACCTTGGTGCTTTAATTATGGGGCTAGGAGACCATCCTCTGGGGGTGAAAAGGTTAAGTACAAAACTGAAGGGAACCAGAAACAAACCAGGGCAATGAGAAGCAAGAGGCAGCAGCCTCTTACCCAGGGAATTGGGAACCTGGAAGACAGAGAACTCCACCGAGGCTCCCTGACCTACCAAGAGGCTAAGCAAAGGTCAACACAGAAGCCATGAGCAAAACTGGGAATATGCCAGGGAAATCCAGGAGGAATTCCAGGAGCAGGCACGCTGCGGGACCATCAGACACTGGCCTCAGGCAAGGCTGGACAGCCCAGAGTGTGGCCGGGCCTGTCTTGCACATGGGTGGGATGAAAAGGCATTGGGCAGATCGGAAGGGACAGCTAGAGCCTAACTTGGTTGTTACTGTGACTGCACTGACCGTCTTGGTAATACACTACTTTACTCAGTGGGTCTCAAAACTTATCTTCACGGCAAACGAAACCTGGTGACAGTAGGCAGAGAGAAGCTGGGCAAGCGCGTTCTTGGCTGACACCCAGAGTATAGGCACCTGAGGCCAATCTAAGGCCAAGAGTCTCCTTTGGACCAATGCCACCCAGCCACTGTACTCACCACCAGCAATGCCAGAGACCAGGGTAGCAATGCCTGAGGGAGGGGGGCCCCGGAGCCCCTCAATTGTGCGCTTGGACTGGCTGTTCAGCCGCTGCTTTAGCTCTGCCTTCTCTGCCTCCAGCTGGTCGATGTCGGCCTGGAGTGCATCCATTGTCTCCTCAAAGTCTCTGTGAAAGAGAACCTGGGCTCAGGCGTGTCCCTTCCTACAGCCCCTGTCTTTCCAGCCCTGACAGCAGGTCCCTAGGGACAACCCCAGTACAGCTGGAGCAATGCAGTGAGTGGACTAGGGAAGGAAAATGGCTAGTCAGACTACAGGAGAAAGGCGTCACTAGTGACAGAAAGCAGGAGAGGTGGAGGACACAGGGCCCCAGAGTGGTGCCTGACTTTTCCTTCTTGCGCAGCAGGGTCTGAGTCTCCTCCAATCGAGTCTGGACTTTCTCGATGCGCTCATCTGCATCCTTGGCAGCGCTGTCCAGCTTCTTTTCCAGGAGGCTCAGCCGCACGTTGGCCTCACTCAACTCCTCTCCCTGGACAACGCAACACTTCTAGTTCCCCAACATTCTCCCTGAAGCCCCAGGCCTGGGTCAGGCTATGGGATGTGGGGCTCCCTCCCGGATGACCCCTAGTCACTGGCCCCACTTCTTTCCTCCAACCCCACGCCATCTTGATCCCCACTGCCAGGGCCTGCAGCTGCCCAGTCCTGCACACGCCCCAGCCTTCCCCTTGGTTTCTTAATTGATGAATGTTCTGTGTATGAGTATTTTGACTGCATGCATATCTGTGCACCATGTATGTGCCTGCTGCCCTCAGGGGAGGCCAGGAGAGGGCATTGGATCCCTTAGGACTAGAGTTAAAGATGATTGTGAGCCACCATGTGGGTGCTGGCAATCAAATCAGGGTCCCTTCAAGAGCAGCCAGTGCTCTTAACCACACATCCATCTCTCCAGTCCTCTGCACCTTAATCTTGAGTGACTTCTTTAACTCCTTGATAACCGTCTCTCGATCTTCAAGCTTCAAACCCAGACCTTCAGCATCTGTGATCTCTGCACGCAGGGCTGCAGCCCGAAGTTCAACCGGAGGAGGCTAAAAGACAGAGTGGGTCAGAGGGTGGAGGCAGGGGAAGGGACCACCTGTGCCCTCCTTTCAGAGACACCCACAAAGAAGAAATCATTCTGACTTCTAGGCAGGAGACTCCTCCCTCCAGACTCCTCACCCTCCACAACCAGGACAGCTCTGCAAGTTGCACCTCTGCAGGCCACTGGATCCCCAGAAACCTCCACCTACCTTGCTGGGGGGCCGCTCTGCATCGTACTCGCCCTCCTGCATGGCTGTGGCCAGCTTGTTCATCGTGCTGATGAGGATGGTGCATGACTGGCGCAGATACTCATAGGGGCTGCTAGAGGGGCTCCCGTAGATCTACGAGAGCCAAGGGCAACTGTGAAAGGCCAGCAATGCTACTGCCTCCCCAAGTCCCACAGCCCGAGGTTCCAGGCCAACCTGCTCGCTTGCTTTGAAAGCCAGCTCCTCCAGAGCAGCCACAGGCAGCCCCTCATTCTCTGCCAGGGGGGCAATTAGCTGGGCGGCTGCAGCTGCCACCTCCTGCAGAACAGCTACCACCCATGTCAAGTGCTTCCTGCAGTCCAGGAGTGTGTCGGACACCTGTGAGACAGGATAAGGTCAAGAGCCCACCTGATCCAGCATCGTAGTTTCTGGCTTCCCAATTTGGTTCCCTGACCAGATCCTAGGCCCCTCCTGTCTCTGCTTAGCTTCCTTCCCCCACAATCTCAGCCCTAAACTAAACCTGTGATCCAAAGGCCAGCGCTGCCGGGATCCCAGGAGCATCTGTCCCTGGCATTCGCCTTCGGATCTTCTTGCAGAACTGGCGGATGTCACTGCATGATGTTTCCAGGTCTCGGAGAAGAAGGGCAATATCTGTTGCCTCCTGCCCACCCTGCACAGGAAAAGGAAACATGCAGAGCCAAGTCAGCATTAGCACTGGGGGACGTGGGGGAGGCACGGAGAGAACCTCAGATCTAGATGTGCCCTCACCTGCAAGAAGGCACGCAGCCGGCCCACCTCCACGCTCATACAGTCCAGGGCACTCTGGGTGAACTGTGCAGAAAGAAACACGTGGTCTTAGCCCCCAGTGTGAGCGCTTCTGTCCGTCATCATCTCTAAGAAGTCCCAGCCTCTGATGACTACCCACATAACGCATGGGCCCTCTACCTCCGCTGATCTCTTGATCTGATTTCCTTCCCTCATCCCTACAGCAGTCTAATCACTGATGCACACACGTCACCTTGATGTGGTCAGCCAGCTGCATGGTGGAGTCCTCAGGTTGTTCAGCAAGGTGGATGCTGTACAGGTGCTGAGGAGCAATGGCACAGAGACAGCCTTTAGTCTATGGGAGGGCAAGGGCTAGGAGACTGTCCTCTTCCCCAACTAGAGCGTGAGCCCTGGACACTGAACTTCCCAAAACCTCTAGGCAGCTACATTGCAAGGCAAGTTCACAGCAGAGCAGATGAGAACTAGGATTGGTGGCGGAGGTCCATAATCCTAGCCCTGGGGAGGTTAAGGCAAAAGCCTCAGAGTTCAAGGCCAGCCTGGGCTACAGTGAGACACTGCCTTATAAAAAAAACGACCACTGAGATAGCACAGCAGTAAAGACACTTGCTCCCAAGCCAAGCAACCAGATATCAATCCTCAAGACCCATATGGTTGGAAGGAAAGAGTTAACTTCCTCATGCTGTCCTATGACCTCTGAATGTACACCGTGGCACAAGGATACACATATACACACACACGTGCGCATATACTACACACACAATTGTTTTTTAATCCAGACATGATTGTGTACACCTATTATCACATTATTTGGGATGGAGGCAGGAGGATCAGGAGCTCAAGGTTATCTCTGGCTACATAGCAAGTTTAAGGCCAGTCTGGGTTACACGAGACCCAGTCTCAAAAAGAACAGAAACAAAAAAACTAGGCCTACCTCCTCCAACAACAAACCTCCCCCAAACAACAATAAAAATAAAACCAGAGTAAACTGGGTCTCAAGCAGCCAACCACAGACATAAAACCTTGTATACCTCGGCAACAACTCCCATTAGGTAGACATCCCCTCCTGCCCTGCCGCTTCCCCAAGCCTGAATTCTGGCCCCAGACCTGGTAGTACTTGATGGCCTTGGTGAGGGGCTCCACGTTGACAGTTTCATCCAGCTGATCCTTGTGCAACAGCTCAATGAGGAAATCTAAGGAGCGCTCGTGGGCACTCATCTCCGGGTAGAGGCTGCCCACCTTCTTATACACGTCCACATTGCACTGAGAGAGGGCACTGAAGACCAGAGAAGGGCTCTGTGAGGCCAAGGTCTCCAGGCATTATCTACAGTCCAGCCAATCCCAGGCCCATGGGCCAGGGTGCAAGGGACGGGGTAAGGTGTGTCTTACTGCTCATAGCGGTGCAGTGTGGCCTGCAGCAGACTCAGTGAGTACACCAGCCCAGCAGCAAAGCTCAGCTGCTCGCCAGCAGCTCCTCGAAGCCCAGGTCGCTCTGAACAGTTCTCACTTAGGTCAAACTTCTCCTGGGCCTGCTTCCGGATGAGCTCTGCCTACAGTAGGAAAAAGATCAGGGTCCTGGAACTGGGAAGAGAGGACAAAGAACACAGACCCAGGGTCCCATGGCACGCTAACCAGCTATGTGGAGGGTATGAAAACACAGGGGAGAAGCAGAAACAGCTCTCAGATTGGCAGGAGGTCACAGAGGAGCAGGGTCATGATGGCAGGAGCTTGTGAATGGCCAAGAGAATGGAGGACAGTAGGACCATGTGACTTAAAGCTGCTGCTCGCCCAGTCTATCTAGAATATTACCCTGCCACTTATTCCCTAGCTAACTCCTGGTCACCTATGATCTAGTTTAAATGTTACTCCTTCCCCTTCAGGAACCTTCACCTTTGCCTAAAATGGACCCGCAAAACTGCCTCACAAGAAGGCCACTTCTCTTTCCTGGATGTTTCCTCTTATCTGGCAGAGGCTGGTTTCAGGCCCCTCCTGTATACACTAACACATGATGTTTGAGCACCTCATGTAAAATGCACAGGATCTGCATGGAAACTATGTGCACACGCCCGTATACATTAATCCACCTCTAGGTTACTCATAATTACTAACACAAGCTAAGAGGTACAACGGCTACACTGGATTGTTTAGGACAGTAAGAAACAATTGTACATACACACGGTTTTCCTCCAAGTGCTTCTGATCTGCAGGAGGTGGGAGGCGCGAGGCCGAATGTGGCAGCTGGCTCTGCAGTCACTGAGGCCTTGCTGCCCGAGCACACCTCCCCTGCCTGAAAACCCTGGGCAGACGGCGCCTGCTGCCTCCTTTCACGCCCTCAACGCCAGGCTCACAGCAAGTCTACAGACTCTATTGCTCATGTGACTGACTGGCCGTACCTTGCAAATGAGACGGGGCATAAGTAGCAGCACCAGGACACAGTCATGGTCTCCACCTGGCCGAAGGAAGCTGTCAGGCATGAAGGCCGTCAGCAGGGACATGTGCCGGTTGGCCTGGGCCACCTCCATCTGTCTCAACTCCATCTCAATGGCCTGTGAGGTGGACAGGGAGGAGGGCTCTCAGCCCCGAGGGAACGCTGCAGGGCCACCATGCCTTGCTTCAGCAGGCCCTCTGTTTCGAGAATAAGCCCAGGACAGAACCCTTCCACAACTACCACACAAAGCACCCTGAGTCCAGAACCCCACACCATGTCAGTCCACAGCTAACCCAGGCTGGACTCTCCAACACCTGGCTTCAGGGTGCCCACTTTTCTGACCTTGGCATGAGCCTTGGTCTCGGCAAACTTGATTTTGAAATCAAAAGTCTCTGGCGGCGGCTGCTGCTGTCTCTCCACAGACGCTTCCTGCTGGTTTGTCAGCTCCCGGTTGACATCCTGAGAACAGACAGTGAGGTACAGTGGGTGCTGGGAGCCCTAGCACGACTGTTTGCAGAAGACGGGGCAAGGCAGGCACCTGCAGGTGTGCGGTCAACTGGCGGTACTTCTTGATGGTTTGCTGATAGTCTGCGACTGTCTCCTGGGCCGCTTCCACCCGCTTCTGGGCCTCCCGCACTCGGGCACCGGCCATGTCCAGCTGCTCGCGAAGCTCCAGCTCCGTCTCACGTGCATTCTCCTGCAGCTCATCGTTCATCTCGTTCATCGCTTCCTGGACGCCACAAAGATGGGAGAGGGCACGGGCAGGGTCAGGATGGCAGGGACAGAATGGTCCCCTTACCACAAGCCCTGCTCAAAGGTCCAGGGTCTGAAGCCAGTCTCTCTCAGAAGGTCCCTTCCAAATACTCCCCATCAGGGTCAGCAGTCAGGGCTCCGCTTTTCTCTTACCAAATCCCCCACAGTCTCCCGCAATTCGCGCACTTTCTCTTCTAGGTTCAGGTTCCGGTCAGTCAGCATCTCCACCATCTCCTCGGCACCCAGAGCAGCATCCACCTGTGTTAAAGGAAAGGCCATGGAGAGGTGCTGCCGTAAGGGCCTAGCGGGAAGAGGGCAACAGGAGCTCACCACAGGGTCTGGGTGAGGGCTGTGCACTCAGACCTGTTCCTTGAGCTCATCGATGGTGCCCTCCGCCTGGCTCAGCTCCTCCTGAAGACGCTCCCGCTGCTGCCTCACAACTTCCAGCTCCTGGTTCTTCTTTTCCATGAGCTTCTGCAGCTTCACATGCTCCTGCTTCTCTGAGGAGGAGAGATCTCGCATCCTGTGGGGAAGTGGAAGGAGCAAGGGAGGGAGCCAAAGAGAAGACAGAGACGGCAGAAAGCATGCGTCAGTCACAAGGTAATGAGCGTTCCACTCCGCCACTCCAGGCAGGAGAGGGCAGAAGAAGGCCTACCTCACCAGGGCGTCCTTTAGGCGGGCGTTCTGCTCCTCTAGCTGCTTGAGCTGGTAGCTTGATGCAGCCCCGTCTGAGCCTGGAAGAGCAACAGTGTGTCCATGCTGGTCTTATGCCATCAGCCGCCCCCCCCCGCCGGCCCCCCCCCCCCCCCCCCGTTCCTGCTGCCTTACCTTTCTCTTCAATTTCAGCCTTGAGGATCTCCAAGTCCGTGGTGAGCTCATCCACACGTTCCTTCAGTGCCTCTACCTCCTGCTGCAGGGACTCAGCCCGCTCTTCAGCCATCTCCTTGTCCAGAGTAGCCATCTCAATGGCATCAGCTGTGTCTGCCATCTCCTCCATGTAGCGCTCTTTTGCCTCCAGGGCCTCCTTGGCTTCCTGGAGGTTGGAGGCAGGCGGAGCTGGAGCCGAGTCAGTCCCAAGCCGCCCTTTCTCTTGGGGCACCCTATATTCCAGCCTGGTTCCTAGTTTACATCTTTGGGGTCCTCCCCGTCCCGGGCACCAACATCACCCCGAGGCCCACCTTCCGCGCCTCTTTGAGGCGCCGCTGCAGGTCTGCCTGCTGCTCCTGCATCTTGCTCTTCCATTCCTGCACCTGCTCCAGCTGGATCTTGTGCTTCTCCAGCTCTTTCAGCTTTGCCTTGTCTTCTGAGCGCTTTAGACGCAGGGTTTCCAGTTTCTCCTCCAGGTCCCGCACCTGCGCCCTCAGCCCTTCCTCCTCCTGCCGAGAGGGAGGCCCCATGGTTTGTGCACAACCCCACCCCACCCTAACAACACTGAGCTGTAGCAGAGACAAGAATGGATAAAAACATCTCCCTGGACTGAGAATCAATAGCAAGCGGCGTACAGACACCTAAGAGGAAACCATGGCACACGACATCAGGGGAAGTCTAAAAGGTGGGGAGGAAAGGATGGCTCAGTCGAGAGCGAGATACCCACACGCTATGTCCCCACTAGTGCTTTCTGTTTCAGTCCCAGCTCTCCCCAACCCTAAGGAAGTCCCAGCACCTCGCCGGGGTCACAGGCGCCTGGGTGCCTTGATTCTAACCTTACCTTCGAGGGAGATGGAAGTGGGGGTGCTGCTCCAGGAGAGGTGAGGGCCGGTGTGGGGATGATGGGTGCTGCCAGCGGGGTCTGAGCTGGAGTACTGGGCTCACTGCTGCTTAGTTCACCAGCTGATGCCGATCCAGAGGGACCCAGGGAGCTACTGGCCCCAGCCACCCCAGTACTGGCTGGGCGAGTAGGCTATTAAGAGGACAAGGGCAGGCCACAAAGAGAAAATGGGAATGCGAGAGGAGAGACAGCATGGGAAGGAGGCAGAGGAGAGAAGGCAGAGAGCATTGAAAGCACAATGAGGCCAAGATGCGGAGGGGGACAGTGACAGATCCAGAAGCAACAGGACAAAGGACAGTGGAGAAAAGGAGGGAAGGATGGGAGACATAAGATTATAAGGTGCCTCCCTTGGCACTGTGTACACACTCTTCTCGCTCTGGCATGACCTTCAGAGCAGGATCTTACGCCCCAGAACTCTCCTCTGTGACCCACATGTGATCATTCTAGCAACTTCTTAACACTCCCATTCCCATCCTTGTGCTGGGTCCATGTCCAGCTCCCCCAGCAGAGAAAAGTGCCTCAATGTCATTTCCAGAAGCAAAGAACAGATTAGGGATTGTTCTCAATTGTCACGTTTTGTTCCAGAGAGCTGGAACAAAAGTATGGTTTCAGGCTTGCTTCCCTGGTAAGCCCCCCCAAGTCTTGGGAACTGAGCTGAATGTCACTCATTTGGTGTATGTCAAGGGATTCTATAGGCTATTGGGCTGAGTTGGGAACGGTAGGCAGACCACCCTGGAAACAGGGCAGAGTATATCCCTGCGCTTCCTCCTCCAGGACAAAGCTCTAGTCAAGTAACAGTATCCAGGACTCCATAAGGCTAGAGTGGAGAGCTGGCCAGCTTCCAGGAAGCCACAAACACAGGAGTAGACACTGCTACCCCTGGCAATGCTGAACCCCAAAGTTCTCCTGGTGAGCTGACACATGAAAACCACAGTCCCCACAAATGCTCCCACCCTGAAGCCTGCAGATACTCACCCCCCCTTACCCAGATACTGTGTACTGTCAAGATCCTCACTTCCTTTAATCTTACCCTTCAAAGCTGGCCAAAGCCTGTCATGATTGGCCATAATCTCTCTTACTGCTCTCCCCTACTCAATCAAACAGGCTAAGATGGCCTCTTTTTTTTTTTATTTTTTTAATTTAAGTTAGAAACAAGTTTGTGTCACATGTCAATCCCAGCTCCCCAGTCCCCCACCCAATCTCCACTCGTGGGTGTCAGTGAAGAGGCCTAGGTAATCTATGGGGCCTTGGGTAGTATTTATCCCTGGCGTACAAATAGACTTTGAGTGCCCATCCCACAATGAGGGATGCTCTCTCAGCCTGGACATGACAGACTGTAAGATGGCCTCTTAAGGATTAGAAGTTTCCAGGGCTAGAGAGACGGCTCAGCAGTTAAGGAGTTCTGGCTGCTCTTCCAGAGGACCCAGGATTGATTCCCAGCACGCAGATGGCAACTCCCAACAGATCTGACACCCTCTCTTGGCCTCTGAGGGCACACACGCGGTACACATACATACATGCAGGCAACATTCATACACATAAAATAAAAATAAAAAAAGGATGAGAAATCGTTTTTCCAAAAGGGTTCAGTGACCAGCCTCAAGCTGCTCTTCACCTCAAAGACAGCCCTCTGTACAGATAACCAACATTTACTTGCTAGCATGCATGCATGCCCACATACATGCATATGCCTGAAACGCGTGTGCACTCAGCATGGCCTACAGAGACCTGCTTGTTCTCACCTTGGGCCGTCGAGTTGTGGTCTGGGCAGGCAACAGGAGCCAGAAGAGAAGTGTCAGGAAAGAAAGGGTCATGGCAGAAGGACAGAGGTAGCAATGAGAGCAGAAGCAGCAACAGACAGAGCCAGCCCCACCAACCCCATCCCACCGCCTCCCTCAGGGAATCACCACTGTACCCACTCCAGGAGCTCACAACTCCCGCTGCCCTGTGCGTACCCCCATTTTTACTCAACTCTTGTAGGCCTCACCCTTCAGATACCCTGCAGATCCCAGAAGTCCTGTCTCTAGGCTGAGCCACAGGAGAGCAAAGGCAGCAGATGGCAAGGTCTCCAGAGACTGGCCTTCTGTGAGGGATCTCCCACTCCAGCCTAGAGGCCCCGCCCAGACATCACTCCCAAGGACTTTCCCAAGTCAGCCTCTTCCATCAAGTGCTAGACTCTAGAGAGGACACCCAAGGACCCAGCCCATGACAAGAGTACCATACATCCAGAAATGGGAACTTAATTCCTAAGACAGAAAAAAGGTGTGTGTGTGTGTGTGCGCGTGTGTGTGTGTCCCTGCCTCTCAGGTCTGGGTCTTGTAGCAGGCTTATCCCTGAGGCAGAGGGCTCAGGTGTCAGGACTATGAATACTGCATCGGTAAAAGCCCACAGCTCAGCAAAGTAACCCTCCCAGCTGGAGGAAAGCAATGGGGGTGATCAGAGCACATAGGAACCAGTGTTCTAAAAGTGACCCAGGAGGCCTTTGGGTTACTTCGAAATAGCAAAGGGGCAATTAGCTCCAAATCCCAGGGGACTGCTAGCTGTGCCTCACGGCTCTAGGAAAGACAAGATTCGGCTTGAGCTCTCTTTTCAGCAGACACCGAATCCAAGAAAACCAACGTCCACCCTCTAGTCAGGACTAATTCACCACAGCTATGAGTCAAAAACTCTTCTAAGGTCCTCATCCTACCCTGATAACTCCCTAGCACAAACTCTGGGGAGGCGGAATGCTGGGAGAACAAGCAAAGGCTGGTAAGCAGGCCTGCTTCAAGCACCGATACACCTAACCTGCTGCCTCAGGCTGGACCCCTGGAAACCCTCACAAGTGAGTCTGCAGTAAAGGCTGCCTCAAGCCCAAGCCTGTGAGGCCACTGGACATACGGCCTACAACCCTCAATCAGAGCCCAAAGCAAGTAGATCAAGAAACAGATGTCCAGGGGTGGGGCACAGTAGTGACACACACCTCTCCCTGCCCCCCTTCATCCTCACCCTCCTCCCCCAGCCAGGTAGACTGATGAAGTCAATCAGCCCCCACCCCCACCCCAGCAGCCTGCTTCCATCGCCCTGGCAACCCGGCAGCAGGACCAGAGCAAGCAAGAGTACCTTTCGGGCTGTCGGTGCCTGTCTCATCATTGCAGAAAACCACAGAAAGCCAGGAGAGGAAAGAGAGGGAGAACAGAGGAGGGCAGACAAACACAGGAGGAAAGACAGACGAACGGAGGGAGGGACAGGCGGCGGAGACAGGAGATTAGTGCATCAAATCCCAACAATGCAGGCTTTGCTTCCGGGCCTGCAAAAGGCTGCTGCGGTGACACAGAGGCGCTGGCAGGTGCGCAGCAAGGCAGCAGACGATTGAGAGCTCCGGCAGGCTTCAGCAGGCTCCGGAGCCTAGCCTGGCCCAGGTCGCCAGCTTAAGCTGATGGCAGCCTCAGTGGCCGCAGCAGCAGCAGCAGCAGCAGCAGCAGCTCCACCTGACGTCATGCACCCACCCTCCTCAGCTCCATGGGGGTGGAGCTACCAGGCCTAGGTCACCTAGCAACCACCCAGAACCGGGTGGCTCCTCCTCCGGATGGGACTCAGTCCTGCGCAAAGCCGCCCTTCCTCTCTGTCACACAAGGTTCTAGCTCCACCCTCTTCTTCCCCTCCAACTCCAAGACCTTGCTTCAAAAAGCTGGGCCAGGGGCCTTTGTAGAAATGGCACATTACGGAGTCAGGGAATTTGTGGATGTGAACAGAGGGCCTATCGGCTCCATCAACCTCTCATAATTACATTCTGACCCCTGGCAACCCCATCACATCCACTGGTGATACCCTTAAGTCTCTTATCAGGAAAACATAGTCAGAGCACCCACCCCTCCAGCCCCTAGCTCTGAAGAGTGCAGTGACTAGGGAATCCTGGCACATACCACTGGCAGCAGCAACAGTTCTAATTATAGTGTTGGGCTCTTCCCTCACCTCTCCAAGCTATACAGAGATGAAAGCCTGTGTCTAAAACTTTCTAGAAAGGGCAGGTATTTTTAGAGGCGCCTATGTTCTCCCTCTCAAAACATTGGTTTGGGGGAGCTAATGGCTCTTACAGAGAACTCAGTTTGAATTCCAAGCACTCACTTGGTGGCTCACAACCATCTGTAACTCCAGTCCCAGAGGCGTCCATCACCCTCTCTGGCATCTGCAGGCACTGCTTAGACATGGCATACTGACATACATGGAAGCAAAACACCCATACACACGAACACACATACACTGGTTTTGCTCTGGATCTCGTTCCCTGTTCCATGTGGGATGACAAGGGAAACTCTGGCTAAATGATATGCTTTGACCGGAGAGAGCAGGTGACACTTTTTAGTGTAAGCAGTTGAGGTGGGGCTGTCACATTTCACCAGGACATGGGCATTGCTCATACCCCTAACCAGGGTCATGCCAGCCTGCAGCCAGAGCTCTTCCAGCCTCCTACTGTGGTTTCATGCCCTTCTTTCTCTATTCAGGGACCTGAGGTGAACTGGAACACCAACCACAAGACAAAAGTCAAGGGTGAAGCAAGTCCCCGTGCGTTTGGATGTGACTTGCATCCTCTAGAGCACTATCTGCCTTGGAATCCTATTCCTACGGGGAGCCAGGACCCAGGACCTAAAACAAGTGCTGGCACGTGGCCTCTACCATGGTAAGACCCCAAGTCTTTCCGATGCCCACCAGGAGTTGAAAAGACGCTTTCTTCCCCTTCCCACCATCCCAATCCAGAAGCTTCCCATGGAACATCAGGAAGGCCTAAGACAGCCTGGCATCAAGGAGCTCACAGTACTGCACCCGTGGCTCACATAGGCACATTCAGGGCAGAAAGAACTCGGGCAGAGGCCCAGGGCAAGGGCTGGTGTGAGGAAGTGGTCATGGCAGCAACTTAAGTGTTTAAAAGTCCACGGAGATGAGCCGGGCATGGTGGTACCCACATGTAATCCCAGCACTAAGGAGTCTGAGGCAGGAGGACTGCCACAGGGTTAGGATAGCCTAGTCTACATAATGAGTTCAAGATAGCATGAGCTACGAAGTGAGACCCTCTCAAAAGACCTGGAGAAAAGTCTGTGGAAGGGACAGGGAGGTACAGTCAGGATCCTGGGGGTGGGCCTCAGACACATACTAGACTAGGGAGGGCAGTAAAAGGTCACCAGGCGTGTGTGTGTGGGGGGTGCATTTGTGGCAGCACTGGTTCAAAGGGAGGCAGACAAAGTTCTGACTTCCCAACTGCTCTTCAGAGGTCTGGCCCCCTCCTCCTTGTACAATCATTCTTTATCTAGTACTTTCCCAGCTCCATTCCCCCAATATGTCCTGCCATCGCCCCTAAGCCTGGTTAAGTGAGAACTCACTGTAGACCAGCTGCTCTGATTTGCCATCGGCACCTGGAGTGTCTAGCTGGGAGTCTAGAGCAGGTAGAAACTGTCTCTGGTGAGTGCTGCTTTGGCCTGGACCCTGAACCTCATGGACTTGTTCCCCTCAAAGGTACTCTGGGAGTCGAAATGCCATTTCCTCTGGCCATCCCAGCCCCATAGTTACACACAAATGCATGCAGCAGTGGGGTGGAGGGACATGCAGGAGAGCAGGACGGGCTCACAGGCCACCCACCCACCCAGACCCAAACAGTAAACACACCACCTTCTTGGGCTTCAGTCCCCGCTGCATGAGGAGTAGGAAAGGGCAGAGTTAGAGAAAGACTGCCTGGCCAGACGTCCTGTACACAAATGTTAATACCAACTGAGGTGAGCACAGGCAAGGGTGAGGAGGTCAGGCAAACTTCAATCCCCCGGGCAAAGAAGGGGTCCCTCAAGGATGTTCACCCCAGCTCTGAGAAACTGGAGGTACCTCCCAACCATCTGCAGAGGATGTCACAGGGAGCTGGAAAGGATCCTCTGTATGCATCTAACAACACTTGTGAGCAAAAAAATCCTTCTCCCACTACATTCCACCTTACCCCACCCTGAAACCCTCAGGTCTTGGCATCTTTGGACACCAGAAGGCAGAAAGCTGGCTACACTACTGGGGTTAGGCCTGTCCTTCCAATCTCCTTCAGCTAAATCCCATTTGACCCTAACAGTCTTTTCTGCCACCTTTATTCTAGCACTGATGTAGCAACTCATACCCAGAAAATGTCCTTCTTGGGGAAGTTAGACCACTAGAAGTTCAGTTTAGACCTATCCACTGCTTTGACCTGTAGCCCTGGGTCTTCCTCCCTCCCTCTCTCTGCTACTCCATCACAGCCTCCAAACCACTCACCAGTTTGCTGGTCTTTGCAGCTGCATCAGCTCCCTCTGTAGAAGGCAAACAGCAACAAAGTACATTTATACATAGGGCAAGGGGGAAAGACCCCTTCAGTTGGATAGGGAGGACAGAGCAAAGGAGCACAGAGCTGACGCCCTGTTGATAGGAGATGGGCAAAAAACTTGGATGTGAAGACACATCTTCAGTGTGTAGCTAGTACCTCTCTTGAGGACCTTTGAAGCAGAAGAATCAGGAGTCTCTGGGGAAGTAGTATCTGCTCCATCCTCGAATACTTGGATCTGGAGCCAAAGAATAGACTGCCATCAGATCAAGAATGCCTGTAATATGGGTCCCTTCTGAGCTCCCAAGCAAGCTGGGGTAAGGGTGATTTCCCCTTCTCCCAACCACAGCCTTGTGTCCCACCAAGGAAAAAGGAGAACCTACACACTAGTGGCACAAGCAATAGATGTGTGTGCATGCGTGCACACACAAAAACGGTGAGTTACCTGGGATTGGCGTACAAAGATGCCATGGCCTTCATCACATGTGAAATACTTCCTTCCCTGGACAGTGCCATCATTCTTGCCTTTTGCTTCGTCCAGGATCACACCCACCCATTTGCCAGTGGCAAAGAGTGTGGCTCCAACATAGGCCACAGTGCCTCGGTGGCCTTTTCCAATGACCTCTACCCGGGAGCCTACCCGAAGGGGCCGGGCACTGGCCTCGGCACTCATCCTGCTGCCACTCGGAGTCTGAAAAAGAGACATATGCAGACACATGCAGTCAGAGGCTGCAGACAGGATCCCGGACTGAAAAATAACACGTCATCTCCTTAAACTCCATTCTGAGGGTGAAGTGAGCCCACAAATTTCCCTTTGAAAAACATCAGTGGCATGACCAAAATTTCTCCAAAGCCAGGTACAGGGGCTTACACCTAGGATATCAACACCCAAGATGCTAAAGTAGGGGTGTAGCCATGAGTTTGAGGTCAACCTGGACTATATGTAATAAGTAAAAAGCCAGCGTGAGCTACATAATGAGACCTTGTTTCAAGAAACAAAAGCTTGTTTTGATAGCTCACACATGTAACCCCAGCACCTGAGAAGCTCAAACAGGATCAACATGATCTTGAGGCTAGCCTGAGCTACACGGTTGAGTTCCAGGTCAACCTGACCTACAGTGAGACGAACCTCAAAGGGAAATAATGTCATGAAAATGAACAATAACAACAATCTTTAAAAATTTTTTAAATGAAATTTAAAAGGCATTCCAAAATCCTCCAGAATCTACTAGAATTCTTAAGAATTTAAATTGTATAACAAATTAGGATTCACTGGTAGATCTTTGAACGTCACCATATGGCTGCTTCTTGGATGTACTGCCCCCAACGAGAGGAAATAAGTACAAGCAGAAAGCTCAATTCAGACCAGGTTCCCCACAACCCTGCCTCAGGAACCAGAGCTGAGAAAGTGGTGGCTCAGGGTGGTCCTCCCCACTGTCCTCCATCTTCCTTGGAATTCAAATGCCTTTCTCTGGGTTCTCCACTCCATCCATTTCCTTCTAAGTAAGTGTGCGCATGAGTGTGTTTCTTAAATGTTTTCTTATTGTTCTTTGAGACAGGATATCACTATTACCCTAGGCTGGTCTAGAACTTGCAATCCTCCTGCCTCAGCCACCCGAATGCTGGGATCACAGCCACACACCAGCACATCCAACTACTTCTTTTCAGAGGCACAGAATGGCACCTCTTTCCAGGCCCTCAAGCCACCATCTCTCCTTCCTGACAAGAGTCCTGTCACTCCATCCACATGTCCACCTGACATTCCTGGACGACTGACTACTCCCATTCACCATCCATCTCCCTCTTCCTGGTCCTTGTCCTGCTCTGCTCACTCTCCCTCAAGCTCTAGAGATCCTTCCCCAGTTCATGCTGTCACAAAAAGAAAAACACATACACAAAGTACCTCAAATTAGCCCCTCATTGTCCTCAGACCCTGCTCAGTAATTCAACTGGGCAGGCAAAGGAATAAACAAAAACCCTGTCCTTGGGAAGTTCCCAGATTCTTACATATCCGTGATGACTGCACACATGAAATTAGGTCCCAAATCAGACCGTGATTTGGAGGAAAATCACACCTAAGCCATTTTTAGCAATAGCTGTTCTATGAACCAAAGAGCTTGCAGGAAACAAGTAAGGCAAGGAAAATGTGACCCCACAGTCCTGAAGATACAGGGGGTCCTCCCTGACACCCCACACCCTCTGCACAGCTGGCCAAACCTGAAGATACAGGGGTCCTCCCTGATACCCCACACCCTCTGCACAGCTGGCCAGGCCTGAAGATACAGGGGGTCCTCCCTGACACCCCACACCCTCTGCACAGCTGGCCAGGCCTGAAGATACAGGGGGTCCTCCCTGATACCCCACACCCTCTGCACACAGGCTTCAGAAAGGAGTCCTCCCAGAGCCAGGGACATCAAAACACTTCCCAGCCTGTCTTTCCCTAACTCTCTTCCTCAAAAAGCCCAGCCAGGAAGGTAAGGACATAGCTCCTAAGGATGTGGGGATCCCAAACCATACCTGGGACAGTGTGGATATCATGGGCCTAACAATAAAGGAAACTGCCAGTGACATCAAGGCTGGACACAAACTCAGAAAAGCCCCTCCTACACCTCCCTACGCGCCTCTCAGAATCAGGTGGTTGTATCAATGGATGCAAATCTCATCTCAGATAGGAGAGCCCAGGGACAGACAGCAGAGTATCCGGAAAGGGCCTCACTGCAAGGTCTTTCACCTGTGGGAGACAGACTGGACCCGCACAAGCCCCAGCTTCAGGGCCAGCTGGAGTCAGAGGTCAAGCCTGGAAGGTCCCAGTTAGGGCCCAACTGGGGGTGCAGGGGGTCCAGCCTGCTAGTATCAGGGCTCTGAAGGCTCCTTGGAAGCCCAGTGTGTGAGTGCCTCAGCTGAGGGCCGGCCTGTCTCCCAGCCCCCACACAAGTCATGTCCACAGGCACCCGGGCCTGCTCTAGCAGCCCTCCCAGGACCATCCCCATTGACTGAGGCCACTTACCCGACTGTACGTGTGCCTCTTGCTCTGGGCCATGTTGCTCACCCGGACTCTACCCCCTCCCCCAGCTAGCCAAAGACAGAGAGAAAAGACAGAAACCTAGGCAGGAGGGGTCAGGGTGATGGGCCCGTATGCACGGGCTCAGAAGCCATCAGGCACGGACCTCCCTCCATCCATGGGCCTCCCTCGGCAGGGGTAGGGGCAGTGATAGGGCTGAGGAGCAAGTCCCTTCCACTGCCCAAGGATTCCTGAACCCAGAGACACTGAGCCCTGCTTGCCAGCTGATGAGTCTCACTCTGCGCTAGTGCTGCTGCTCTAGACTGTCAGGAAGCATGCTGGCCTCTGGGTCCTAGTGCTCCCCGTCTTCACCTGGGCCAGACAAAACCGGCTAGAACCCAGGGCTGGGGCCACCCACAAAGCCTCAGCACTGAAGTACACTGCTCTAGCACTACTTCCTCACCTGTATATCCCCATCGCTGCCTCTACCCCTAGAATGCAAAGCTCCAGCAGGTCCCCAAACATCAAGTGTTACGCCTGCAGCATTCACATGGCAGAGGTCCCCACAGCCCCTCCTCTTCTGCTTGTTGTGTCAGGCCAGGCTCTGATCCCCAAGACATCACAGTCAAATGCTCTACCTCTGTCCCTATCTCTTGTATCCTTCCTCTTGTCTCCTAACATCAGACCCAACAAGCTCATCTATTTATGTATGTATTTATTTATTATTATCAATTGCTTTTCTCCCCGAGACAGGGTATCTTTGTGTAGTCCTGGCTGTCCTGGAACTCTATGTAGACCAGGCTGGTCTCGAACTCTGAGAGATCCACCTGCCTCTGCCTCCTGAGTGCTAGAATTAAAGGCATGGGCCACCACTGCCACGCTAAACTAATTTATTTTTTATAGTTGTATACTTCACAAAATTCCTTAATAACGTTATATTACCTCCATAATTTAAAAACAATGCTGTTAATTTCATGAAACGACTCACTCTAGTGAGGTCTCCACATACCACCTCCATTATTTACTCATGTGTCAATGACTGGGAATCAACAAGGTCTTTACCCCATAAGCAAAGTTAGCCTGGGGTCTAACCACTGGGTCCCCTGACTGTAATGTGGACCTAGATCCCCAGATATACTTGTCTTCCTTCACCAACAAAACTGTAACTTCTGCCACTCTGACCACTAGCCACAACAGCAGAACGAGGCCCCCAAACAGTTCTCTAAGGTGATGAGTAAGTGTGAAAATGCCATAATGAAACCCATCGCTTTATATGCTAACTTAAAGATTTAATTCAAATGTTCTCTGTATCGTCACTTGTGCCCAGAACCATCAGAAATCACCTCTTTGTCTCCCTGCAGTCTCCAGGTTGTTCCCCCCTCCTTACTCCCTGCACTGCCCCAGGCGGGCAGGACCACTTCTGCCCAGGTTGCTCTCCCTTCCTTATTCCCCACCGAACAGGAGGGCAGGGACATTCTGCCCCAGGCAATCATACTAAACCCATTCAGAGTATTTGCAGTCTACAGAACACATTTCAAAAACATCACTTGAGGACTCAGCAGATGGTTCAGTGGGTAGGACAGAAAGTGGGGCTGGAGAATGTCTCAGCAATTAAGAGCACTGGCTGCTCTTACAGAAAACCTAGGTTCATCCCAGCACCTACACAGAGGCTCACAACTGTCTTCAGTTCTAGTCCTAGAGGATCTAATGCCGTTTTCTGACCTCAGAGGGCATGGTGCATGCATGGTGCAGACATATATATGCAGAAAAAAACACTCATATACATAAAATAAAATTTTAAAAAGTAACAAAATATTTAGGACAGGGGTTGGAGAGATGGCTCAGTGATTAAAGGCATTTGTTCTTGACGAGGACCTGAGTTTGGTTCCCAGCACCCACGCCGTGCTACTCCCAACCACCTGTAACTCCAGCTTAAGATGGGATGCCTCTGGCCTCTGCAGGAATCTACACTCATGAGCATTACAGAGGTGGCTCAGCTCTTGCAGAGGCCCTGGGTTTGGTTCCCAGCACCCACATCAGGTAGCTCTGGGGAGTCTGACTCCTCTGACCTCCCCATGTGCACATGCCCACACACAGGCACACACCCATACACATAATGAAGGATAAAATAAATCTTAAATTTGCCAATGAATATGTACATATACATATTTTATTTATATATCTGCATATCTAAATAAAATAAGTCTTTCTAAATAAAGTAAGAGCATTTAGCACAATAACTGTCTTGTAAGTCTAAGTACTCAATAAAAACTAGCTAAGAACACCATCATCAGCTGGCTCTCACAATAATTCAGGGGCAGGTCAGGGATGATACAGACAAGGACACTGAAGTTTAGAGACCCACTCTCACTCAAGTAGAGCCCAAACCTGCTCTAGAATACTTGGTATTTCTACTACCCCTCACTATTCCACACTTAGCTCCAGGCTTCCAAGACCAAACTGTAAACCACACTACCATCGAAACACACAACAAAAACATAACCCTGCAATCCCAGCACTAAAAAGGCAGAAAGAAGCCGGGCGGTGGTGGCGCATGCCTTTAATCCCAGCACTCGGGAGGCAGAGGCAGGTGGATTTCTGTGAGTTCGAGACCAGCCTGGACTACCAAGCGAGTTCCCGACAGCCTCCAAAGCCACAGAGAAACCCTGTCTCGAAAAAACCAAAAAACCAAAAAAAAAAAAAAAAAGGCAGAAGGAAGATCATGAGTTCTAGGTCAGTCAGAACTTACACCTGAGGACACAGGTCTAAGAACACGATGCTCTGGCAATACAGGAATATATTACTTCTTTTTTTTTTTTTGGTTTTTCAAGACAGGGTTTCTCTGTGGCTTTGGAGGCTGTCCTGGAACTCACTTGGTAGTCCAGGCTGGTCTCGAACTCGCAGAGATCCGCCTGCCTCTGCCTCCCGAGTGCTGGGATTAAAGGCGTGCGCCACCAACGCCCGGCTGGGATATATTACTTCTTGAGAGCCGTTTATTCTGCCAAATGGGAATACCTGACGTGTCTGCATCAGTATCCCAGGACTCAAATGAGAAAAAGTACGGCAAGGAGTACTAAAACTACAGAATTCCAAAGAAGTACTTCCTGGCAGAATTTATTTATATATAATATACACACATATAAAATCTTCAAATGTATAGACAATAAATAGTATACAAAATTAGACAGAGAAAGGTGGATTGGAAAACATCTGACTGTGCCTTGAATTGTGGAGCTTTTTTGCCTGGTTTGGGGCTACACAGAAGCCATTTAAGGTATGAACACAGAACACAGAATGGACAGAGACATAAAGTATCCTCTTGGGTTCTTCTGTCAAACTATAAAGCCTTCTGCAGGGAAGCCCACAACTTCTCTTTATGATGCAACTGCCCCCCACGCAGAGTCAATTACTTATTGAGTGTAAACACAGTGAGATGCACTAGGAAGTAAGGAGGAGAGGCAGGAGAGGCAGGAGAGGCAGGGACGGATGACTGAACCCAGTGACAAAGGGAAGCCAGTCTCACTCCTGAGCTGTGGAGTGGCGTAGTGAAACGGCTTTAGGAAGATCAAACACGCTGTATAGAGTGGACACAGAGCAAGCTGAGAGGCGGGGTCACAGCAAAGAACATGCTGCAGCGGTGAGCATGGGGTGAGGAGGGACGGAGAGACAGACAGACACACCGAGAGGCTAACTCAGAATGAGCACCAAAGGAGTCTGGGAAGGCCAGACAGAAGTATTGCTCCACATACAGCCCAGGACAGAGCTCTGCTCTCAGGTTTCCTCACCTGCGTGACTCTGGGCAAGATGTTCAACTTACTGAGCCACAGCAACCCGATCCACACACAAAAAGGCATTCTTTATCTCCTATGGATGTGACACAGAACAAAGAAAACAAGCCAGGAGCTGGGGGGCAAGACATGCCAGCACTTGGAGTGCACAGAAAGAGTATCTCCTAGCACCAGCCCCCCCACCCCTAAAAGGTGTTACGATTTAAGCAGAGGATCTGCTACAATGCCTGACCTGACACAACTCTCAGTCAGATGCAGGTGCCTCTGTAGTTACCGTACCCACGCATCTATGAAGACCTGCTCACAAAAGAAGCTCTCAAGCTGCAATAAACAGATGAATGAAAGCAAAAACTAGCAAATGAGGGCTAGAGAGGTGGCTCAGTGCTGACAGTGTTTGCTGCTATTACAGGGGGCCTGAGTTGGTCCTCAGCACCCACCCTGAAAGGCTCACAAGCACCTGTTATCCCAGCTGCAGAAGACCTGACTCACACCTGGTCTCCACAGGCACCACACACACATGTACTTGCAAAGACACACAAATAAATTAACACACAAGAAATGAAACTGGGAAGCTTTCAGGTGTGAATAATAAGAATGAGGGTCGAGGGCTGGGGAGGTGGCCCAGTGGGTCAAGAGCTGACACCACATAAGCCTGAGGACCCACCCAACGGAGATCTGGGAGGCAGGAATCCTCAGACCATCTCAAACAAGGCTAGGACCAACAACAGAGGTTTTCCTCGGGGCACATGTGCCTGCACTGGTACATACCAAAGCACACATATATTGTGTATACACAAAGGCACTTTTTTTTTTTTTTTTGGTTTTTACGAGACAGGGTTTCTCTGTGTTGTTTCGGAGGCTATCAGTCCAGCCCGGCCTCGAATTCACAGAGATCCGCCTGCCTCTGCCTCCCGAGTGCTGGGATTAAAGTTGTGCGCCACCACCACCCAGCC
The DNA here is from genome assembly GCF_017639785.1 of Mesocricetus auratus. Classification (NCBI taxonomy): domain Eukaryota; kingdom Metazoa; phylum Chordata; class Mammalia; order Rodentia; family Cricetidae; genus Mesocricetus; species Mesocricetus auratus. The sequence goes on along the minus strand of NW_024429266.1, from coordinate 144,413,930 downwards.
AAAGGCACTTTTTAAACACAGAAAAAAGATGGGGCTGGAAATATGGCTCAGGGGTTAAGAGCACTGCCCATTCTTCCAGAGGTCCTGAGTTCAATACCCACCAACCACATGGTGGCTCACAACCATCTGTAATGTAGTCTGGTGCCCTCTTCTGGCCTGTAGGGATACATGCAGGCAGAGCACTGTATACATAACAAATAAATAAATCTTTAAAAAAAAACAGAAAAATTCAGAATGAGGATCAAAACAGAGTGGGGAAAGGGAAACTGGGCATGTCCTTAGGGCCTTTTCTGGGGCAAATGCAACTGTGCACACTAAAACGCATTTCATCGCCCGCTTCTAATGTGAACTGTGAGAAGGGGGCTTGCCGAACTAGGTTAAGGACTAATGGAATGGACTGAGGAAAAGGGAGGCAGGATGATAAAAGACAACATGAGGGATCTGTGATGGAACCATCCAGCACACTCAAACAATGCCCATATCCGACCTGAGACACCATGCTACAGCTTTACAGTCGGTAAACACAGGTTTGGGAGATGAACTAAGTAAGGGTATGTGTAATCTCTATTATTTTGTGCATGAGTGTGTGTTTTGCAGCAAATTTAACTGCCACCCTCATGTGTTAGGCAAGCACTGCACATACTTAGTCCTTTTTCTTTCAAAGTTTTTATTGCTTTATTTGTGTGCATGTTTACAGGATTACAGAGGTCAGAGGTCAGTATCAGGTTTCTTTCTCAGTTACTCTCAACCTTGATTTTGACAGAATCCCTCGCTGAACCCTGACGTTGCCAATTCTTGCTAGAGCTACTGGCCAGCAAGCCCTGGGAATCCTGTTGCCACCTTTCTAGGACTGCGCTTACAGGCGTACCCTCAGAGTCTGGCTTCTTTACATGGGTACTGGGGATCACACAGCTTGTCATTCTTACAGGACAGCGTTTTACCAACAGAACCATCTTCCAGGCTCCATACTTTTCCCTTGAGACAGAATCTCAAAATATTGCCCAGGCAGGCAGGCCTTGGGTTCATAGTCTCCCTGCCTCGACCTCTCTTGTAGCTAGGATTACAAACCTGAGCCACCAGGCCAGTTTCTTCAGTGTTGTTCCTTATAGCCTTGTATAAATATACTAGTTTTTCCAAAATAAAGTATTTCAAGAGGAGCTGGGGATGCAGGTTCACTAGAACACTTGCCTAGCATGGGACAAGCAGGTCCCATGTCCAATACGGTGAAGAAAAGCTTATGATATTGCCAGCAAAAACAAAGAGGGGTTGGGGAGATGGCTCAGTAGTTAAAGTGCTTGGTGTGTAAGCATGAGGACCCGAGCTCAGACGCCCAGAACCCATTAAAAGCTGGCATGGCGGTGCACATCTAGAACACAGTGTTGGGGGTGGAGACAGGCAGATCTGCAGCTCACTGGGCAGCCGGCCTGGCTGAAGGTGGAGGCCATTCCCATTAGGGAAACATTCTGATGTTGGCCTCTGGGTCACACACACACACACACACACACACAAGTCAAGTAAGACTATTACTTCCATCCATGAGTGATACTGAGTCTCTGATACAAAGCCTCGCTATACAGGTGCATGCTTTTGCCACAGCATTACTGGGCCCTTAACACTGTCCCATAGGACTCTTCACAGTCCCTAGAGAGCGACAGTACCTGGATTTCTAATCTGTTTTCCTCCTCAACAACATTAAATACTGCTAAGATATCTAGGAAAGTGGGAGGAGTTGTCAGTATCTGGTAACTAAGTCAGTCTTGGAGAACTTTTTAGAAACCAACAGGGGAACAAGCAGACCTGGAGTGGGGGTTGGGGGGCGGACATGACACATGGACAATGAGGATGAAAGCCTCTTCATCTTTTTTTGCTCCTTCTGTCACTTCTATCTTTTTTCATTTTTTTTTCCAGCACCTCAGGATACCGTTAATACTCTAATTCTCTTTAAGTCTCACACTGCTGAACTTTGGTCCAGGGCTAACCCCACTCTGTTCTCAATGATCGTACCCCGGGAGGGGCTGGTTTGAAACCTGGGCAGTCTGACAGCGGAGCCAAACTCTGAAAACACTAGTAAAGAATTGAGTGTGCGCACATGCAGGAAAGGCCTGCTTGCTTAGACAGGGTGCTAGAGGCTGAGCTGAACAAACCCAGCAAAACCAAATGCATGGAGCTTCTGGATCTGGGTCCTACTCCAATACCTGCCTTGCCGATCTTACAGATGGGAGGGGATCCTAAAAAGACTTTCTTCACTGTTCAAGCTCCTGACCCCAAGAAATGTCTGCATCCTACTACCAATCTGAATGGAGCTCTCCCCACCCCCAAAGTTTCCCTCACTTTAACAACTACCCAGGAATCCCAGGCCCACCTCCAGGAACCAGTAAAGGAAGTTCCAGCTACACAGTACCCCTCACTTGAGAAAGGAACTTCTGCAGGACGCAAGGCACCCAGTCCCATACTCGACAGCAGCAAACCTCACACTGACAGCAAGCTTCCAAGTCTGATTTAGTTCTTTTCCCTGAATCAACCAGCAAGGGTCTGGCACTAGGACCCAGGAGGCAGGCAGGGAGCACTGAGACTGCGCTCTGCTGAGGTAGATGCACCATTTCACAACTTCAGCAAAAGCCAAGGCAGCCAACAAAGGCACTGCCGAGGTGGCTGTGCCTCTGCCGCTCGGGCAGCTAACCAGTCACTCCTCGGAGGCAGACCCTGCCATCCTTTCTTTTTTAAAACCCACGTCATCACCTGATCATAATGGAGATCAATCTCCTCAAACCACCTTGCAAAGGCGTATCCATAGCAACCTCAAAAGGAAGGACAAGAGATGCTCCAGTGGCTGCAGCAAAAGAAAGGTGAGTTTGTCTCTCCTCTCTCCACGCCACCGTGCCACTGCCCTTCTCCCTCCACTCGTCGGGTAGGCCCTGCCTGCAGGTCTTGCCCCCACACCGACCAGGAAAACTCAAACTGTAGCGTAAGGATGTAGGTCTGCACAGTCCCAAAACTTAGTGACAGAACACATTTTTCCTTTTCTGGAGAACGGGAACAAGATCTCTCTTCTTATTCACTGTCTGAAGTGGCAGTCTCATCCTGCGATATATGACTAACAGCCATCGGATACTTGTCTTTGGATGCTGGGCAGTCACTCTAAAGTTTGAGAATTCTCCTTTGGCAGCCATGGACGCCACCTCTCTGCCCACTAAACTGCCCCCTTCTCTAATGCCTTGGGAGAAGGACTCCCATTTCTGCAGACATACTCACCAAACATGAACACTAAGTCTAATAAAACCCTGTATGCCTCAAGTTCCCTTTCTGTAAAACAGCAATATACTCTGACAGGACTGTTGTGAAAACCACAGGAGAGCTTGGGCAGTTCAAGGCCAGCGTGGATCACATACTTCCATGCTACAGGGTGACACCCTGTCACACACACACACTCACACACACACACACACACACACACACACACACACACACACACACACACACACCTGAAGAGCACTTAAAACTGAGTCTAGGGTAAAGCACTCAACAAACATCAGCCACTATCATCACAAGGAAGATGAAGAGGCTTGTAAGCACAGGACTCCAGCTCAGAGAGGCTCTGCCGCACTCCCGGGCCTATCTCAAAGCTCTTTCTCTTTATTCTGATCAGCTGCTTTGGGCTTCCCTTACCATATCCAAGCATCTATTCCTGGTGGAGCTCACACTGACCACCTATCCCTCAGCAAGCAGCCTTGCTGAGAAAGGAAAATGAGTCTATTAAGTAAGAATTCCTTTGCATCCATCATTGCCTCTTCCTTCCATTTCTCTCCACCCGTTCACCTCTTTCATTTCAGCTGCACCCTCTACTGGTTCTTACACATCATCACAAAACTTGCCTTGGCCTCTTCAATTCTAGGAAAAACTATTTCTAGTTCTTGTGTCCTCTGCCGGCTGCCACCACATGTATTCTTCTTCTCTCTGCGAAACCGCGTCTGCACCCCTCGTTTCCATCAAGTCCTGCACCCCATTTTCAAAGGGAAAGAGCCCTGGTGACCAGAGCTCCTTGATTCCCCAGCCTCCGGGTGCACTTGTAAAGTTCGCCCTTTAGGGCAACCCTGAAGCAAACGAAGATGGGAACTCCCTCCCTACAAATGTTCTCCTTCCTGGCCTCCTCAGTACCTTTGCACAGGCACACGATTCCCTGTCTCCTCTGTTAGCTCCTCACTGTCCCTAAGTGTGGCCGGAAGAGCTCATCCCCCACTTCACCCTCAGCCAGCAGAGACTCTTCTGAAATTCAGAGTCTACCTCTCCACCTGGTTGCTAGCGTCACAGATGACTGGAGTTCAACATGTCCCAAACACATCAGCACCTTCCCCCTCAGAGACTTCTCTTCCGTATTTCCTCCTGGTTACTGGCACCACAGTCTACCCAGGTTACATAGGTGAGTCACCTCCAACAGCCCCCTCTTATTTGAAGCAATTAGTCATTACTTAGGTTAATTCTGTTGCTATAGCTTCTCAAATTCATCTGCTCCTCACCATCCTCCTCGACCTAAATTCAGCTCAGACACAAAACATTTGTTACTGCAAGAGTCTCCCCTTTACATCCATCTTAAGAGTCCCCCAACAGCCTGAACCCATAGCCACCTCTTCAGTCTCTCCATCGTCAGCCTCCCCAAATACACTCATGCCACTCCTTGTCTGAAATCTCCCAGTGGGGGCCAGTGAGATGCTGCCAAGTCTGATTACCTAAGTTTGATTCCCAGGACCTACATGATAGAAAGAATCAATTCCTACAATTTGTCCCTCTGACCTATATATGTGTGTGCACACGTGTGGGGACACACATGCAATAAAAATGTTTTTATTAACTTCACTGTGGACAACAAAAACCTCCCTCTGAACCCAAAGTTCTCACATTCTGGCTACTTGGAGCTACTTCCCCTTATGCTCTGCAAATCCAAGAGTACCACCAGGACTGCACTCTTCATCCATCACTACTTAGCTCAATAGTCACCTCTTTCCTGAAATTCTCCAACTTTTTGGCCTGTTATTTCCTCTCTGCCCTTATATAGACACCTTGGACAAAGTTTTGTTACAGTGCTACACTTTATTGAAAATACTGCCTAGCATCTCCTGACCAAACTTCCTAGGACAGAGAAGTCTGAGCACAGTGCTTTGCCTAGAGAAGCACATAATATTCAAAAGTTACTGTCCCAGGCTGGCTCTAGGTATACAACCAGGGCCATATTTCAGAGAAGAATGGCCCACCCTTACAGCCCACAAGAGTGAGGCTGGACAGTTGGCTCACTGGTTACAAGGACTCACTGTGCAACCACAAGGCCTGCGTTTAGACTCTACCTCCAGCACTAGGAGGGGTGAAGACAGGAGTAATTCCAGGGCTTGCTGACTGCTTCAAAAGGAATAAGGTATCCCAGCACTTGGAAGGCTGAGGAAAACGTATCTCTATGAGTTTAATGCCAGCCTGGCCTATATATCGACTAGCCAAGGCCACATAGTGAGACTCTGTCTCAAACAAACAGAAGAGTAAGTCAGAGAGTGTTAGAGGATGCCACCTTCTTTGACCTGCAGGCACATGCACAGGGACACATCCCCTGACCCACATGTGTGCATGTATCACACAACACTCACACACCCCCACACGGGGTAAGGGAAGTACACACGTACACACACGTACACACACACGTACACACACACTCACACACACACACACACACCAGTACATGAAGCTCTTTCAGATAAGAGCCTGAGCTCAGGGCCTATGGAAATTAGTACTAACACAACAATCTCAAGCTCATGCTTCTATGGTAAAGGGACCACAGACCACAGACAGACCCTAAGTAAAATGCAGATCTTGAATGTCGAAAGGCTCTGAGGGCACCAAGGCTCCGCTCTCTGGTGCTGTGAAACCCCTCTGAGATAAGATGGGGCAGGGAAAGGTCAGGGTGCACATGAACTTGACCTAACAGTCAACCCCAACTAGTACCCCTGAAATTCAGAAAGAAAACATCAATAAGCCAAAGTCAGAATCTCCAAGATGTCAAGGACCCTAAGATACATTTCCATCAGGCAGTCTCTTACCTGGTCCTGGTCCATGGACACATACTCTTGAGTAGCAAACATCACAGGATTGATAGTCAGACCACCAGCTTCCAGAACAAATTGTAGCCATGTGTGACAAGGGACACTGGGAACCCAGTTTCCATCTCCCTTGATATACAACAGATGTATGAAATCCCCTCCATACCTAACCACCTCTGAAGCAGGCCACATCAACTACAGTCCTAACCTCCACTTCCAGGCAGCCACTCCCACTAACCTCCTTGACTCTTCGCGCTTTACCTCATGTCCAGTCGGGCTGAGCACCCGCACCCTTCCTTCCTCCTCCATTACCACTGTCAGCACGCTGCTCTGCCATCTAGTAGCTTGAAGGTTAAAGCAAACCATTTCTCCTTTTTGATGCTTCATCTGCCGCTCTGCCATCAGACTACATCAAGCCCGTAAAGTTCTGTAACTACAGTTAAACATAAAAGCCAGGCATCACTGTTGCCATCATCAGTCTAAGTCCTCTATTATTACGCAAGACCCCGCCTGCTCCTCCTCCACTTTAACCCTAAACACATTCCCAAGCACAGCTTTGCTCACACTCATCTCCATCCTTTCCCTGCTGTCGTCATCTAACAATCCTGGTTCATAGTCTCATCTCTGAGCCACTGTGACTCCTTCCGGAGCTTTCCGTAGTCTTGCACACCACACCCATCTTTCAAAGTCCAGCTAAAGTCCATCACGTGCAAAACAAAGGCAAATTTAAGACTGAGTTTTCATTAACGTGGCGAAAGAATTAAGGACCACTTCAGGTAGAGGAAAACAGCTGTAAGAGTCAGTAGTTTCCCTTGGTGTCCTTCAGTTTTTGAGGCAGGGCTTCCCCCTGTAGCTGAGGCTGCTTGGAACTCACTATGTAGTCCAGACTGTCCCCAAACTCAAAGCAATCTTCCTGTATTGTCCTCCCAAGGTCTGGGATTACAAATATGGATCATATGCATGGCTTAAGAGCCAACTTCCTGTTTTATTTTTGTTTAAGTAGCTAAGGCTGCCCTGGAGCTCAATACATAGAGTAGGCTGGTCTCAAACTCACAAAGATATGTCTGATTCTGCCTCCCCAGTGCTAGGATTAAAAGTATAAGCCACCACATTTGGCAAGTTTTTTGTTTTTTGAGGCAGGGTCTCTCTATGTAGTCCTGGCTGTCCTGGAATTTGATACATAGACCAGGCTGGCCTCCAACTCCCAGAAATCATCTTACCTCTGCCTCCCAAGTGCTGGATTAAAGTTGACTATCACAAAACCAGGTATGGTGGCACACACCTTTAATCCCAGCACTTGGGAGGCACAGTTCTACAAAGCAAGTTCCAGGACAGCCAGGACTACACAGATAAACCCTGTCCTGAAAAACAAAAACAATAACAACAAAAAAGTTGAGTACTACCACACCTGGTTAAGAGCCAATTTTTTAAAAAGAAGTTTCTGTTTGCCAGGCGTTGGTGGCAGAGGCAGGCGGATCTCTGTGAGTTCAAGGCCAACCTGGTCTACAGATTGAGTTCCAGGACAGCCCCCAAAACAATACAGAGAAACCCTGTCTCAAAAAAAAGAAGAAGAAGAAGAAGAAGAAGAAGAAGAAGAAGAAGAAGAAGAAGAAGAAGAAGAAGAAGAAGAAGAAGAAGAATTTACTGTTCTTTGGTTTCATTCTAAGAGATAGACAAGAAGGATGGATATTGCAGGGGTTTATTTCACCAACCCTCAACAACTCTTTAGTGTGCTATCCCATGAATAAGATGGGATGTCTTATGCCTGTAATCCTAGAAACTGGGAAGAGTAGATAGAAGCAGTTGCTCAAGGTCAGCCTTGACTACATAGGGAGTTTGAGTTTGAGGCCAGTCTGTACCATATGAGACCCTAGTCAAAAGGGGGGGGGTTGAAAGGGAGAGGAAGGTAGGAGACACTTTATATCTAGTTATTTCCCCATTGTTAGGAATGTTCAAACCAGGGGGCTGGAGAAATGGCTCAGTGGTTGAGAGCACTGGCTGCTCTTCCAGAGGACCCAGATTCAATTTCCAGCACCCACATGGCAGCTCACAACTGTCTGCAATTCCAGTTCCAGGGGATCTGACACCTCACATCAATGCACATAAAATAAAGTTAAATAAATTCACATTAAAAAAAACTCAAACCAAATATCTAGTATTATCCCATTGTTAGAAATGTTCAAACCAAATATTTAGTTATTTCCCTACTGTTAGAAATATTTTAACCAAACTGCAAAACCTGCCAAACTGACAAGGGCATCATATGTGGAAGTCAGCTGCCACAAAGGTAACTGGGTTAGAACCCCAGCATTGAGATGAGAGGAGGCTGAAAGGTCACCTAGTCCTGACTCCTGTTTTAAAGTCTGGACAAAGTGAGTGACCCATGGCAGCAGATTGATTGTTCTACATAGCAGGCAGCAAAATGTGCTGGTCAATTCAGTGATCTGCTGCTAAGAATCTGGTCCCAGGCCAGCAGGCACTAGCATCACCTGAGAACCTGTTACAAATTTTCACCAGACCCTATTAAACTAAACACATACCTATTAAAGTAAAAAAAAAAAATTGGCACACACTGCCCCTTTACAATGGTGGGTTTCTATTTCTGGAACTTCATTTCCCAAACTGCACCAGATGTTAAGCAGAGGCACCACCAAAACCGAAAACAAGCAAAAGAAACAAACCCCAGTATCTCCCAGTCTGTTTCAGGAATTTCTCCACAGATACCCTAGTTGGAGACTCCTGATAAATACCATGAGTATAACAAACGCTCTGAGTCTGTAGATGAGAAAACTTGAATCATACATTTTCAAGCATAATATGAATACAAAGTGCCTTCACAAAATAAATGTTATGGGGGCTGAAGAGATGCTTCAGCAGTTAAGAGAACCTATTGCTCTTACAGAGAACCTGAGTTTAGTTTACCAGGACCTACAACTGGCTGTAACTTCAGATGCCGAGGTCGGACACCTCTGATTCTGTGGGGACCTATACTCATACACTTTTTTTTAAAGGTTATCCTTATCTCTTTAAATACAGTGCAGTTCAGGCTTTGGCAACACAGTAGGCTAAGAATGCCATCTCTAGACTCTTACGTACACTAGGGTACCAAGCGGCCAACAGGCGCTTGCTGCTCTCCGCGCTGCTATAAACGAGTTTGGTTCTGAAGATGTGCCTTCTTCAAAATAGCAGTTTTACTCCCTGCCCAGCCCACAGTGAAGGCGGGGTGTATGAACAAGACTACTTCACAAGGGTCATCTTGCCATCCTAGTCGGACCTCAGGGGCAGGGAGTAGTCACACAACAAACACATTTCCAGACCCCCATGTTTGAACCCTCTAGGATTATTATTATTATTATTATTATTATTATTATTATTATTATTATTATTTTGGTCTGGTGTAACACAAATTCCCAACCACGTGCCCACCGGAAACCTGGGTCCGGTACGGGTCAGGGCAAGCAGGGACCCCTTGCAGAGCTGGAGGCTAGTGGGCAAGCCTGGGAGACGCGCTCACCGGGGCTCCAGGCCCGCGCCCGTCCGTCGGGGTGCCACCCACCCTCCGGTCCCACCCGGCCCGAGCTCCGGGCCCCTGGCAGCTCCGCGCGAGCTCCGGGGCAGCTCAGCAGACAGTTGGCGGGGTCGCCACCTCATACCTGCTGTCAGGGCTCCGCGCCCGGCTCTGCCCCGCCGCCGCCCGGGACTTACGGCCCCGCCCCGCCCCGCCCCGGGGCTGCCCCGCGCGCAGCCCGACCCCGCAGCGACCCACGGAGCCCTCGGGTCCCAGAAAACTCTAGAGTTCTGGGTACAGTCTCCTCATTCCTGCAGTCCTGCCATGACTGACAAGGTCACACCGAGGGAGGCAAAGAAGACATCGATAAGGCACTGAGCTAGACACCTGCGGCAGGGTACACGCAAGCGCACGCGCACTACTCCTGGGAGGTTGCTTAGGACCGCAGTGAAGAGGCGCAGTGGGGTGAGCGCCCTCTACTGGCGGAGGACTCGGGGGACGTCTTGGGAGTTTTTTGTTTGGTTTGGTCTCTGAAAGAGATGTGTATGAAGTCGGAGTTGGGGAAGAGAGAGATAAACTCAGATGTCCACACCTTTTCGAGTCCCTATTCAGCTGTTCTTTAGTTCCCCAGAACTGAACTGCCTATGGCCAAGAGGTCAGCATCATTGAGAGGCATCTCTTCAATGGAGGTGTTGTAGAAAGTTTCAACGTCTCGAAGACTTTTTTTCTTCAATGTCTCTTTGCTAGCTTTTGAGTGTTAATTGGCTTTTTAAAACTAGCGATAACCTAATGCTAGAAAGGGTGAGGCAGGAGGATCGCCCCAAGTTCTAGAGCAGCCTGGGGTGCCAAGGAGGGAGGATTAAACAAATGTGCAATGATATCCACAGGCAGGCATGAAGGAAGGATTGCGCAAATAAATGTGCAGGAGAAAGTGAGTTAGGATTTCTTAGACAGGTTCCAGTTCTACCTTCAGTTTACTAGCTGGGTGAAATCCTGGGCTGGATACTTAACCTTTCAGTGTCGTTTCCTTACTTGTAAAATGAGATTATCAGTGACGGATCTAGAAAGGATGAATACCTCTACTAGAGTTCCTTTTCACTCCCATTTCATCTTCTAAATATTTCCAGTTACTCTGAATATGCACTGCATTCTCACCATTCAAAGACCAAGCTAGAACCTGTGAAATGACTCTGCTGGTAAAGGAACTTGCCACAGAAGCCTGACAAGGTGTTTGATTCCTGGAACCCACATGAAAAGAGAGAACTGACCACATACACACACACACACACACACACACACACACACACACACACTACTAAATAAAATACAATAATCAAACTAATACTTTAAAGTATTCACTAAGCCAGGTACAGTGACATATGCCTTTAATCCCAGCACTCTGAAGGAAGGGACAGGTAGTTGTCTATGAATTCAAGACCAATCTGTTGTTTTAGCAAATTCCAGGTCAGCCAGGGTTACAAAGTAAGGCCCTATCTCAGTTAAAAAAAACAAAAAACAAAAACAAACCTCAGCCGGACGTTGGTGGCTCACGCCTTTAATCTCAGCACTCGGGAGGCAGAGGCAGGCGGATCTCTGTGAGTTCGAGACCAGCCTGGTCTACAATAGCTAGTTCCAGGACAGCCTCCAAAGCCACAGAGAAACCCTGCCTCGAAAAACCAAAAAAAAAAAAAAACCCTCAGGAGGCAGAGGCAGTTGAATCTCTGAATTTGGGGCAGCCTGCTCTATATAGCGAGTTTCAGGAAAGCCAGGGCTACATAGAGAAACCCTGTATTGGAAAAAAAAAAAGAAACCCTGTCTCCCCACCCCCCCAAAGTATAAAAGTATGCACTGAGAAGCCTCCCTTTAACCTTTGTTCCATTCCAGCCCACCCTCCTTGCCTGCTACAGGAACTTGGTTTCTTGGTCATCTTCTAGATGTTTTATTTAAATACAATCACATATGAACAGAGTTTTACTCCTTCCATTTCTTATGCAAAGGCTAGTCTAGTGTATACAATGACACTCTGCCTTTTTTCCTTAATAAAACCTGGAGTCTTTTCTATAAGATTTACTCATTTTATGTGTATGAGTGTTTTGCCTGTATGTATGGTATGTCTGTTCACTGGGCACATGCACATGGGGAGGCCAGAAAAGAGTGATTCCCTGGAGCTGCAGTTAGAGAAGTTTGTGAGATGAACTGCCATGTAGGTACTGGGAAGGGGGTTGGGGTGAGGGACATCTTTCCTAGTCATACAAACTGCTGTCTGTAATCCCAGTATTTGGGAGGTTGAGGGATCAGGAATTCAAGGTCATCCATGGCCTGATAGCTAGACTAGGCTACAAGAGACCCTTTTTTTTTGTTTTGTTTTGTTTTGTTTTGTTTTTACTAGACAGGGTTTCTCTGTATTGTTTGGAGGCTGTCGGTCCAGCCCAGCCTCGAACTTACAGAGATCCACCTGCCTCTGCGTCCTGTCCCGAGTGCAAGGATTAAAGGCGTGTGTGCCGCCACCACCGCCCGGCAAGAGACCCTGTCTTGAAAAACAGAGGGAGGTCCTCATTTGTGGATATGCATAACTTATTAACTGGATTCCTCTAGTTAGTTTGTTTCTAGTCGTGTGTGTATGCTTGTGTGTGTGCATGTGTGTATGAGCATCTGGAGGTCAGAGGTTGACCTAAGTGTCCTCCTTAATCACTCTCTACCTAATTTTTTTTACACAAGGGCTCTCACTGAACCTGGAACTCATCAATTCTAACTGAACTGACTGGCCAGTAAGCCTTAGGGAATCCTCCCATCTACTTGCCCAGTGCAGGGATTTTAGGCACTAATATAGCATTATAGGACTTGTATTCTGGGCCAAGATGCTTGGCTTTGCTGTGCATAGGAAGTGCTTTACTGCCTGCATCTTCCAGGCCCTGTTTCTAATCTTTTGTGCAACAGCAGATTTATGTGTATGTTGTAATTGTTTAATATTTATTGGATATGTATGTTTTACCTGTAAGTCTGTATGATACAATGTTTTTCTGGCATGTGCAAAATTCTAGGTTCAAGTCCCAAAACACAGGAGCAAAAGCAACAGAAAATGGATTTTTCAATCCAAGATGAACTGACTAAACTCCAGGAGTCAGGAAAGCAGGTCGAATTCATGTGTGGAATCATCACTCTATGCTTATACTCTCAGCTGTGCCCTTCCCCCCCTATTGAAAGGACAAAGTTCTCCCTGGGAGCCAGACACCCCGCCCCGCCACTCACATCCCCGCCCCTTATAGTCCTCAGATCTTCTCCTTTAAGGTGTATTTGAGGGGGCAGGGATGTGTCTCATACGACTAATAATAACAACTGTGCCCCCTGGAGTCCAGTTAGAGGCTAGACAGCCTTGGAAGAAATAACACCATCTCGCTAGTCAGTTCCTGCGGCAAAAGCATGTTTATTTTGGGCAGGGTTCAATTCCCAGTGTGGAGGCTCAGGACCCAGAGTGGGGCACAGGCTTGGCTGGGAGCTGCCAGGCTTTGGGAGTTTCCTTCCTTATTAGCTGTGTCATAATCACTTGGGGCTTGGACACACCAGTCGGGATGGGTTGCTGCTCAGCCGCATGGGAGGTGCCTCCTTCAGCCTCCTCCTGGGTGGCAGCAGGGTTGAGCAGCTCCTGGGTGCCCCGGTTCCACATACTCACGCCAGGAACCAGCTTCATGGTTTCTGAAAGAATCATGGGCTTCCACAGAACCTGGGACGTGGCCTCGAGGACCTGAGGCGCCGCTAGGGGCCATCCAGAGTCCTCCGAGGCGTCATCAGCCACAGGTTCCTGGCCCTGTGGAGGCACGCGAGTACGACCCGCCCACAGCTCGCCTAGCTGCTCAGCCTCCCTCTCCCAGCCACTGGGCCACTTAGCTCGAGGCCATAATTTGGGACTGGGGCTGCGGGAGACTTCGGGAGGGACTGGGTTTCCGGCGAGGAAGCGGAACCCGGAGCTGAGGAATGGCAATTTAGATGCGAAGGTTGGTGAGGATTGGGCCAAGTTTAAAATGGGATCCGGGTCCAAAGCACGGAATGGAGCATAGTATTGGAGAGGTAACCTTGAGGTAGAGATGAGTTTGGGGTGTGCGCGCGAGTCGAGGGCTTGGGACAGGCTTGTTGGGGTTCGGGCCACAGGTTGGCTCTTTTCACCCCGCGGTCGCCCGCGGTATATTTCCAAAGGGCGCGCTTCGATCTCTGGGGTCAGGACCTCAGCCACTGGGCGCACCCAGTGACGGGGCAACCGCGCGGGATCCAGGCGCATCATGGGCGTCTTGCGGCTACGCGGCGTATCCAAGCCTTCAGGCTGCGGCGACGAGGAGAGGTTTTCTAGGGTGACCGCATTGAGGAGGGGCACAGACCCGTCCGAGGAGGCGCGGGATGTGCCCTTGCTTTCGCGTTTCAGCCGGTCCCCTGCCGCGTCTGGCTGAGACACGCATCTGTAAAGATCCTCGAGGGACAGATGAGAGATGAGGGATGGTGATACCTTCTCCTCAGAGGCCTGGAGGCTGACTACTTGGGGCAGATTCAGGGAAGGTTGGGGACTGTGGGCGCGCACCGCTTCCAGCGAAGGTCGTAAAGACTCCTTCGACGCCACGGTCAAGATGTTGCTAGGTTCCTTTAAAGACGTGGCCAAGATGTGGCTTTCTTCCCGGCCATCGAGTTCGTCCAAGGTTTCCCCGGGCTCAGCTTCCTGAAACGCTTCCAAGGTGGGCGTGAGTCCTGAGGTGACTCTTGTCTCGGCCGAAGGCTCTGGAGATGCTGTTGGCTCCTGGGAGTCTCTGTCCAACCATGATGAACCTAAAATGAACTGGTCCGGGTTCCCAGGTTCCTGGGGAAACACACAAGGGTAATGAGATGTCGGAAAGGGAGGGGAAGAACCTCACTTCATAGTCCTGAGCGGCTCCGGAGGAGGCTTCTGTAGAACGGAAGGAGGCTGGGGGCTTGGGCTTACTTCGCCTTGGAAGTGCTCCTCTACACCAACGGGTGCCGGTGCGTGAAGTACAGGCACGGAGCCCTGGGCCCAGGCATCCGTGGTGCATGCCAGGGGCTCCTCGTCCTCGCCCCACGTGGGGTCCTCGGCCACTGCAGATTCTCCCTCATCCCTGGCCAGGAAACGCCACTCAATGATCTGCAGCATGGCCTCTCGGGCCTGGCTAATGGTGAATGGGACGCGCTGTGGAAGCGAGGGAGGGTCTCAGCCTCGCTAGAAGAGGCAGGAGAGGTAGAAGATGGGTCTGGAAGTCCCAGATCTAGGCCCACCTGCTGGTTCAGGTAGACTTTGAAGGCACACTCCATGACTCGAGTCAGAAGGTCCGCCAAGATGTCACCTACCACGTCCTCGCCCTCCTCCAGGGACATAAACGCAATCCATTCTGCCTCATTGAGCCGCCCAGGCACGATGTCCACCTGCGGCACCGGCTGGGTGGGCGGCCGGGCCTTTTCAGCCTTGGAGCGGGTCACCCCACGGTCTCGAGCCTGCCTCTGTGGGAATGAAACGGGCACTCAGGACAGGAAACCGAGGGGATGGACTGATGGGTTAGAAAGATGCTTTCTCAAGATGTTTACTAAGAAAGCGGACCAGGGCAAGGTACCTACAGTCTGCGATGCGGCGGAGGGACACTTTGAAGGTATTCGACTCAATTTAATACTCAACAGCCCACTAAGCAAGGAAACCGATACTTGGCCGAAGTTTGCCCTTGCCTGTTTGGATGCAACTGAACCGCAGACCTAATCCTACTCAATTTGCAGCTCTTGCTATTTGCCTTACTGCAGTGTTCAAGTTCTTGAGAGTTCAAAGAATTTGAATCTGGCGGTCAACGAGGTACTTAGTCTCCTCTGCTTTTGTTTTTTGTTTGGTTGTTTGAACAGTCTTGCTATGTAGCTGACCTGGAACTTCCTACATAGACTAGGCACACTTCATATTTTCAGCAATTCTCCTGCCTCTGCCTCTCAAATCCTAGAATTATGGAAACATGCTCGGGTTTCTGGGTTTGGTTTGTTTGTTGCCTTTTTGTGTATATATGTTGTAGTTCTGGGGATTGAACCCAGGGCATTGTACATGCTCTCCATCACTAGGCTAAATCCCTAGGTCTCTTTGTACTTTTTGTCTTGAAACAGTCTCTTTATGTAACCCTATCTGTCCTGGAACTCTCTCCTTGTGGACCAGGCTGGTCTCAAACTCAGAAATCCACCTGCCTCTGCCTCGCAGTACTGGGATTAAAGGTGTGTGCTCCTATCCACCAACCCCATGTGTTCTTTCTCTCTCTCTCTCTCTCTCTCTCTCTCTCTCTCTCTCTCTCTCTCTCTCTCTCTCTCTCTCTCTCTCTCTCTGAGATCTCACTAAGATGCCCAGGCAGGTCTTGAACTCTGTAGTACAAGCAGGCCTTGAAATTAACTTGTGGTCCTCTTTTTCTGAATTGAACATTGATACAATATATTCTGATCAATTTCCCTACTTCCAGGCCTTCTTTCTCTTTAGAAAACAGGCAAATTAAAAAGGCAAACAAATCAGAATATAATAAAATAAAACAGTTAAAAGGCACAAACACACAACAAAACGAAAACAATAAAAACACAAAAACCAGAAACCATAATATATATAAGCAAAATACCAGAAAGATTTTTTTAAATCCAAATGAGACAATCTACAAAAGCACCATTGAGATAGTTTTTGTTGGTCATCTACTTCTGGGCATGGGCACTACCCTTAAGTGTTGTTTATATACCCAGTGAGACTCCATTGGGTAAAACTGATTTTTCCTTTGTAAGTGGTTACCAAATGGAAATAGCTTCTTGGGTAGGGATGGAATCTTGTGTTCGCTTCCACCTCAAAGCACTGGGACCCTATCTGGCTCAAACTTGTGCAGGCCCTGCTCATGCTACCACAATCTTTGTGAGTTTATATGTGTGTCAGTCCTATTGAGCTTGAAAGACAGTTTGCCTGATGACATCTATCCGCTCTGATTCATGGTCCTTTTGCCTCCCAAATAGAGTAGGTAGGATTACAGGTCATTTTGTTTTTGTTTTTGTTTTGTTTTTTGTTTGGTTTTGTTTTGTTATTCAAGACAGGGTTTCACTGTGTAGCATTGTAGACCACGATGGCCTCAAACTCACAGAGATCCGCCTGCCTTTGCCTTCCAAGTGCTGGGATTAAAGGCTTGCACCATCAATGCCTGGCTCTAGACCATCTTTAACTATTATTTTTATGGGAAGTAGTATAGTTAGAATTCATATTCAGATTTGTCTAATTACAAAACCTGACTCTTGCTTCCCAAATAAAGATATTCATAAAAATATGGAAAAGAAAAACATGTTCATATATATTAAAACCTTTTAAAACAAAGAGAAATAAAATGAGGGTTGGTAAGATGACTCATTTAGGTAAAGGTGTTTGCTGCCAAGTCTAATGACCAAAGTTTGATTCCCAGGACTACAGGCAGAAAGAGTATCAACTCTTACAAGTCATCCTCCACCCTCCATCCATGCACTGTGGCATACACCCCTACACACACACACACACACACACACACACACACACACACACATAACAAAATTTTTAAAATTAAAGGCCAATCGGTGGTGCACACTCCTTTAATCCCAGCACTCAGGAGGCAGAGGCAAGCGGATCCAGGATAGGCTCCAGCACTACAGAGAAACCTTGTCCCAAAAAAACAAACAAAAAAAAAATTAAAAACCCCTGTGAATAAGAACAGCCCCCATAAGATCATATAAAAGAATGCTTGATGCTTGATCCCTAGTTATGAAATTGTTTGGGAAGGATTAAGAGATGTAGCCTTGCTGGGCATTGGTGGCGCACACCTTTAGTCCCAGCACTTGGGAAGCAGAGGCAGGCGAATCTCTGAGTTTGAGGCCAACTTGGTCTACAGAGCGAGTTTATAAGTTGCTTGGGTCATGGTGTTTTTTTGGCAGCAATAGAAAAGTAACTAAGGTAAGCCCAAAGGTAAACCAGGTATATGCTATTTCACAAAAGAGATGTAGATGAGCAATAAAAATTTGTAAAGATGACCAGAGCCAGTTGTGGTGGCTTATACCACTACACCCAGCATTCCAGAGTCTAAAACAGGATGGCTGCCCATGCCCTCCAGGCTGGACTGGGATACAAAGTGAAACAATGAAGGAAGATGGTTCCTTCCAAAACTTACCTCCAAATATAAACCTGTATCTACCCACTTACCTCCAACCTTGTTGCGTCATGTTTTGTATTTTCTAATATTCATCCTCCCAGGCAATCTGGGGTCTCCTGTTCCCTACTCTTTCAATCCTTGGCCTTAAATTCCCAGAGACCTCTGCCTAGTGCTAGAATTAAAGCTGTGCTTGTGTTCAGCCTAAATCTTTAAACCCCAAAGAATTGATGCCTTAGGTGTCTCCTCCAAGCCTTGCATCCAACAAAGATGGGAAGTGCAACTGACAGAAGGGCTTTTTTTTTCTTTCGTTTTCCTAAGGTTCTTCTGATCTGTTTTATTCATTTTTTTTTAATGTCTTGACTTTTGGAGTAGGAGAGACAGTTCAGCAGCTAAGAGCATTGGCTGCTCTTCCAGAGGACCTGGTTTTGGTTTCCAGCACCCATATAATGGTTCAAAACTGTACCTCCAGTTCGGGGAAATCTGATTCCCTCTTCTGGTCTCTGCAGACATCCAGCACACACATGGAGCGGAAACGCGCATACAGACCAAACACCCATAC
Organism: Mesocricetus auratus; assembly: GCF_017639785.1. NCBI lineage: Eukaryota > Metazoa > Chordata > Mammalia > Rodentia > Cricetidae > Mesocricetus > Mesocricetus auratus. Next base: position 144,395,630 of record NW_024429266.1, on the reverse strand, counting down.
ACATAAAATAATTTTTTTCCTAACTAACAATTTGGCTTCTGACAGTGGGATAGGAGGGTGTTGGTATGGGGAGAAGCTATGAATTCAAGGGTAACCTGAGCTACATAGTGAGGTCTAGGCCAGCCATGGTAACACATGCTTTTAATCCCAGCACTCTTGAGGCAGAGGCAGGCGGATCTCCGGGTTGAAGGCCAGCCTGGTCTACATAATCACACTGTCTCAAAAAACCAACAATAATAATAATACAATAAATTAACTTTAAGGTCAGCTTCTGAATTGTTAAATCCATTTCATGATTCTGAAACTGTCAAGATAGATTTTCACCCATCAAGTCCTAGTGCCTGATTCTGGTTTACCCACCAAAACAGGTTCCTCAGCATAAATGAGTTACTACTTGCACTAGCAGGTCAGTTGTTTCTGAATTCACTTGCTCTTGACCTGGTCCAGCCATTGACCCTTTATCACGGAAACTGAGGTAAACCATGCCCATCTTGAACCCAGAGCTAGTCCACTACTCTATACACCGGCCAACCCCAGTTTTTGCGCACTCCCCAGGTTCAGCTGAAGCTCACCGAGCCTTCGTGTGACATTGTCGGGACAGTTGCTCCAACGCGGTGTTTCAGCTGCCTCCAGGACTCTCCATTGCTGCAGCCGCGGCGATTGGGAAGCCCAACGGTCGCCTCGGCAACCAGGCAGCCCCGAGGGTCTCAGGCGGGGTCCACGGTTGCCTTGGCAACTGCGCCGCGCGCCGCCCGTCCAGCCACAGGCCCCGCCCAGAGGCCGTGCGTCAGTGCGTCGTCTCTATGGTGGCGGCGGATTTGGAGGGACCTTGAGGATCGTAGCGTCAGGCAAGACAGACCTGGGAGTGGGGGTGGAGGGGCTGCAGGTGTGATCTCTGGCCTTGGTGTAGACCTTCAGGTAGTCAAATTGTGGGAGGAAGGACTAAAGGACTCATTCTGCCTTTTTAAAGCTGATGCGTTCGGTACCACCAGGTCTTTCCATCACCATTCTTCTGTGGGATTCCCTGGCGGCCGCAATACTCAACTCTGGGGCTCTCTCCTGCTACGTGGGATCCCCTCCTCCTTGTGACTATTCCCCATCACTTTCCTGGTTGAACCCGTCGATCAAGGGGCTCTTTTAGTGTCTCACGATCGCATCTCATTACCCTTCTCCCCTGTCCCAACGCTCTCTGCGGCCTTCTGTTTCTCTCCTGTGACTCTGGTATCTCTCTCCCAGGATGTACCGCCGCGAGCGCTCCATCCTACTTCGGGGCTCTGCCGCCGCCTTGTCTAACAACCTCAGTGTACTGCAGCTTCCAGACCGCGATCTCAGGCATTTTGGAGTGGTTCATGGACCGAGCGCCCAGATTCTCAGCTCTGCCCCTGAGGGTGTGCCCTTGGCCCAGCGCCAGCTCCAAGTCAAAGTAGGCGTTGGAGTGAGTCCCCCACTTATCACCCAGGTGAGGCTAGGAGTTAAAGAGGAGTTGCTTAAACAGCCCTTTGAATCCCCACTGAAGCTTTATGCCCTCCACTGTGATGCTTGTCTCTCCAGGTCCACTGGTGTGTCTTCCCCTTCAGAGTACTGCTGGTTCTCACCTCACATCAAAGGATACAGGTGAGGAGAGACCTCTCCTCCCCTCTCTTCTGCCCCCGCCCTTCCCGGCTCCCTCTAAATAAACACTTCCAAACGTCCCGTGTGCAGCCCACCCTTTCTCTGCTTTTCATCCGAGTGCTTTCCATTTCCTTCACTCTTCAAGTGCCACTTCAGCCACCTCTGTGACCTTCCGTACACGGAGCCTCAGTGTCCTCCCCTGAAAACTAGGGATAAGAATAGTGCCTGCCTGCCAGAACAAGTCTGAAGATTACATGGCCTCGGGCCAGCATGACTGTGTGAAGTGCTGGGCCCAGAGCTCAGAAGGGTCAGCTGGTTCCCGCTCTCATCCTTGCCCCTGTCTTCCAGATGTATGAGTCTGATGGCTCCCTCATGGTCTATTGGCATGCCTTGGATTCAGGAGATTCTTCCTCAGGTACCTGGAGGACCAAGGGGAGCAGGGGTGGATGCTGGGAGAATTTGCTGGGGCTGGAGGAAGTGCTGTTTCTGAGAGCTGTGTTTATACTCAGCACAGGCTATGTTTGCCCGAGGAATTGCTGCCAGTGTTCACTTCATCTGTGTGGGTGAGAGGACTAAGAACAGGGCATTAAGGTCTATGAGGTACATCGTTACGGGTTTTCAGCCAGGAGGATGGTGAGGGGCTGACAAACTTGTGAAGGGTTAGGGAGAAGGTGGGGTGGGGAAGATATCAGAGACTCCTAACATTTAGGGGGGCGTGAATGGAAAGTCAGGGCTGTGGGAGTTTATTACTAAGACTTACGGGGTAGAAAAAGTGTTAACTGTGGTGACTGGAGACCCAGAGGGGTCAGGAAACCATCAGTGGGACACTGGTTCTGGCTGCAGGAACATGGTCCGGTCGGATACTGGTGTTTGACATCCCTGCTAAGGGTCCCAACATTGTACTTAGTGAGGAGCTGGCTGGACACCAGACACCAATCACAGACATTGCCACTGAGCGTGCCCAGGGACAGGTGAGGACACTTCCTCTACCTCTTCACATTGAAGTGTGACTTTGGGATCATCTGTACTCTCTTAGATGTAGCAACCTCAGGGCTGGAGAAAAACATACTTTACATTAAGTGTTTATAAAAATCACTAATACTCTCCAGTGCTGTTGAGAATCCAGAAGTTGGAGCCAACCATTTCCAACACTGACAGCTGTAGCTTCCTTCTCTGGACTTGAGCAAGTGACCCAGTTCCAGGGCTGGCCTTTCCAGAAATCAGTAACCCTAGTCCAACCCCCTACCTCCAGCTTCACTCTGACTAGGCCCTGTCCTCATGGATTGCAAACCTCTTGAAAACAGGGTGTGGATTTTATAATTTGTTCTCTTCACTGAACCTGATTTGTCTGCGTTGGTCTGGTCAGGAGACCTAGGGACTAGTTGTGACTGTGACTGGCTCATTACAAATCCTCCAAGTCAGGGAATGGTGACTTTAGCATTGTCACCTATCCCAAAGCAACAGTTATACATCCTCTTCTGCTCCATGATGGGGGCTAGGGAGGTGGTGGTTGTGAGATGTATATAAGGACCTACAAGGAGCCTGTGCTTAAGGGACTCTAGAGAAGTGTGGTGTCTTGAGTTGGTGAAGGAAGGGTCCACCTCTTGCCCTTCCTGTGGAAGCAGAGAGGCAGGACGGCTTCACTTCCCTCCTGCCTTGCACTGTAGACCACACAGACTGTAAAGAGAAAAGGTGACCCCAGCTCTCTCCTCAGGATGGTGTTGCCGACATGGTGACAGCCGATGACTCGGGAGTTCTGTGTGTCTGGAGGTCAGGAACTACGTTCACGTTACTGACCCGAATCCCAGGCTTCGGGTAGGAGGGGCAAAAAGGGGATGTGGCCTTTGGGAGGGCAAGGAGTATGTTGGGGTCTGGAGAAACCAAAATCAAACATCACCCTTGCAGGGTCCCATGCCCCTCTGTGCAGCTGTGGCAGGGGATTGTGGCAGCAGGGTATGGGAATGGGCAAGTGCGTCTGTATGATGCCACTACAGGAACACTCCACGTCCAGATCAGTGCCCATGCCCGGACCATCTGTGCCCTGGACCTAGCTCCAGAAGTGGGCAAGGTCAGTCTCCTGCATCCCTAAGCTCTTATCCTGGTGCTTAGACGCATAGCACAGGCTTGTCTCCATACTCAGTGTGACACCGTCCCCAGGTACCTGGACTGGCACTTCAGCCCACACCCACCCTGTCAGGGCATTCTGACTCCCACCACATCCCTCATGGATTTCTCTCTTGTAGTTACTCTCTGCAGCTGAGGATACCTTTGTGCACATCTGGAAGCTGAACAGGAACCCAGAGAGTGGCTCCATTGAGGTATGTTTGTAGAAGGGTGGGAACGAGGACCCAAGCATAGAGTGAGCATTAGAACTGACCAGTCTTTCCCCTCCTCAGGTTGAACACTACCATGGCGAATGCATTTCTGACACCCAGCTGTGCGGTGCTCGGTTCTGTGACCCATCGGGCAGCTCCTTTGCGGTGACGGGTTATGACCTCGCTGAGATCCTGAGATTCAGCAGTGTCTGAGAGAGGACACACTTCCCTTCTCCCCTGGTATTTATAAAGTATTCCTTCACCAAGTCCTTGTCTGAGCACTCACTATTGCAGCCACACTTCTAAACAGCAAGCTCCGGGGAGGAGGGAGAGGCAGGGTCAGAGCACACAGAAGCCACTGGTCCTCAGAGACCAAGTGAAGGCAGCTAGCTGTTAAATAACTTTAATGGAGTCACAAGGGAGGTGCTTTCCTCCCCGTTCCCTAGTGCTGCCCCACCCCTGGGGTGGGGAGGGGGCTGGTTAGTGCAGGGAGGTAGGGCAGGCTTGTTCCAGTTTTCTCCCAGGAAGAGCTTAGGGGATCCCAACCAACTCCAGAAATGGTCCCCTCAGTACCATTGTAACCACAACTTAAGAGGGACTTCTGTTACCCCTCCCCAGCGTTCCTTTCTAGTCCAGTGGAGGAAGAGGAGCACGGGGGCCCCCACAGTGCTGGACGTAGGGCCCAGCTGCCCTTGGGTCATTTTCTTTCTTGGCCAGATCCTGTTGCTGGTTCCTCTCTCACACTGGGGACTGGAGCCATGTGCGGAGCTGACTTTTGCTGTAGAAGCCTCTGGATTGTGGGGATCGCTGCGAGGGGAGGGGTGCAACCGAGCGAGAAGCCCCAAGGGAGTGGTCTGGGGGGGCAGCATCCAGGGAAAAGGTTCGGGGTCGCCCCCAGGGCAGGGGTTGCGTCCAGGTTGGGACTGGGGCCACTGAGGCAGGCGAGCAGGAACTAGGCAAGGCAGGCTGGTCTGTAAACATTGCTAGCCAGGGTGGGGGTGTCTCCAGCCTTGTGCCCTCCCGCTGGGCCAGGATGTCTGTCACAGCTGCGATGTCATCTAGCGGCTCAATAGCTGTGGCACCAGGGGGGGGGAGGGGCTAGTCAGAGCTCAAGCCCTGGCCTGCTCAACCCTGACTGTCACCTATCACTGTAATAGGAGGAAAGCAAGGCCCGAATCTCAGCTGAGATGGCATTATTCTGCAGGAGCAGCCCCTCACCAGGACCCCCTGAGGCCACAGGCTCTGATAAGACTGTGTGACATTGGGGTGGTTGGAGCAGAAGTGGGTAAAGAAACCAAGGAAAAAAAGGAGAGAAAGCAGTGCCGGACAAGTGAGGTCGGAAGAGGAGGCAGGAGTCCACATGCACAGAGAAACAGAAAAGAAGGTTAGGATAGATGTCTGCAATGAATCTGGCTCTTGGGGGTTTGCTCTGAACTTGGGTGGAGGTGGCTTTCAGAATCCGAGAGAAAAAGGAAATACAGTCGGGCTGAGTGGGACCTGGACTCCACTGTGCTTTCTCTGTTACCTGGGTTCCCTTGAGGGCCCCAGCTCCACTTCCCATCAGCCCCCCCTAACATTCCCCTCACTTACCCATCTCATGGTATAAGGACCCCTGCTTGGCCAGTGCCTGTGGGGGCTTCCGGGGCGCAGGAGTTTCGATTTTCATGACTTCATCACAGCAATGCTTCCACTGGCCTGCAAGGAGAACACCAGGTGCCACACCCCTGCTTCCACGCAGCCCCCCCCCGCCCTCAAGCCCACCCAGCCCTTTCTCTCACTCATGTCAAAGAAGAGCTGCCACAGCGCCTCCATCCAGTTCTGCAGGCTCTCTCTGCTCTCCACTCGGAGGATGTTCGTCACCTCATCACCTCCATACCGGTTGCTGATGCTGAGGGTAAAAGGCCACTCTGGGGCCTGCTCCACCTCCCCTGCCCGGACCCTAGTCTCCTGTGGAGAAAGAAGAGCTGCCTTCACCTCTGCCTCGGCTGAGAAGCAGCCCATCACCCCTGTCTAGAAGTACCTTTGGGACTTGTGCTGAGCCTTCATTTGCCTGCTGCTAACTCTAGGAGGGGTGAGGGGACAGCAAAGGGTGCTGGGGATAAAGTCCCTGTGCTGATGCTGGGAAGGAGCACCAGTCTGAGGCAGGAGAGAGGGACAGCAAGTCAGGGAAGGTGTACCTGGGCAAGAGTTACCAAGGTCCAGCTTTGGGTTGCCCACCCAGTACTTCCAAAACAGACAGGGTGTCTGGGGTGTAGAGCACTTTGCTAACACGAGTCTCTCAGTTTGACCCCAGCACCAAACAAAGCAAAACAAACACACAGGAAAGCAACACTGTGGCTAGGGAGCATGGGGGGCCCAATTGCACCTATGTAGAGACGAGCGGTAAGTTAGCAGCAGCTACAAACTGGAAGCAGAGAGGACCACAGGGAAAACTGCCTGAGCTAGCAGTGAATCCCCTGGGCTTTGGAGAGGGCTGGGGATGCTGAGTGAGCAGGCTAACTTTCTTAGAATTGCTTGAGGGGTGGGGAGATGGGGGAAAGTGGCCTCTCTGCATCCCAGCCCTGCTGAGGAGCGGAGCTTGGAGCTCTTAACAAAGTTCACCCTCCCTGTCCCTGAGGCCTGAGCCCAACTCTCCAGGGCCTTGAGAAAGAGGTGCCTGAGCCTAAACGCCAGGTGACCTCACTACCATGGGACTCATCACCTTGTTGATGGCAATAGTAAACAGGGGTTCTTGCCCAGTGTCTGCATCTTCAGATCTCCAGTAACAAAAGAGGTTTGTGCCTTTCAGGACTCCGTGCACAAGTGTCCCGTTCTGTAGCTCCCCGGCTTGCTGCATAAATGATTTGGTGTCTTCTAGGGAGTCTTGCCTCCCCACAATGCACCTTCCTCCCAGTCCTCCATCGATCCCATGTCCCCAGTACTCACCCCACTGTCTTCCCATCCCACCTTACCCCCCCAGATCCACATCTCATCATCCTATTCTTAGGTAGTCCAGCTCTGTCTCCTCCATGGCCCCTTCTACTCCTTTGGGACCCCTCACCTGCACCCTGAGGGTACCACTTGCAGTGGGCTGAGTCATGCAGAGAGGCTGAGCGGCCAGCCGGCAACACACGCTACCATACAAGGGCAGCCAGGCAGGGTTCTCCTCTGGGGGAGGAAGAAGTACAGAATGAGGATGGGAAAGGAGAAGGGGGACTACCCCACAGCCCTTCCCAGCAGGGCCAGTGCCCCCAACGCACGCTCACACACATACCATGACTGGCAAGGGTAAGGTCATGTGTGCGGAATCCATCCTGCACTGCCGATAGGGTGAGAGTGGTGTGGGCCAAGAGGTGATACCGAGGGCCTCTGGAGGGAGAAGGGGACATCGGTGGAGTGGGGCGTGAGGCAGGAAGGTGCTGCAAGGCCCGTTGCCAAGCTGCCCCAGACAACCAGCTTGCCTCCTGTTTGCTGACCTCCTGCGAGGCACCCGGACCCACACTTATCCATTGTCCCATTGACGTTCTCATGGCAGCTCTGTGAGGGTGTTCTTCAGTCAGTCAACAGATGAGGCGGCTTCCTCTGAACCCTAGTAACTTCAGGTGACTGTAGGCTCTGCTACAGAGCATGCCTCAACTCAGAGCACAGTTATGTTTGTATGTATGTTTGGTTTGGCCATATGTATGGGAGGCACATATGTATGTGTAGAGGCCAGGCATTGACATTGGGTGTCCTCTTCAATAGCTCTGTACATTACTGATGAAGGCCAGGTCTCTCACTGAACCCAGAGCTGGCCAATTAGACTAGTCTAACCAGCCAGCTTGCCAGCTAGAGGAGCTCACATGCCTCTCCTCTAGAGTGAGCCCTGGGATTGGGTCCCAGGGGGCAGAACTCCAGTCCCCACACTTGCATAGCAAGTGCTTTGTCAGTGACAAAGCACTGTGTTTGGTGTTTTGAAGCGGGGTCTAATGTACACCAGGCTGGTCATAAACTCACTATGCAGTGAGGATGACTTTGAACTTATGATTCGCCTTCCTCTCATCTCCCAAGTGCTGGAAAAGCAGGTGTGCACCATCCCACCCAAGGCTAGGCAATCGCTTCACCAGCTGTGGTATATCCCCAGTCCTATAAGATGTTTCTGTAGCTGCTAAACAGGTAAGACCCTAAAGCCAAGCTCTCTATGCCTTCCCACCGTCAGGCGTATAGACTGACTGAGGCCTAACTCTAGGGTTAGTCAGAATGCCTGCTCATTCAGTGTGACATGGTCACCGATGGGGAGTTGGAGGCAGCTGAAGACGCTGGGTGGGTAGTACATGGTCTTACCCCACAGCTGGAGTAGGCAGCAGGATGGGACTGCTCCCAGAGCCCCCAGCACCGTCCAGCGATGCCCTGACACGCTTCCCTGAGGAGCGGCCTAGGGAGCTGCTGAGTTTGGTGGCAAGCCTCTTGGGGGCGCCAGCCAGGGCTCCCTCCTCTTCCACACAGGCCCCATACAGCTCCAGCCGCAGTTCAAAGTCTGGCCCTGCCTCAGCACTACACAGGCACAAGAGAGAGGAGGGTCATGAGTGGAGGCTCAGGAGGGCATAGGGTGAAGGAGGGCTTGAGTTCAGGACACCTGGGCCATCTGCCTCTCCTTCTCCCTCTCCACCTCCACGCCCCAGAGCAGCCCCACAGGAGCTGGAGTGGGTGGAGGAAGGACAGAAGGAGCCATAGGCAAGCCACTCACAAGAGGACATTGTTCTGAAAAGAGATGTCTGTGAGGGTCCTGTCCACCAGGATCATCTCTGTGTCCTGAATCTGTTCCCCCAGCTGTAGCAGCAGGAACACAGCCCATCGGTGCATGTCTGGGAATAAAGAGAAACAAAAACATTAAGGTTGTCAACAAGAGTCCCCACCTCTCTGGACACTCCCCTCAGTTTGTCCTAGTGTGTGGCACTCACCTCCTTTGTTCTTGAAATACTCTGTGTCCTTCCACATGAGGGGGATCCGCAGGTCTAAAGGGCAGAGCAGGAAGGAAGAGGGGTTAGAGGCAGGCAGGAGGTGGTGTGGTGGGGTGAGGGGAGCCAGGAGCCGTGTATTTCTTACCAGAGATGCAGACCCGGCCACGGCAAGGGGAACGCTCAGGGGGCGGCACACTGTCGGAAGGTCTGTGGGCAGATCACAGAGTCCTGGCCTGGTCTTCCCATTCTCCTCCCCTTTTTTCTGACTCCCAAGGGCTCTAAGAGGCCCCTGATTCCTAGTCTGGTTGGCATGGCAGGACCAAGGGACCAGAGGAGAGCTATTGACAGAACTCAGGTTTGCTAGTCTTAGGAACATTTGAGCAAAGCTAACACACAGGTTTAGCACACAAGCTCTGGCTCCTCCAGTCCTAGCATTGTTCCTGACCATCCAGACTCCTGTCAGGGACAACTGGGGCCTTGAGGGAACAGGTGCCACAAGAGTTTCCCTTTAAACACACACACACACACACACACACACACACACACACACACACACAGTTAAACCATGAGCTTGGAGACTGCAGGTTCTCCTTGCAACTCTAGAAGTCACTTATTCCCACCATCTTATTTGTTTGAGAGTGAAGGTCTCACTCTGTATCTCAAGCTGGCCTCAAACTCAGCAATCCTCTTACCTCAGCCTTCCACGTGCTGGGATGACAGGCAGAAACCACCATGTCCAGCTTTCTCCTTTGAGATGCATATACAATATAGCACAACCGGGAATTAAATGCACTTCATATTCCCACTGAGAGGGCTGTGTTGTGGATCTGCCATGGCTACCTGAGAGCTGCCTCCTGTCTGCTTGGCCTCTGGCTAGACGAAGCAGCAATGGAATGTGTTTTCCCCTTCTGTGGGCTTCCTGGTGTGCCCCTGGCAACCCCTCCTTCAGCTCCTCAATGCCAGTGAGGGCTGGGACCCTCTTCGTGTGCAGCCTTGATGAGGCAGGCAGTTCCCCAAATGACTCATTTACAAAAAAATGGCCAATCCTCAGAGCAACCAATTTGCTGAGTATTTTCTCTCTAATGTTTTCACTCGACTCCAGCAGTCTCATGGTTGACCAGTTAGACTGGCAGAGTGCACTGTAGTGTTGGCACAGTGTGGAGGCCACGAACTGATGCTGAGCTCCTTTGGAATGCACAACTAATGTCTACAATGGGGAGCCTTCCTTTAAGTGATTTTTAATTATGTGCTTTCCCAACTCCTGCCTCTGATGGCGAACCCCAGGTGCAACAAGCTATTGTCAATTTGTGGTAAATTGGCCATTCAGCAAATTGGCCATTTGGTGAACTGGCTTTGAGAAAATTAGTTTTCCAGAAACCAGCCAGACATAGCAGATCATGGGCAGGCCTCAACAAATTAGCATGTCTGCATTACTTGTGGTTTGGACTGCCAGCTTCCATCAGATACACTGGCTTTCCCCGTCCAGTCCCAGCCACTCTGGATGACCCACCACCGTGGTAAACCACTAACGTGCCTTTCTTGGCCAGGACATGTGTTTGTGAGAAGGTCCCCTTCAGGAGGTTGATCTGAGCTCTGAACACTCCACACAGGTACTTGCTGAACCATAGATACACTCCACACAGTCACTTGCTGTAGCGTGGACAAAGCCTCCCTCCCTCACACACATCACCTCCCTTGCTCACCGCCGGCCTGTCTTCCCCAGCACCTGGGCCTCCTTGCGCCTCTGCAGTTCACCCATGTAGCTGAGAATTCGGCTGTTGCACACCAGCAGGCTCTTGGTGGCCTCCAGAGCCTGCTCTCGCTGGGAGCAGGCTGCCAGTAGTTTGCAGGCCCCTTCCCTCATCCGGATCTCATGATCTAGTTTCCTCTGTAACTCTGTGTCCTAGCCAGAGTCATGAGAAGGGGAAAAGGAAATGGCAGTCAGGCATCAGGCTGAGGCATCTCTCCACCCCAATCCCAGTCCCAAGAGGGCTACATGGGGGTGGGGGCAAAGGACACTAATGTCTTAGCAAAGTCAAGAACAAGCCTGTCATCTCACCCTCAACTGCCCAAGATGAGCCAGAAAAGCTTTGCAAAACAACAGATGCTCTCATGAATTTGACCGTGAGGAGGATAAATTCTTTCTGCCTTTGATCACGATGTGGAGAAATCTACAAAAGCTATAAATTCATATATCCTTTGACCTAGCTATCCTATACTCAAGTGTTTCGCCTATAGATACAATTACACACATGACTGCCAAGCTATATGTATGTAAGATTCACTTAGCACTGTTTTATCTATGTGTATTTGTATTACACATGAATGCAGTGCCCACAGAGGCCAGAAGAAGGTGTCAGATCTCCTGGAGCTGGAGTTACAAACCATCTCACATGGATGCCAGAAAGTGAATTTGGATTTTCTGGAAGAGCAGCAATTGTTTTTTTACCACTGAGCCATCTCTCCAGCCCCAGGCATTGTTTTAAACTTTAAAAAGCCTTTTAATAAGACACAGGTTAAATCAATTATATCTGTACTGATAAACAGGGCAAAAGACTGAGGTAGACATGTGTATAGATGTAACTCTCCCGAAAATATACCACATGATAGCTGTGCAGTGGTGGTGTAGGCCTTCAGTCCCAGCACACGGGAGGCAGAGACAGGTGGATCTCTGTGAGTTCGAGGCTAGCCTGGTCTACAGAGTGAGTGCCAAGACAGGCTCCAAAGCTACACAGAGAAACCCTGTCTCGAAAAAGAAAATATAGCACATGAATAGAAAGTGAAACATTATACATTAAGCCAGGCATGGTGGTGCACATTTGTAATTCAGAACTTGGGAGACAGAGGTAGGAGGATCAGGAGTTTAAGATACATGAGACTCAAAAACAAAATATACACCAGGCATTGGTGGTGCATGCCTTTAATCCCAGCACTCAGGAGGCAGAGGCAGGTGGATCTCTGTGAGTTCGAGGCCAGCTTGGTCTACAGAGTGAGTTCCAGGACAGACTCCAAAACATTACAGAGAAACCCTGTCTTAAAAAAACAAAAAACAAATATATATATATATACACTACCATTTGCGATATATATACATATATGTACATATATACATATATGTTTGCGCATGCATATTATATCTATCTACATATTTGTGTGGTTGTGGTCCCAGAGGTCAGGAATGGAAAACAGATTTGTGGGATCAGCCAGATGCATACCACCTGCAGAGTTCACCCATCTGCACACCTCAAATAGCATATCCACCACCTCTGGCTCCCTGAGTTTAGGAGAGGAGGTCAGAGGTAAGGAATGAGGAAGGGAAAGTAGTTGGTGGGGTATGAGGGCATGAGGCACTGGACAGGCGTGGGAGGGCAGAGGGGAGGCCCTGAGAGAGGCTACAGGGGTAGTAACTTAGAAAGAAGTCATCCTGGGGCTTAAAAGGCAGTTGGCTTTGGGCTGGGAGTTGAGCATGCACAGGGCTCTGGATTTGACTCCCCAGCACCGCAGAAACTGGACACGGTGATGAGTACTCAGGAGGTGGAGGCAGGAGAGTTAGGATGTTCAAGGTCACCCTCAGCAACATAGTGAATATGAGGCCACCTTGGACTATATGAACCCCTGTCTCAAAACAGTAAAATAAAGTATTCAAAGCACTAGGCAGCCAGTGGAGTGATGCATGTCTGTAATCCCAGCAATCAGGAAGCAGAGACAGGAGAATTACCAGCCTGGGCTACATATCTGCTTGTTTACAGTTCCTTTCTCCAAGGACTATTTTCTGGGTCACTGTATTAGGTTAGATTTTCACCCCAACACCACCCACATGATTCTCTTCTAAAACAGGTCACCTCAGCCCCCAAACTCCTCCAGGAAGCCCTCCAAACAACATGGCAACTCTAGTTGTATGGGGCATTTCACACTACCTCCCTGAGCCAAGGCTCGGGTTTTCCAACTTATAAAATGGGGTGAAGAGCCGGGCGGTGGTGGCACACGCCTTTAATCTCAGCACTGGGGAGGCAGAGGCAGGCGGATCTCTGTGAGTTCGAGGCTGGGCTGGTCCGACAGCCTCCAAAAATACAAAGAAACCCTGTCTCGTAAAAAAAAAAAAATGGGGTGAAGAGCTGGGGAGAAGGGTCAGTGAATAACATGTCCGCTGTGCAAGCAAGACCGACCTGAATTCACACTGTGCTGTGGCATGTACCCCCTCCATATACAGAAACACACACACACATTAAATATATATTAAATGTGGACAGTCTGGGCATGGTGACACACACTTTTAATCCCAGCACTCAGAGGCAGCAACAGGCGTGTATCTTTCAGAGTCTGAGGCCAGCCTGGTCTACATAGCCAGTTCCAAACCAGGCAATGATACATAGTGAGACACCCATGTCAAAACAAACAAACAAAAACTTAGAGTGGACATCTGGTTCATACATACACATGCACACACATACATACACCATAGACACACAACATGGGGTAAAGATAGTCATGGCATCTTAGTTTTAAAGACTTGCGTGAGATTCACACTCAATGCCTGGTGCAGAGTATTCAGTGCAATGGCAGGGACACAGGCTTTCACAAGGAGTCTGCTTTGTCAGTAAACTTGCAGCGAACACCAGAGCATCCCAGTGCTGACCAAGGCTCCAGGTTTAAGCCCCAGCTGGGAGTGAACAGGCATGGATGAACGGCTGCTCCATAAGTGCTTTGTCATGGTAGAAAAACACAGGAAGCAGCCCCTGCTGGTTTCTGCTGAAGTCAGGGTGGGAGGCTTCAGAGTGAAGGTATACAACATTGGCTCAGGAAGCCAGGCAGGTGGAGACACGCCGCCGTTGGGAGAGAGGAGTGACTGTAACTACACAAACCTGTCTTCTCTGTCGGTCGCTCACCTCCATACCCTATGTCAGGATTCGCCTCTGGTGTCCAACCTTCCCAACACCTTGAATTCTTTCTCACCAATACTTTGTCCAGACTGCTTGCCAAGTCTTCCTTCCCTATCTGTTTTTGGGGGCTGCTGTGCTAGACCAGACTTTATTATACCAGGCACCACCACCCGGTACCACTCAAAGCCCTCTCCATCAGGAAGCCCTCCCAAACTACTCTCTCTCAGCCAGGCTTTGTACGCACCAGGGTTCTGCCTTTGCTAAGCTGACTGATTACCTATCCCTCCCCACTCAGCACCTAGTTCCTGTCATCAGTCCCGCAAATGAATGAGATCAAGGGTGCGTCCTCAAGCTTGCTCCTGGTTAGCTCCCTCGGGCCGAACACTCACCGATCCTTCTCTAGCCCTGTCCATTGCGTTTGCAATTGGCGCAGGGTCCCGGCCGCAGCAACCCCGGTGGCCGGCGTGACTCAAGGACCGCGTGGGAACCGAAGGATCCCGGGAGTCGGCACCGCCTCACCGCCTGGGTCCGCTGCGCCCGCGGGCGCCGGTGACATCAGCTCCCAGTTGCCGCGAGAGGCTTCGAGGGCGCCGGGTGAGGGCGGGCGGTCCCTGCAGGCTCCCAGATGCCAGCATCTCCACTACCGGGACCCTGCCCGCAGACGGCCGCGACTGCAGGGAGCACCTAGACCGCTCTGGAGGCCTCTCCCTAGCGGACTTCTCTCTCCAAGGTGACTCTTATCAGAAGAGTGTGGGTATGAAGTGAGGTCTCTGGATCCAGCACGGACCAGCAGAACCGGACTTGAGGGGGAACTAGTCGCCTATACCATGTGCACATGACTTCCAAACCCACTCTACATCAGCCTACTGTCAAGAATGCCCTGGGGAAAGGGTTCCCACCTTTTCAGGTGGGGCCTGAGGTCATTGTGCTTTGCACCGCCCTCCATATCCATTAGCACAAAAATAGACCCCCACCACCTTCCTCTCCACCACCCTCTCTTGCTCCCCAAACGCAGTTCGTTCCCCCAGGATGAGAAAGATCCCAATACTGAATGTGTTCCGACCTGGGTGACCGGGGTCAGATCCCTAGGGATGACAGAGTGAGTCACAGTCGCCCATGATGACACACTCCTCCCCCACACTCTGTCCCTGACTTCCTGCTCTGTTTCCCATCACCTTCTGTTCCCTTCAGTATTCCCATCAGGGATAAGTCCAAGTCCTAGTCTAGGGACTTGATATGCTGGCATTTGTCTCTGGAGCTTCAGTTTGTAGACTTGGGAGTAGGTGGCTTCCTTCACAGTGCTATGTGAGGATTTAGTGAGAAATATCTAATCTCTTGGCGCTTGTTCAGGCTTTGCTCCAGGGGTGTAGCTCAGTATGTCTGCAGGCCAGGAGAAGGCACCAGATCTCATTAAGGATGGTTGTAAACCACCATGTGGTTGCTGGGAATTGAACTCAGGACCTCTGGAAGAGCAGTCAGTGCTCTTAACCTCTGAGCCATCTCTCCAGCCCAGGGGGGTGTAGCTCAGTTGGTAGAGCTTGCTCAGCATACACAATACCCTGGGTTCCATCCTGAGCACCCCATTCACAGAAGTAATGCTGAGACAGGAGGATCACAAGTTCAGTGTCATCCTCAGATACATAGCCTGGGCTACATGAGAGGTTCTCTCTCTGTCTCTCTGTCTCTCTGTCTCTCTCTGTCTCTCTCTCTCTCTCTCTCTCTCTCACACACACACACACACACATACACATACACAGGCAAGATGGCTTAGTGGGTAAAACTGTTTGTTGCCAAGCTTGAGACCTGAGTTCAGTCCCTGGATCCCACCATGGAAAAAGAAAATCAATGCCCAAAAACCGTCCTCTGACCTTCACGCTTGCTTGATGCTATCCTCCACCACCACCACCACCACCACCACCACACACATATTTTTTAATTAAACAAAAATAAGCTTTGCCAGGCCCTAGTGGGGCACGCTTTTAATCCCAGCACAGGGTGGCAGAGGCAGGCAGATCTCTGAGTTCCAGGCCAGCCTGGTATGCAAACTGAGTTCCATGACAATCAGACAGGGTTGTTACACAGAGAAACCATGTCTCAAAAACAAACAAAGCCAGGTGTTGGTGGCCATGCCTTTAATCCCAGCACTCGGGAGGCAGAGGCAGGTGGATCTCTGTGAGTTTGAGACCAGCCTGGTCTACAAAAGCTAGTTCCAGGACAACCTCCAAAGCCACAGAGAAATCCTGTCTCAAAAAAACAAAAAAGCAAACAAACAAAAAACCCCAGAAAACCGAGAACAAACAAAAATGTTTACTCTCAGTCCTCCTATACTTGCAGCTTGTAGTTTAGGATGACTCCTCCAAAAAGTCTTTCTGGATTTACACTCCGTAACTAACTGTCCTGCCGTTTCCTGAAGTATCAGTGAGTCTGTCTTTTTGAGGACGTGATGAACTGAGGAGGAAGTTGTACAGAATTCCCAGCCTGTGACTGAAGGAAAGTTGATCATAGTAAAAACAAAGCTATTCTGCTCCAGATGTCAGGCAGGCCTCCCATGGAGAGAAATGACACCTAGCACGGGGTGGGGGTGCGGGATGGCGGGTGGGTGCACAGAATGCAGAATTTAAACATGTACATACCCTAACCAACTCTGTTGATGGAAGCAGTCAGCGTGGACCTGACAGTTGAATGTGGCTAGATAAACCAAGAAACTAACTGGTTTCTTTCCCTACCCCTTTTAATTAACTAAAAGTAATTATAACACAAATTATACAATGAATAGCAGTGACAGTGCAGACCAGATGGATAGAAAGGAGGTTTGGGGTATTTTGCTTATGTTTTCCTTTGTTTGTTTGTTCTTTCACTTGGGATAGTCTCCTTCTGTATCTCAGGCTGACTTTGAACTTACAGCACTCCTTCCTTAGCCTCCTGAGTGCTGGGGTTATAGGCATGTGCCTCCCCACCATGCCTCATGCAGAAAATAGGTTTTCTCCTGTGCACCAACACAGGAAAATTAGGTAATGTCAGAAACCCAAGGGGTCCACTTGGCATCCTTCCACAAAATAGAAGAAGGGGACTCCTCTCCAGACAAGTGAACAGAGGTGTATCCTCCTGGTATAGAGACTAGGAAGGGTCCTGCAGCTATAACAGGGTTAGGCTGTAACTTGCTAGCAATATCCATTGATCCAGAGACTGAGCAGGGGCTGAGCAGGCAGCATGTGCTCAGTAAGTTACCCTTCCTGATTACACTCTGCGTCCATGCCTCTGACCTCCTCTAGCTGCAGCCTCCTGTCCGGTCAGATCCAGGCAGTGACTTTGTCCATCTCTGCAAAGGGCTGCACCACCAGGAGAGACTTAGCCACACACTTGAACCCATCTAGTCCAGGTTTTTATTCTGATTCACTCGCCATGTCCAACCCATCAGCCAGCTCTGTCAGATTTACCACCATCATTTGGAATATCTCCTCCCTTCCTTAAACTCTGTGATCTACACTCCAGATTCATTCCCCTACGTTTATATCTGACCATCCACTGGGGAAACTTGCACACTCTCCTGCCAACTTTTCTTGCCCAGCCCTCACCGCCACTAAGCTGATCCTCCATAGCAATGACCCTCTAAAAACTTCAGGTGGTGGTCATGTGATGGCATGCACCTTCAATTCCAGTACCTGGGAGACAGAGGATCTCTGTGAGTTAAAGGCTCTCCTGACCTACATAGCCAGTTCCAGGGCTACACAGGGGACCCCATCTCAAAAACAAGCAAGCCCATAACAACGTCACTCGTTTGGGTGCTTGCCTGGCTTACCCCACATCTTGTCCTGGATCCCCAGCACCAGCTTGGTGGTGCACACTTGTAATTCCAGCACCCAGGAGTTAGAGGCAGGAAGATCAGAAATTCAAGGTCATCCTTGGCTACATATAGAGTCTGAGGTCAGCCTAGGATGAAAAAAAACCTGTCTATGCTGCAGAATCCCACTCAGAATACAATCTAAGCGACACATTACAGCCTTTCCACCCCAGCATGGTCTACCTCTGCCCACCAGCTCCACCCCAATGACAAATTCCAACCCCACCGGCCCTCTCCTACCACACACACAAATATATCACCCACATCAAAGGCTCTTTACCCTGGCTATGCCATCTTTCTGGAAAGCCTTTCTGCCAGTCTCAGAACTTCAGACCCTTCCAGACTATCTAATGCTGCCATCTGCCTGATCGTTATTGCATCCTATTTTTACAATGTTTTCACTATGTGACATCACTCATGCATAGTTATTATCTGTTCCCTCACAAGAAAGGAGTTTTCCTGCCTTCTCCAGAGGTATTTCCATGCCCTAGAAAGGAGCTTGGCACATAGAGTGAGTTCAATTTGTGTGTTTGAGAATAAATGAGACAGGTATGGTGGCTTATTTACTCTTAGACACATGCCTGCAATTCCAGCACTTGGGAGGTGGTGGTAGGGAGATTAGAAGGTCAAGGTCATCCTCGACTACACAGTGAATCCACAGAGCCTGTCTTAAGAAAAAAAAATGAAAAAAAAAAAAACCCAGCAGGCCAGTGAGATGGGCCAACAGGTAAAAGGTGATTGCAGTTAACCCCAAGGACCTGGGTTCAATTCCCAGAGTCCACATGGTGGAAGGAAAGAACAAAACCCTCTGATCTACACGCTCACACAATCTCTCCTCTTCACCCGCCATCTCCTCTCATTTTTCTTCAGGCTACATCTTTCTACAAACCTCCTTCATACTGAAGTCTCTTCATTCCGTCTTTAAAAGGAACCCTTGTCCCCAGAACAAACATCCACACCTAATCACACAGCTTCCAGAAATAGGTGCCAAGACCCTACTGTCAACATGTAGTTTTGTAGTCAGCGTTCCACAGTAGTTTCCAGGTCAGCTGGCCTGGAACTCACTCTTGCTTCTGCTTCCCAAGTGCTAGGATTACAGGTATGAGCCCCTTCACCCAGCGTATGCAGTATCAGGGGTGCTAGTCATCAAACCCAGGACTTTGTCCAGAAACAGGCACTCTGCCAGCAGAGTCTCCTCCCTAGTCCTTCAATGCAATGCTCATTCTGGTCAGCAGAAGTGGGCTGGGTCCACACATGGTACTCAACACAGAGCATACAGAGCCACCTGCCACCCCTCCTAGCCAGGCTACACCGCTCCCCACACCCCACCCCACCCCCGACCCCAATCGGCCCCACAGCAGAAGTGTATGGTCCAGGGGTCAGGGCATTACCTCCAGGCTCAGTGCCATCTGCCGGATGTAGAGCATATTGAGGTCCTCCAGGATGTGCAATCTGTCCTGCATCTCTGTAGTCCCCTAGAGTCCCTTCCCTTGCTGCCCAGAGAGAGGCCAGGTAGGCAGCACGCTGTCCCACAGCTCCTCCTCCCACTGCTCTCTGGGCTTGAGAGAGATGGCCAGCTCTAGGATAGAATGTCGAGGCTGTCCCTGTCCCTCTGCAGTCCTGTTAGATCCCTCTGGCTTCTGTGACAAAATAGCCTCTCCTAGTGCTGTTCCAAGGCCTTGGTCGGAGCCAGGTAGAGGACGAAAAAGAGTAGGGTGAGAATAAGCGGGGAACCCTGGGAGGAGAGGCTAGCTGCAGAGGGGACTCTGGGCACAGAGTGTCCAGCCGTGCTTGGGTGGCAGCTGGTCTCCCAGCTGTGGAAGTAAAAGGCCCTTTCATTCCCTTGTTGGCCCCTCCCCCGCTCCCGCCCACATCCCTGGCCTGTCCGACCGAGAATGTGCGTGCAGAGAGGGCAGTGAGGGGCAGGCACAGCTGGAAGGGGGCAGGGAAGGGACGCCTCCTGCTGATTCTCCGGAATCCTAGGGCTTGTCGGGAGACCAGAATCGACCGAGGGAGTTCTAACTTAGTTTGAGAAAGTTAGCGACAGAAGTGAGGACTTGAGGAGACTTGAGCCCGGGGAATGGGACAAAGGGGTGAGTCTGTAATGCGGCCCAGACCCAGGGTCACCCTTTCCAACGCCAGCCCCCATCCAGCACGCCCCACCCTGGGCTCACAATTACCTCGCTTTTCCAGCAGAAGGGAGGAGAGAGGGAGAAAGACAGGGGTGTGCCTGGCTGCTGCTGGCCCTGCTCCCCTCTGCGGGCCCCTTCCCTTCCAGACAGGAAACCAGCCCCGGGTCCCAACCAGCTGCAGGGCTGTCCCCCCACCCCCACCCCCACCCCACCTTGGGCCTATGGAGTCACACTCAGATCGGCGGCAGGCCTGTCCCTGCAGCTCCGCCCTGACTACTCAGATCTGGCCCCCAGGCCTGGCATATCCTACGCTGCTCAGGATCACAGGCCCCTTCCTCCTCGCCCCCGGGTCCCCCACGCTGGCCACGCGGGTCCCTTGAGTCTAAGTAGCTGGGGTAGGAGGATGACAAAGGCTCTCTCCATTGGCTTCTGACTCAGAGCAAGCCTGGGACAGCGGGACACGGGTGTGAAAGAGCCTTTGTTCTGGCAGCCTAAAGGGAAAGGGCAAAAGCCAGGCCTGGAATCCGGGGAGGGTGTGTGTGTGTGTATGTTAAGAACCACCTCATTTAACTCTTCCCAGGCATGTGAGGGATGCAGACATGGAACTGGGACCTCCTTGAGCATGTGGGAGGCTGACCTTGGGGACACAAGTCTCTTTGGGGAGGCTAAGTGTCTCTCATTTCTGGCCCCGGCCGTGTGCCTCCTGTGCCTGTCCAGTTTAGGGACTTAAGCATA
Organism: Mesocricetus auratus; assembly: GCF_017639785.1. Taxonomy (NCBI): domain Eukaryota; kingdom Metazoa; phylum Chordata; class Mammalia; order Rodentia; family Cricetidae; genus Mesocricetus; species Mesocricetus auratus. The sequence continues at coordinate 144,375,197 of NW_024429266.1, read as the reverse complement.
GAGCTCAGAACACCACACGCAGACATGGGTAGGTACCCTGCTGCTGCTGGTGGTGGTGAATCTGCTAGAGGCTGGATTCCTTTCAGGCCCAAGAAGGAAGGTGGAGAGTTTGGGTGTGGGAAACCACTCCAGAGTTCACACACACACACACACACACACACACACACACACACACACACACACAAGGGGGAGAGAGAGAGAGAGAGAGAGAGAGAGAGAGAGAGAGAGAGAGAGAGAGAGAGAGAGAGTTGGCGGTAACTGAGAGGCTTGCTGCCCTTCAGGAATGACAGCGGCGGCACTGGGGGGCTTCCGATAAGCCACAGAACTGTGGAGACAACAGGAGCTGGCCTAGGGGGTCAAAAGTGTGGGATGCTCCTGGCAGCTGGTGACCAGCCGGAACCCAGGCCAAGAATACAAGTATTGAAAGATGTCTGGCTGCCCGATGCCCTTGGCCCAGGATGCTGGAGAGACTTGGGTCAGGCACAAGTTTTGGAATTGAGTTTAGGGCCCCTCACATTGAGGCCAATCGGGACCTTTCAAGTCAGAGGCAAATTACCCCAACCAGGCAATGCATGAGCTTGCACAGATCGGATGGACCCGCACCTTGTCGGCATCTGGCTTCCTAAATCAACAACTTGAGCTAGAAGGGACCCAGTTCGCGCCGCGCCCAGGAGGCAGGGTGGCCAGGGCTACCTGCCAGTGCTGGGAGGGGAAGGCAGGGACTCAGCCTCTCACCTCCGGTGGGTCGCTGAAGACACTAAGTCGGAAGCGGCCGCGTTTGAACTCCATCTCCAGGGCGGAGCCCCTGGCCACTGTGATCCGGCTGCGATGGTTTCGAGAGAACATGCTTGCAGTCAGTGCGCTCCCCGCGCTCGCGCTCCGGGGATCAGTCTCTTGCCGGCTTGGGCTCTGGTCCCTCGACGGCCAACCTCCCACCAATGCAGCCGGGAATCTCCCCAGCTGCCCGGTTCCCAAACCCCGCCCCCGGAGACGACACCTGGGCTGGGCAGGGCGCGGCACCCTCCTCTTCCACCCCCGCTAAAGGCCCGGCCCGTACCCGGGCGCCAAGCCAATCTGGGTCCACAGTTTCAGAGCCAGAGGCACCCTAAACCACTCAAGCAGGGACAGAGAACTTCCACCTTTCTAGCTGGATTAGCTCACCTGAATTTGGGGTGGGTCCCCAAATCCCCTCCCCGGCAGCAGCCCCCACCAGTCAGACTGGCGTCCTCAACTTGGAAAAACCGTAGTCACACGGATGGCTCACTGGTTCTAGCCTGACTTGGAACCGCCCAAGTCTCATCTCTTAAACTACAACTTACTGCAGTTGAATGTATCTCTGGGGTATAGGTTCCCCTGCACCGCTACTTGTCCATCCACAGTGGCCCCGGCATGGTGGTGCACACACCTTTAATCCCAGTGGCCTCGGTTCATAAAGAGGGATTGGGGTCTTGAAAATTCAGTTACTTCCCTACTGGACCACAGAACCCTGGTCCAACCACTGAACTTTCTAGTCTATTATACGAGGATATTGGAGTCTCGGTTGCTAAGACAATCGTATATGGGAATAGAAGAGAGGTCCTTACAGGGCATGTGCCCTATAAGAGCTATAAAGACTACAGTTATAAAGACTATAAAAACAACAAACAAAAGACTAAGGAGCAGATCCCTGACCACTGGATCCTCAGATGCAGCTTCTGCTCCTTAAGTATCTTAAGAGTGTAAGGACTGCCCCGGCATGGTGGTGCACACACCTTTAATCCCAGCATTCTGGAGGCAGAGGCAGATGGATCTCTGGGTTTGAGGTCAGCCTGGTCCACAAAGTGAGTTGCAGGACAGTCAGAGAAACCCTGTCTCAAAAAATAAACAAATGAAAAACAAAACAAAAAAGCAGTGTAAGAACTGGCAATCTCTCAGCTGCTTGCTGGGTAGCAGAGGCCAGGATTCTCAGGAACAGAGCTCCCTCCAACAGTGCTCAGTGAAACAGAGGGGAGCGGCTGAGGACTGGTTCACTGGCCAACTCCTCAGGGTCTCTTGGAAGCTTCAGAACTGGCTGGGTAGAGTTTGAGACAGGGTGGGGCTATTACAGACCAGATGGCAGGAGCCAGCTTGCAGGGCAGTCAACTTAGAAGCGCTGTGCTGCAACAAATGACTCAATAGTCTGTTAGAAAGTAGACTTAAAATCCCCTCAGCAAAAGATGGAGAACATTGGCTATACATCTGATACGTGCAGGTCAGGCTTTAGGTGTGACTTTGACCCAGGCATCCAGAGTCATTTTGTGTACACACACACACACACACACACACACACACACGCACGCACGCACGCACGCACGCACGCACAGTTTTGCTCTGCTTCCCTTCATATTGATCTTACCCTCCACAGCATAGCATAATAAGATTGCTGCCAGCCGGGCATTGGTGGTGCACGCCTTTAATCCCAGCACTCAGGAGGCAGAGGCAGGCGGATCTCTGTGAGTTCGAGGCCAGCCTGGTCTACAAAGTGAGTTCCAGGACAGCCTCCAAAACAATACAGAGAAACCCTGTCTCGAAAAACCAAAAAAAAAAAAAAAAAAAAAGATTGCTGCCAAAAGTTCTGGGACTATATCTTTTCAGACTTAAATTCAACTTAAAAACAAAAGGACATCTACTGCTTGAAGTTCCGAATATGTCTGGATTCATGCTCAGCCATTTGAGATTATTCAACCATCCCAAAGAAATTGCTGTGGCCAGATCTGAACCAGCCACCTTGGTGAAGAGTTACCGTGTTTGCTGGACACACCTGATTCACTTGTATAGTCCTAGAGAGCAACTAGAACCCAATTAGCTGAAGGGGGAGAGGATGGGAGGGAGAGGTCCCTCAGAGGATGTTTCAGGCACTAACTGTAGGGGAGGAAATGGATGGGGACAGGGAGAAAGGCAGCCGTCCATACTCATCCTACACACACAGAGCTTGATATTTGATACGAACTCAAATGATGGATGAGGGAAAGGCATGTCTCACTACCTGCACTCCACTATCACTGCTCTAACGTGTAGGCTCTCCAGAGATGGGCAGGCTGTCTTGTCCCTCTCTAATCCCCTGTAGGTTACGAGTGCTCAATAAGCCATCAGCTGAAATAAACAAGAGCAGCACACTGATTTAAGATGGCTCGTTAAACCATATCATTGAACTAGAACAGCTCATTACCCAGACAAGAGTAGCAATGAACACCAGTAATCCTAGCACTCATGAGGTTGACAAAGGAGGATGCTTGGAGTTTGAGGCTAATCAGTGCTACCTAGTGAGAACCTGTCTCAAAAAGGGAGGGGGTGGGTTGTGGAGCTGGAGAGATGACAGTTAAAAGTGCAAGCTACTCTTACAGAGGATCCGAGTTCGGTCCCCAGTACCCAAGTTAGGAGGCTCACAACTGCCTATAACTCCTGCTCTAAAGGTAGCCAATGCCTCCAGACCCCTCAGGCACACACGTGCACATGCTTGCTCGCTCATGCGCGTGCGCACGCGCGCACACACACACACACACACAAATATTTTTTTTCTTGGCTTTTCGAGACAGGGTTTCTCTGTGGCTTTGGAGGCTATCCTGGAACTAGCTCTTGTAGACCAGGCTGGTCTCGAACTCACAGAGATCCACCTGATTCTGCCTCCCAAGTGCTGGGATTAAAGGCATGCGCCACCAATGGCCAGCTTCACACACAATCTTTTACAAAAATCACTCATCGAGATAAATATTAATTGGGTTGGAGATGTAATTCGGTGGCAGAGTACCTGCCCAGCATGTGCAAGACCCTAAGTACCACTTCCCGTGGGGCATGGTGGCACATGCCTTAATCTGAGGCAGGAACATCCCTGTGAGTTTGAGAACACATAGCAAGTTCTAGGATGGCCCGAATTAGATAATGAGACTCTGACTTAAAAAAACAAAAAGTAGCCGGGCGTTGGTGGCGCACGCCTTTAATCCCAGCACTCGGGAGGCAGAGGCAGGCGGATCTCTGTGAGTTCGAGACCAGCCTGGACTACCAAGCGAGTTCCAGGACAGCCTCCAAAACCACAGAGAAACCCTGTCTCGAAAAACAAAAACAAAAACAAAAACAAAACCAAAAACAAAAACAAAAAGTTCGTTTTTGGTGTTTGTTTTTTGGCACAGAACTCATTTTTTTCCAGATGAAATTTGATCTGGAATGTGTGACAGTGCTCTGAATCCACATGGGATAGAATCAGGTTCTGGAGTCTGCTCTCATCGCCTACTATGGGGGGGGGTCTGGGGCCCACTCTCGCCCAGGCTTGCCCTCAGGGCCTGCTCTGGAGGTGCTCTAGGGGCTGCTCTCTCATACACACCCCTTAGTGCCTGCTCTTGGCACCACTGTTCTAGGATTTGAGAACACCTGCTCTAAGACTCAGGCAAGACATAAAGAAATAGACTTCTGGGGACAAAGTTGAACTCAAACCTTGTCTGAGATCTTGCACTCTCATGGGTGAAGGAGACTTACAGAAAGGAATGGCACAACAAACAGCAATGAGTTTTTGGTTTTGGCTTTTTCTTTTTTGAGACAGGGTTTCTCTGTGTACCAGCTCAGCTGTCCTGGAACTCGCTCTGTAGACCAGGCTGGCCTCGAACTCACAGAGATCTGCCTGACTCTGCTAGGATTCACGTCCAGCTAAAAGAAAAAAAAATCAGTTAAGAGCACTTGCTGCTCTTCCAAGGGACCCAAGTTCAGTTCCCAGCACCGGAGTCAGCTTCACAACCACCTGCCACTCAGGGCCCGTGCTTCTCAGCACCCGCCCACATGTGCACACAGCCAGGCACTATACACACATGACTGAAGACAAAACTAAACATGGTTTTAACTTTAAAAATTAAAGCAAAGGTGATAAATGCTAAACAAACACTACTTCCTGGTCATTTTACTATTATGTAATCTTTATATGATTATTTCTCCGGCATCTATAGAAGTGTTATGTTCTAGTATGAGATTTGCATGTCTGCTCCCAGTTGTGTGTTTAGTTACCTTCCTGTTTGAATGAGCTTCAGAGAGAGTATTTACATAACAGAATAGGTGGACATTCCAGATTAGGGTTGATTTATTTTTTTCCAGCATAGGTTTTGTTAAACATTTACCAGCATACCGCTGGTTTCCTGCACCTCTCTTTCCCAGTGTTTCCCATTATTTGGAGAAGGGGCTGTGAGTCACACAGAACTCAGAGCACCCTCCTAGTTTGTGCCATCAGCCTCCGGAACCTGCTGGCAGCAGGAGCTGTGGCTCCTTTCAGGCAGCTGAAGAACACTTGTCTCTTCTGCCCACCCCATGCACCTCTTCCTAGACCCAGAGAACCTGGAGCGCTCCCAACTGCACTTTGAGTCTTGGAGTTCTGACAAGCCCCAGTCAGAGTTCATGATAAATTAGCTGCAACTGCAGCCCATGAAGACCGGGTGATGCTGGCAGCAAAGCCTCATCAGGCAGTTCCTGGACATGGCTTCCATGTGGCCTTGGCACAACCTCAGCCATGTGTTCCTTCTGCCTGGTCTGCCACGGTCCTCAATCCTTACCCTGGGAGAGTCTAGTCTGAGCTTAGACCATCTGGTAGTGTCAGGCAGTAAAACCGTGCCCAGGAGTCGGTGAGATTGCTCAGTAGGTAAAGGCTGTTGTCACAAAGACGGATGACCTGAATTTGGCCCCCAGGAGTGGAAAGACAAAACTGATTTCTGAAAACTGTGACCTCTACACATGCCCTGTCTTAGTCAGAGTTTCTACTGCTGTGAGAAACGCCATGACCAAAAACAAGTTGGGGAGGAAAGGGTTTATTTGGCTTATAACTCCACAGCACTCCCAACACTAAAGGAAGGAAGTCAGGACAGGAATTCAAACAGGGCAGGAACCTGGAGGCAGGAGCTGATTGATGCAGAGGCCATGAAGGGGAGCTGCTTACTGGCTTGCTTGCATAGCTTGCTCAGCCTGCTTTCTTACAGAACCCTGGACCACCAGCCCAGGGATGGCACTATTCACAATGGGCTGGGGTCTCCCTAGTCAATCAGTAATTATAAAAAATGCCTTACAACTGCATCTTGTAGAGGCATTTCTCAATTGAGGTTCCCTCCTTTCAGATAACTCTAGCTTATGTCAAGTTGACATAACACCGTTCAGCAATGCACCATGGCACACCTTCCTCCCCATCCTTAACCCCACAAGTAAACAAATAAATGTAATTTTCTTAGAACTCTGCCTTGTAGACCAGGCTGGCTTCAAACTCACAGTGATCCACCTCTGCCTCCTAAGTGCTGGGATTAAAGGTGTGTGCCACCACAGACCAGCTATTGTTTTGAGACAGTCTCTCTATGTAGTCCTGGTTGTCCTAGAACTTGATATGTAGACCAGACTGGCCTCAAACTCACAGAGATCCTTGTGCCTCTGCCTCCAGAGTACTGAGATTAGAGACCTGTGCCACCACTCCTAGCTTCCAATAAATATATTTTAAAAAAATTTTATGTGCATTAGTATTTTGCCTGCATGTAGGTCTGGGTGAGGGTGTTGGATCCTCTGGAACTGGAGTTGTAGACAGTTGTAAGTTGACATGTGCACAGGTGCTGGAAATTGAATCACTGTCCTCTGGAAGAGCAACCAGTGTAAGCTATCTCTCCAGTCCCTTGTAATAAAAATTTAAAGCCTGCTGCTTGAATTGAGAATCTAAACTGTTATAAATAAATATGTATGGAACTAAGTAAAATCCAGACATGTTAATTCCAGTACTTGGGCGGTGGAGGCTAGGGGCTACATAATGAGTTCAAGGTTAGCAGCCTGGGCTATAGGCGACCCTACCTCAACAACAAAACAAGAGCCAAGCAAATGAACAGCCACACCTCAAAAGACACCAGCAAAGAGAAAGCTCTCCTTTACAGCAGTGTGCTAACTACCACACAATGTAAATGCAGTCATAAAAAGATACTGTCTTCATGTATATCAGACCCTCTTCAAGGCTCGGGGACCATCATAGAAGAGTGCAGAAAGATGGTAAGAGTGGAAGGTCATCGAGGACTGGAGTGAAACAGTGTCCTCTGGACAAGACAGGACCCACAGCAACTGTGGCTGCCTGCACAAGACCAAGCCAGCCAGCATTCTAGTGTGGGGTGGGCAGGGGCTCAGGAAGCCCAAGCCTAGCTGTGGGGCCATAGCAGTTGATGGCTTCTGAGGGAGAGTCAGTTTTCCTTAAGGGTGTAGCTCTAGGAGGGATGTGGGAGTGGGGGGTGGATCTTGAAGAAGTTAAGGGGAGGAGCTAAGGGTGAGTATGATTAAAATCATTGTACAAAATTCCCCAATAATTAATAAAATCTTTTAAAAAAGTAGATCATCTGAGCCAGGTGGTGGTACACGCCTGCCTTTAAATTCCAGCAGAGGCCAAGGTGGATCTCTGTGAGTTCGCAGCCAGCCTGACCTACAGATCAAGTTCCAGGACAGCCTCCAAAGCTACACAGAGAAACTCTGTCTTGAAAAACAAAACAACGAGAAGATCATCTGAAGATTCTTTAGGGCTGAGTGCACAATGATTTTCATCAACAGATACCACTGGGTAGAGCCTGATGGGAAAAGCGTGAGTGGCCCTGAGGGTAATAAATTGTATAGTAATTAATCTCTTCATAGTAGTTCCCTAGAAAATGTTTCTATTTCCTAACGAAATACACTCAGAACACAGCAGAGGGGCTAGAGCGATGGTTCAGCCATTGAGAGTGGGTATTGCTCTTCCAGAGGACCTGAATTCAGTCCCCAGTGTCCACATCCGGTGGCTCACAACAGCCTGGAACTCCAGCTCCAGAGAGACCCAGGCCTCTGACCTCCTCACTCATGTATACAGAGAAAGAATTGTGTATTTTTGTGTGTATGGTGTGTGTGTAGGGGGGAGATGCTGGGGGGGGCTGTTCCCAGTATGAGTTTCTAATCCTGGAAAACACTGTAGAGATCCAGGCTGAAGGACATCCTACACCAAAGACTATACTCCAGCCTGGTGGTGGTGGCACACATCTTTAATCCCTGCACTCTGGAGGCAGAGGCAGGCGGATCTCTATGAATCTGAGACCAGCCTGGTCTACAGAGCGAGTTCCAGGACAGCCAAGTCTATACAGAAAAACCCAGTCTTGAAAAACCAACAAAACAAAAACTATACTCTAATTGTCAGGTTACAAGTGACAAGGTAAATGAGGACCTGAGGGGCCTGGCTTTCCTTCAGGACCTTCATTGTGCTGTACATGACAGCCATCTCTCGCTGTTTCCCACCACTGCTCCAACGCAGCGCCTCCCCACCCTTTTTTAACTTCTTTTATGGGTGTGGGTCTTTTGCCTGCATATATGTGTACCACATGTGTGCAGAGGCATCAGATCCCCGGAACTGGAGTTACAGATGGCTGTGAGCCTCCGTGTGGGTGCTGGGACTCAAACCCTGTTCCTGTGGCAGAGCAATTCAGTGCTCTTAACCACTAAGCCAACCACCCAACCCCTAGCTTGATCTTTTTTTGAGACAGTGTCTCAATGCATTTGAGACAGGCCTCTAAATGAACTAGTGATGCTCTTGTCAAGACTCCCAAGTGCTGGAGTTGCGATCATTGTTCCATGACTCCTGATTAGACGCTGCTGGCTCAATACCTACAGCAGCAGGATCTTAGTTAAGAAGGTATAGGAGAACTCTTTCTACTGTTCTTGTACTATTTTCTGTATGTCTTAGTCCCTGTTCTATGGCTATGAAGACACACCATGACCAAAGCAACTCTTTTTTTTTCTTTTTTTTTTAAGATTTTATTTATTTATTATGTATACAACATTTTGCTTCCATGTATATCTGGGAATTGCTGGGAATTGAACTCAGGACCTCTGGAAGAGCAGTCAGTGCTCTTAACCTCTGAGCCATCTCTCCAGCCCCGACCAAAGCAACTCTTACAAGGTATTTAATTGGGGGCTTGTTCATGGTTTCAGAGGTTTAGTCCGTCATTTAGTTTACCATCGTCATGGGGAGCACGCTGGCAAGCAGGCAGTTGTGTGGTGCTGGGGGAGTAGCAGAGAGTTCTACATTCTGATCTGAAGACAGCAGGAAGAGCCTGGGCCTGGCATTGACTCTTGAAACTTGAAACATGATTGATAAAAAAGCCCAGAGACAGATACTGGGGTTCAAGCTGAAGATCAGAGAAACAAAGTAGCCAGGCCACTAGCTCTTACCTCTACCACAGACCTAAATGGCTGATTCCAGTCTCCACAAATCCTCAGAGCCAATACTGCCCCATGTCTGGAAACTAAATCTCACATGAGACCCTTGGTTTCTTCCTTTTATACCTAACCTAGTGCTGGGATTAAAGGCGTGAGCTCTGTTATTCTTTTTGGCTGATTCACTCTTGTGTAGCCCAAGGTGGTCTTGGACTCACACAGATTCACCTGCCTCTGTCTCCTGAGTCCTGGGATTAAAAGTGTGTACCACCACTGCTTGGCTCTATGGCTGTGGCTAGCTTTGCATTTTGATCTCCAATGGCTTTACTAGATCATAAATAATATATTGCCACAGAAATTTCACACCACCCACATTGACACACTTCCTCCAACAAAGCCACACCTTGTAGTCCTTCTAATCCTTTCAAAAGTTCCACTCCCTGGTAACTAAACATTCAAATATATAAGCCTTTGAGGCTCATTCCTATTCAAAATGACACTATAAATTTAAAAATATTTCATGAAATTTTAAAACAATGCTTAAGAACTCCTTCAGAAGGTAAAACTCCTGTTAGCTTAGAAATTTCCACCACACTAAACAAAGCAAAGTTACAAACCAAAAAGTGAAGCTAATTTTCATTTATGTCTTTCCTCCTGAACATCAGGATGCAGAGGAAACAGACCAGACTAGAGTCAGGAAGCCTCTGATGCTTGCTCTGCTACTCCCAGTGTGGTCCTGACCAAAGCAATTTGTCTTTTGGGGCCTTAGTTTCCTTATTTATAGAATAGAAATAGTAGTACCCTGTGGATGTGCTAAATACCCCAATATGTTCTAAAAAGGCCTCTCGGATCTCTCTCTGTCTCTCTCTGTCTCTCTCTGTCTCTCTCTGTCTCTCTGTCTCTCTCTCTGTCTCTCTCTGTTCTCTGTCTCTGTCTCTCTCTGTCTCTCTCTCTGTCTCTCTGTCTCTCTCTCTGTCTCTCTCTCTGTCTCTCTCTCTCTCTGTCTCTCTGTCTCTCTGTCTCTCTCTCTCTCTCTCTCTCTCTCTCTCTCTCTCTCTCTCTCTCTCTCTCTCTCTCTCTCTCTCTCTCCCTAGACAGGTTTCTTTGTGTAGCCCTGTCCTGGAACTCAGAGATCCACCTGTCTCTGCCTTCTAAGTGCTGGGATTAAGGCATGTGCCGCCACCACCTGATACAGGTGTTATTATTGCTACTGCCCAGCCCATTGCCCCTGTAAAGTTAAAATAAAAATTGGACTGGGAATGCTGCTAGACTGCTTGCCTAGCACACATGAAGCCCCATGCTCCATCCCCAGAAATGCATAAAACTGCGTGTGATGATGTACAGCACTGGTAGAGGCGAGAGACTCAGGAATTCAAGGTCATCTTCAGCTATACTGAAGTTTGAGGTCAACCTGGAATATATGGGACCTGTCTAAAAAACATATATAAATAAGGCCAGGTATGGTGGTGTAAATCTTTAATCCTACACTAGCAAGGCAAAGGATAGCCTGGTCTATATAGTGAGGACAGCCAAAGTTACATAGTGAGGCCCTATTTCAAGAAAAAAGAAAGGAAGAAAGGAAGGAAGGAAGGGAGGAAGGAAAGAAAAGAAAAGACAACCTTCTCTTCAAATACTGGCTTAGAAGTCCATTTATTGTTATTTATAATATTCTTTATTTGTTAATGATAGGGTCTTCTGTATCCCAGGATGGCCTCAAATTTACTGAGAATGACCTTGAATTCCTGCTCCTCCTGCCCCTAATGTTCTGGGCTTACATTTGTGTACCACCGCAATTTTATCCTGTGCTGGGAATGTCCAAGGCTCCAAGAATGTTAGGTAAGTACTCTGCCATTTGAGTACTAGCCATACATTCATTTGTTTTCCAGAAACATATTTTACTGTGATCAATTCTACAGAAGGTATTTGTGTTCTTGCTTTGTTTTTATAGCTTGAAAGAGCCCCATAAAGCACTCAGTGGTAGAGCACTTGCTTAGCATGCACAAGACTCTAAACTTTTTTTTTTTTTTTGGTTTTTCGAGACAGGGTTTCTCTGTGGCTTTTGGAGGCTGTCCTGGTCTTGTAGACCAGGCTGGCCTCGAACTCACAGAGATCCGCCTGCCTCTGCCTCCCAAGTGCTGGGATTAAAGGCGTGCGCCACCAACGCCCGGCTTAAGACTCTAAACTTAATCCCTACGACTGAAGAAGAAAGAAAAGGGGGGCTGAAGAGATAACTCGGAGGTTAACAGCACTTGCTGCTCTTCCAGAGGTCCTGAGTTCAATTCCCAGCAACCATATGATGGCTCACAGCCATCCGTAATGAGATCTGGTGCCCTCTTCTGGCCCACAGGGATACATGCAGACACAATATTGTGCACCAAATAGATAAATAAAAATAAATAAATAAATAAAAAATAAAGATTTTTTTTAAAAAGGGAAAGAAAGCTCCATGAAGTAGAGTTAATCTTTTCTTACAAACTTGTAATCTGAGGCTCAAAGAACTTAAAAGACTTTGAGCCCAAGCTGAACAGCTAATAAATGGTGGAACTTTCATTTGATAACAGGTTTCTCTGACTCCAAAGTCCATTCTCTCCTTTTAATCACTCTATTACATTGCTCTCTAACATACAACTATTCATTGGCTCTTCAACACCTTTGTAACTGGCATGTCTCTTGAGTAAACTCTTCCCCTTTTTAGTTCACTGTTACCACCTTGTTCAGACACTTAACTCAAATACTAAGTATATATACATAGGTGCTGTTCCTTCCTAATTACAAATGTATACATGGACTGTAAGAAAACTCATTGCAATGTCAGGCAGTGGTGGTTCACTCCTTTAATCTCAGTACTCAGGAGACCGAGGAAGAGACAGGTAGATCTCTGAGCTGGAGGCCAGCCTAGTCTACAGAGTGAGTTCAAATTCAGACAGTAAATGATCCTTAGCTGTGGGGGTTGGAGAAATGGTTCAGTGGTTAAAACCACGGACTGCCCTTCCAAAGGACCCAGGTTCAATCCCCCGCACCCACAAGGCAGATCACAACTGTTTAACTCCAAGATCTGACATCCTCACAGATGTACATGCAAGAAAAATACCAATGCATATAAAATAAAGATAAAAAGATCCTTAACTATAGCCTTTAGAGACAATCAACATTAATGACACATTGTATATTCCTCAATTTTTTTCTAAGTAGACACTCGCACACCATACTTTAAAAAATAAAATCAAAGAATCTGGGTTTTGCGGCACACATTCAATCCAAGTACTCTGGAGGCAGAGGCAGGAGAATCTCTAAGTTTGAGGCCAGAATGGTCTGTGCAAGACAGTCAGGACTATACAGAGAAACACTGTCTCAAAAACAAACCACACACACAAAAAAAATAGTAAGTAAGCAAAAAAAAAAAAAAAAAAAGAATCAAAAGGATGAACATATGGCTCAACTGTTAGCAAGATTTGCTACTCTTGCAGAGGAACTGAGGAGGCCAGAAGAGGCAGACAGATCTGAAAGTGGAGTTACTGATGATTGTGAGTAGCTATGTAAGTACTAGAAACCAAACCAGGGTCCTCTGGAAGAGCAGCAAATGCTCTTAGCTAATGAACCATCTCTCCAGCCCCACCCACATCATTCTTTGAAATCATATGCAAGTGCATGTCTGTGTCTGCCTATACAGGTGTCTGCACAGACAAGAGGTATCAGATTCTCCGAGGGATGTAACAAATTTGTTTAGATGTTTCATTAGAGGGATGAGTTCTTTACTATGTAACTTTGTCTGGAATCTAAATTATGTGTCTGTCTTACTACTTCACAATTTTCTTAGTCGAGAAACTTAGTCCTTCCGACCGTATAGATGCACTGTAATTGTCTTGCCCCATTGTCTACCAATGAGAATGGGGGGCGGCGGGGGGACAGACAGACAAAGAACAGCTCTGGAACCTAATAATGGGCAGCCCAAGTTAGGGGAACGTCTTCTTTGTGGCGTTTCCAGCCTCACAGAGGCTTAGACCTTTTGTTTTGAACAGTGTGGTGTTAAGGCTGGCCTCGAATTCGTGATCCTCTTCTTAAGGCCGGTATGACAGGACGGTACCTAGCAATGCCGGAACTTTTATTCGGAATGGGCTTTGTTTCTTACCGGAGTATTTTTGACGGTAAACAGTGCCACGCATAAACATGGTTGCCAGGCACCGGAAGTAGCCGGTTATTTTGCTGGATTCCGTTCTTCCGCGGGGCGGAAAAGGCATGTCGGCTTGTGTCCCGACCGTCTCCAGTCCTCTTCCTTTGCAGGACCCCATGAGCAAGCTGTGGCGGCGCGGGAGCACCTCTGGGGCTATGGAAGCCCCCGAGCCAGGTAAGCGCGGGTGGCTCAAACTTAGATGCTCTTTGAAAAGGAGTCCTCTCACTCCGCGGAGCCAGGTCAGCTCGCCACAGGTGGGAAGGAACGAGGCGGTGCTGTTATGATAACGGCTAATAACGTGGGAAGAGTGGGAAGTTGCTGGGATATTCAGATCTTCCCCTGCCACTGTTTGATGGAACACCTGTGACAGGCTCTCCTTCTTCAGGGGAAGCGCTGGAGTTGAGCCTGACAGGGGCTCACAGCCACGGAGTTCACAAGAAAAAACACAAGAAGCACAAAAAGAAACACAAGAAGAAGCATCATCAGGAAGAGGAGGCCGGACAGACACAGGCCCCTGCCAAACCCCAACTTAAACTTAAAATCAAGCTGGGTGGACAGGTCCTGGGCACCAAGAGGTAAGGTCAAATATTTAACTCGGGGAAAATTCAGCAGCAGGTGGGCTGAGCTATCTGGAAAGTAGAGAATGAACATTTAGGGTCCAGGTTAAGGCAGCAAGAATCCCAGCAGCTTGGGAAAGCTGGACGTGACACCAGAGCAGGGTGGAGTCACTTGTTCACTTTGGAGTAGTGTTCTCTCTCTGCAGTGTTCCTACCTTCACTGTGATCCCTGAGGGGCCGAGGTCACCTTCTCCCCTGATGGTAGTGGGCAATGAAGAGGAACCAATGGAAGGAGTGCCTCTGGAGCAGTACCGAGCCTGGCTGGGTGAGAAGACCCTGGAGACGGGGAAGATGGGGAAACTGGGTTGCTTATTTGTACCCAGCAAAAGAAAGGTTCTGAGAGTTGTCAGTGTGCCAGGATCAGTTTTGCTATATTAATGTTCCACATTTCTTTCCCCAACTTTCCTGCCCAGATGAAGACAGTAATCTGTCCCCCTCCCCACTTCGGGACCTGCCAGGGGATCTAGAGGGTCAGGAGGAAGAGGAGGAGCAGAGGTGGCTGGATGCCCTCGAGAAGGGAGAGCTGGATGACAATGGAGATCTCAAGAAGGAGATCGATGAGCGGCTGCTTACTGCGAGACAGGTAAGCCGGTTCAGTCTTCACTCCCTCAACAAACTCCCGAGGAGAAGCTGCTGTTTGCAGGCAATGAGACTATCAGGGGAATAGAAAAGATAAGGGACTGTGATACTCTTGTGCATGCGGAGGGATGGTAAGTTATTATTTCCTTTTTTTGAATTGGGATCTTACTGTTTAGCGCTGACTGACCTGAAGCACACAGAGGTCTGCTTGCCTTTGCCTCCCAAGTGCTGGAATTAAAGGTGTGTGCCACCACACCCAGCTCATAAGTAATTTTTACAAACTACAGAAAATAGGGATGATGATATAGAAAGTGGCAAGACAGAAACATTAGGATAGCTTTAGTGAATGGCTCGTTGTTTGCTTTTGTGTTAAACACGGTTTTTATTTATTTTTATGTGTCTGAGTGCTTGGCTGCTGCCTATGATGGCCAGAGGCCATCAGAACTCCTGGAACTAGAGTTAAAGACAGTTGTGAGCTGCTGTGTAGGTGCTGGGAACTGAACCAGAGTCCTCTGCACTGAGTGCTCTTTCCAGCCCAGAATGCCTCTTTGAAGAGGTGACATTTCCAGTACTGGAAGAGCTTCTCAAGCAGAGAAGCCAGCTGACATAGGCACAGAAGGAAAATGTGGCTAAGCCACCAGTGGGTCACCTGCAGACAAGGGCCATAGCTGACTTGAATTTCCAGTAATTATTTTGACAGTTAAGGAATTTATGCAGGAACTGCTGTGTAGGCTGTGGTGGGTGGTGCATGCCTGTAATCCCAGAACTGAAAGAGAAGGATGGCTATAAATTCTAAGCCAGCCAGGAATACATCTAGAGACCCTGTCTCAATCATTCAATCGGGAGAGTATGAGAGATGGTGATGGCGTGAGCCAAGAAGTAGTCATAGAATGAAGAAAACCCCACCAAATCCTGGATATATTTCTGAAGTAGTTCCTTTTTGGGAGCTGACTGGAGAAAAAAGGGAATCCAGGGTAATTGAGTTTTTGGTCTGAGCCAAATCCAGCAAAAATCTACACAAGGGTGGTACAGACTGGGCACTTGGGGTCGGCTGGGGATAATACTGATGTTTTCCCTTTAATACTGAGCAGCATCAGGAGCCCTGGGAGGAGCAAGTGTTTTTTTTGTTTGTTTGTTTGTTTTTTTTTTTTTTTTGGTTTTTCGAGACAGGGTTTCTCTGTGGCTTTGGAGGCTGTCCTGGAACTAGCTCTTGTAGACCAGGCTGGTCTCGAACTCACAGAGATCCTCCTGCCTCTGCCTCCGGAGTGCAGGGATTAAAGGCGTGCTCCACCAACGCCCGGCTGGCACACACCTTTAATCCCAGCATTTAGGAGGCAGAGGCTGGAGGATCTCTGAGCTCGAGGGTGGCCTGGCCTACATAATGAGTTCCAGGACAGCCAGAGCTACATAGTGAGGCCGGCTGGAAAAACAAAAATGGGGGAGGGGGATATGATTCTGTGCCTTCCACGTCCTCTTTCTCATTCCACGACTTTGGGGCCTGTCTTTCGCCAGCGAGCCCTGCTCCAGAAGGCGCGGAGTCAGCCGTCCCCCATCCTGCCTCTGCCGGTGGCTGGGGGCTGCCCGGCCCCTGCCCTCACGGAAGAGATGCTGCTGAAACGTGAGGAACGGGCGCGGAAGAGGCGGCTGCAGGCGGCAAGGCGGGCGGAGGAGCACAAGAATCAGACAATCGAGCGTCTCACAAAGACGGCCGCTCCTAGCGGACGCGGAGGGCGTGGGGCAGCGCGGGGCGAGCGGCGTGGGGGACGGACAGCTGCCCCGGCCCCTACACCCATGGTGCGCTACAGCAGCGGGGCCCAGGGCTCCACGCTGTCCTTTCCTCCCGGCGTCCCCGCACCCGCGGCGGTGGTTCAGCGGCCTGCCCCGTCAAACCCAGCTCCGCGCTGCTCTGTCCCTGGCTGCCCCCACCCACGTCGTTACGCCTGTTCCCGCACCGGCCAGGCTCTCTGTAGCCTGCAGTGCTACCGCATCAACCTGCAGCTACGGCTGGGTGGACCTGAGGGCCCAGGGTCCCCGCTTCTGGCCACTTAGGGCCTCGCCCACGCCACATTCCTTCTGTCTCCCTCACCCTATTAAACTTCGTGTGGTGTCTCGGCTTGTCTAGAATTGCTGGAGTGGGAAGCCGACCGCTCCGAACCCGCATGTTTCACCCAGCCAATCGGCGGTAGTTTTGTGATCCTGGACGGCCGTTTATTGGCTGACAAGTCAAGGCTTGCTCTGTTGTCCGTACTGGCTATCGTTGCTGTCAATCAGGGCTTCTGTGGAACCTTCCCCCGTCTTTGTCTGTGTGAGTTCTTGTTGTCTGGGAGAGTGGCAGATCCGCTGCTACGGATTGGACAGCGGGAGAAGCCTGTGACCCGCTCCTATTGGCCAGTCTGCGGCGAACGATACTGATTGGTTGGACTTAACAATCCTCGTCCTCTGGAAGAGCTCTCCCGGGATGGGAGCTCCGGCTGCGGAGTGATGGTGGCAGCAGCGGAGATGGGCCGGGCAGGGACCATGGCGGTGGCGGCAGAGGTGGCAGGGGCGGGGCAGCTGGCGGTAGAGAAGGCTGTGGTCTTCAGGGGTCTGTAGGTGGAGGCATGGCTCGGGCCAGCATCAGGAACAGCAGCGAAGAGGCCTGGGGGGCACACCGGGCGCCGCAGCAGCAGGTATCCAGCAGCTCTAAAAGCCTATCACGACAGCCATTTATTTCTTTCCCCTTTCCTGTCACTTCCTGTCCGGGGTGGGGGAGGAGCTCACGGAGCCAAAGGTACTATGAAGTTCCTGAACATGACCATTCTACTCTTTGTCTAAACTTTGTTAGGTAGATGCAGTTGACTACCTGCCGCCTCTTAGACCTCAGCCCGTGCCTGCAGTGCAATCCTGCAGTGGCTTGTCAGTTACCAGAGGCGTAGTGAGGACCCCAGGGAGGCTCCCTCTGTGTGCAGCAGTCATTTGTGATGTTTTCTATGTGCCTATTGTCACAACAGAGTCCGGCAGCGTCTTCTCTTGAGGGAGCAATCTGGAAACGAGCTGGAACCCAGACTCGCGCCCTGGATGCCATCCTTTATCCTCCACAGCAATCCCATCTGGTTGGGAGCACTGCTCTGGGTCTCACACTGTCTCACCTCTACCCTAGGGAGCTTGAGACCCAGGGGTGGAAAAATCCATCTTGGGGTTGTGGGAGACAGACCTTCGGGGTGGGCGATGTTGAAAGCATTTTAGCTTTGGAAATGGCCTTAAATCCCTATCCATTGTTAGATCGTTCTGCTTCTTCCAAACCACTACCTTACCAAGAACCACCCTTGGGGCCAGGCTTATGTGAGAGGTCTTGGGTTTAAAGAACTGAAATCACCTTTGTAAATCCATACTTTTATTTTCTACACTACTTTCTGGCTATTCCAAATCTTCCATACTGACAGCCCTGTATATATTTAAACACTCCTCTTAGCATTCCCATGCCATCTTTCCAAGCTATGTTGAGTCATGGATGGGATTGTGTATGCTGATGCAGGAGGTGGGGTGGACAAGGGCTTTGGGTAGAATCTCCCTTAGTTCTAAGTGCCTACTTGCCTCCAGCTTCAAGAGCTGTGCCCAGGAGTGAATACCCAACCCTACCTCTGTGAGAGTGGTCACTGCTGTGGGGAGACTGGCTGCTGCACCTACTACTATGAACTCTGGTGTGAGTCTGCAAAGGGGTCCCTCTTAGGTCCCCTGCCCATCCTCCCCTGGATTTCTGAATCCAGCTACTGAGGACCCTTCTCTGCATGCAGCGCAAGGCAGGTAATCTGAGATGTGCTCTTCTTGCCTCCCGCAGGGTTCTGGCTGCTCTGGACAGTCCTCATCCTTTTTAGCTGTTGTTGCGCCTTCCGTCACCGGAGAGCTAAACTCAGGCTGCAACAGCAGCAGCGGCAGCGAGAGATCAACTTGTTGGCTTACCATGGGGCATGCCATGGGGCTGGCCCTGTTCCTACTGGTTCACTGCTTGACCTTCGTGAGTGACTTGAGACTCCTGGGTGCAGATCCTGTAGCCCTCCCAAGCCAGGACCCTCAACCGGCCCATACGTCCCCTGGCAGACTTCTCAAAGCACTCTTCCCCTGATAGGAGAGATCACTCTTGTAGCTCTAGTCCTTCAGTCATCCATGCTGTTCTCTCTCCTGCAGGCCTCCTCAGCGCCTTCAAACCCCCAGCCTATGAGGATGTGGTCCACCACCCTGGCACACCGCCGCCCCCTTACACTATGACCCCAGGCCACCCCTCGACTGCTTCCAGGGAACGCACCTGCTGCTCTTCTGCATCCAGCTGCTCTGCCCACCTGGAGGGGACAAATGTGGAAGGTGTTTCCTCCCACCAGAGTGCCCTCCCTCATCAGGAGGGTGAGCCCAGAGCAGGGTTGAGCCCAGTTCACACACCCCCTTCCTGCCGCTACCGTCGCCTGACTGGTGACTCAGGTATTGAGCTCTGCCCTTGCCCTGACTCCAGCGAAGGTGAGCCAGTCAAGGAGATGAGGGCTAGTGCTACCCAACCAGATCTGGTGGACCATTCCCCTTGTGTACTGTCCCCAGATTTTACGTCCCAGACCCCTTCCTTGGGGCTGGCTTCCAGTTATGGGGACATCCCGTAAGTAGTTTCAAGAGGGAGGCTGGGAGTTACTTGGCCACCAGGAACAACCCTGGTTGCAACTTCAGTCCTCGATGTGGGCCCCTCCCCCCTAGAATATGCCTGAAAGGGTGGGAGTCCTAAAGAGGGGCAGTACCGAGGACTATGCTATCTTTACTTACCCCCAAGACATACACAGGAGCCTTTAATCTCATTAAAGAGATGTGAACCAGCTGCTTGTGGTTTTGGGTAGAGTAGACCTCAAGTTATTGCATGCTTCCTAACCACACTGGGTTTGAAGAGAAGAAGCAGAGACCATTCATCACCTTACCTGAGGCAGCAGGTAGCCCTGAGTCAAAACCGCCAAAGGCAAGAATTCAGTTTGGTTTTTTTTTTTTTTTTTCAGTTTATTTAGAAAAATAGACTCTTGAGTTCACATTCACCCCAGAGCTGGATGGGATGACAAGGAGACACCTGAGATGAGTTTACAAGATCTGAGGGAACAAGAGCAGAAACCTAAGACCTTGTCCCTGCATATTCCAAATGACACAAGTGCCTTGCTTTCCTCCAGTTCCTTCAGTACTCCTCAGCCATTATCAGTAAGACAAGGCTTGTCCATCCATGGAAGGGGCGGCAGCCCATGCCCCGTCCATCCTGGTCACTGTATTGTTCCCACAGAAACCCTGTAGTCTGGTATTGCCGCCATATGTTGCTCACTACATTGGCACGGAGTTCATGGTAGAGCTTGGCGGCCTGAACCTTGTGGGGTCCCTCCACACGCCCATAGTGGTGGAGTGCCCCCAAAGCTAGGTAGTTGATATTCAGCCACACGGCACCCCGCCAGTAAGGGGGATCATGCTCAGAGTTACGCTGTCTGTAAAAGAGGCTGGAGGCTGACAGGGAGCGTAACCCAAAAGGACTCCAGAGATGGTGGCTGTCAGCAAGAACATTTAGCAGGGGCCCCAAGCGGGGTGAATGGGGGTCTAGCAGCTGTAGCAAGAAGGGAAAAAGAGAGACATAGCCCAGGGCGTCCACATACTGCAACTGAGGTGGAGGCCGGCCTACCACCCTAACCAGCCCCTGAGGAGGCCTGGACTTGAGCTGTACTGCTTTTGTGTGGTTCCCAAAGTCAGCAAAGACTCCCAGCTCAGGAGCCCAGTGCAGCTCATCTAGACTCCTGGGTTCTTCCAGGGAGGCAGCCAGCGGGCCCAACTCTGCAGCAGCTTCAGCCTCCCCAAGCTGTTCTGCAAGCTGTGACAGCACTCGGGCACCCAATGCCACCCAGCATCGAAGGTCCAGGTGCCGCTCTGCTGTAGAAGGGTGTGATGCCCTGGGGTAGTCATCCAGGCCCGAGGGCAGTGTTTTGGGATTAAGTAGGGTAGGCAAAGCCAGGTCCCTGCCCCGCCAGCGGTAAGATAATGGCACTGGCCCTGCCTGACTTTGATGGAGCCAAGAGAACCAAGCATGCAGGCGGGGAAAAGCCTTTCGGAGAAAGGCCAAGTCATCGGGATCACCACCTTCTAACATTCGTAATACTGGCAAGAGCAGGGTTGGGGGGTTAGCGTGGGCTGCACGTTGCACTAGGAATTCTGGGGGCACTCGGGATCGGGCTTCATCCCCCAGTATCTGCTCCCGCCCAATCCACCCATCAGCATTTAGCAGCCCCAGCCAGTGGCCTAGGGCCTCTCGGGTGAGGTGGGGATCCCATCGCTGGACCACCAGCTGGTGAAAGCCTTCATCCCAAAGGAAACCTCGCGGGAAGAATGACCGGGAAGGCACTCCAGAGAAAAGAGGGACGGGTGGAAATAGGGCAGGGTCTACTTTCTGCTCAGACCCTTCCACACCAGTGTCAGGCAACACCAAACTCTGTCCATAGAAATAGCCAATCCCACCAAGGAGGCCACTAAGGGCAACCTGACCCAAAACCTGTTCCTCGGGGCCCAGGCCTTTCTCCTTTAACTGGAAGGTCCTCTCAAAACGCTCTTGGAAAGCTGCAGCATGGCTCTCCAGGGCCTGGGTCAGTTGACTGCCTACCAACTGCCCAAGGGCTTTGTTTCCCCCGGCCTGGGCACTGCCAGACTCGAATATGAACTCCACAGAGAAGGGGACTCTCAGGGTCACCTGCTGTATCAAGAACTGTCCTTGCCCAGTAGGGCCTCTCTCCTCCCACTTCAGAGACCCAGGCAAGCCAAGGTAGCGTTCCGGAGAGGCCCTTGGGGGCCGGTGCTGAAACCAGCTGTTTAGGCGGTTCTTTACCGTGTCTGTGAGCAGTGGCAGCCCTGGGTTGGAGGACCAGAAGACATTGTAGCTTGAAGGCAAGAAGACAAATAAGAAATGTTATACAGGAAAGGGAGGTCTGGGCAGTCCCACTGGTGGGAGAGTGGGGTGGGGCCATGGAAACCAGGCTAAGGCAACATCCCTACCACCCCGTACCACCCTAACCCTTCCCCAGTTACCTGCCATGCTTAGGGACAGTGTCTCCTGGACTGGTTGGTGGCAGAAGTGTAAGGCGGAAGTCACCGAGTTCACTGGTATGTCCACTGATGAACTTCAACTGTCCTTTGGCTCCAGTCTCTGGTAGTAGGACTTCCTGGCCATCTGTTACCACATAGAAGAACAGGGACACCAAAGGAAGGGAAGAGGTACCTGAGGCCTGGGTGACAACGAGAACAATACGCATTAGAAAAGCATTCTTTTGAGAATCTTCAAAGATTACAAGGAAGACTATGGCAAACATCGGTCAGTGCTTGAGGGTTAGTGGGTACACTGGCGTGGGCTGCGGGCCTTGGACAGGGTTCCCCCGCAAAGTACAGTGTTGGGTGTTTTCGAATTCTATATAGATTGTTTCATTTAATATTGTGAGTTAGGTGTCACAGTGATATCTGCTTTACAAAGAAATGAAAGCTTGGAGACAGCAAGCAGGCAGAGATGGTCAACCAGGCTGGTGTCCCAACTGCTGCTAACTTCCATTTCACACTGCATTGCTGCTGCAAGGGGAGGATGGGGGAAGTCAGGGCTGAGCAAAGAGGATTCTGATGCTCTGACCTGAGGTTGTACGGTCACTCTCCAGCTCCAATCCCCTCCATGCTGACCCCCAGGCCTCTTGACGAACTCAGTGGTGAGCCTTAAAGCCCCATCGCTGATATGTTGCCGGCCGAAGGAGAGGCCATCGTGGAACTCCCAGCCATAGGGACCCACGCCGTCTCCCTGTTCACACGTGTGCCTGAGCTTAGGAGGGTTCCCTGGGGTGGCGCCCTGCTGCGCCCACATCAGTCCTGGGGAGTAGAATGGCCACGTAAGTCAACAGAAACCGTCCCTCTAAGTCTGCGAAGAACGCTGGATCCTCCCCACTCCTCTCTCTGCCTGCCCCAGAGTTACCCGTGAGCAGCGGTTTTGAGCTGCGAGTCTTCATGCCGAAATAGACGTGTGGACGGTAGGTGCCCCAGAAGAGTTCCGGGGCCACCGCGGGACTGGAGGAGTCGGGGGGCAGCGCGGGAGGCGCGGGGTGCAGTGTGAGCGCGCGACGCATACGGAGCCATGCCATCACCCAGCGCCCCGACAGACCGAAGGCCAGCGCCAGCACCACCACGGCCAGGGCCGCGCCGCGCGCCCCGCTCGCCCTGCCGTCCCGCCGCCCAGTGCCCCGAGCCCTGTCCAGCGGCCGCGCCCCCTCTGCAGCCGCGGCGCGCCGTCGCCTCTCTCCTCGGGCCATCCCGGCAGCCGGCCCGGTACCCCGGCCGCCACCGTGCGGTCAGTCCACTAAGCCGGCTGCCCGCGCACCCACTGAGCACTCGCGGAAATCCCGCCCTGCTACGTCAGGTCCCGCCCCGGAACCCGGAAGCGTTGTGGCTGGCAGGACTCTACTGTCACCAGCAGGGTCCTGAGTTACCCGGCTCAGCCTGTGAAATGTCTCCATGCGTGTAGGTTCAGGGGGTAGGAGAGAGAAGCAATAACATTCTGAGCCCGTTCAGTTTTGTTTTGTTTAAATAATGATCTTGGGCTGGAGAGATGACTCAGTTGGGTAAAGGCGCTTGCCGGCAAGGCTGATAACCTGAGTTAGATCCCCATACCAGCGTCGTGTAAGAGCACTGACTCCCACAAGTTATCCTCTGACATTCACAACTGTGACTACACGTATACATACACCCTCTGGCCTCCACACGTGTGCCGTAGCACGAGCGCACCTCCACATGCACACACACAAGCACACACGAATGTTAAAAAAAAAAGGTACGTGTAGGGGGTGGGGCTGGAGACATGACTTAGCGGCTAAGCATATTTGCCACTCCTGCAGAGGAGGTTCGGTTCTCAGCGTCCACGTGGCGTCTTACAAATCGCTGAGAGGGTGTGACACCCTATTTCGGCACCAAGCGCTGTGGTGCACAGACATAAATGCAGGCAAAACATCCATGCACATAAAATAAAAATAAATGATCATGTTAAGGTCAGTTTTTCCCTCCGTGGGGGGATGAGTTTGTCTAGGTTTTCTTCCAGCTTTATATGTAAAGCCAGGTTGACTGATACAGGATCTTGCTTTGTATATGTAGCCCAGGCTGTCCTCAAGCAGAGTGTCAAGAGCTAGGATCTAATATGCTTTTACATAGGGCTTCGGGGAGTCCAGCCCACCAGGAAGCAAGGCACTGATGGGTAAATCTCGGGTAGACAAGGCCAGAGGGCTTTGGCTCCACAGTGTTTCTCGTTAACTGCTGTGCCTTTCTGTGTTTGCTGCTGCTGATTTTCTCTGGTGTCTGGCACGGGTATGGGGGGATCCCCACTGCCTTGTGATTGTCTCGTGGAAATATTCCATTCTGTTAGGTTTTTTTATTTGTGATTATGAAGATGATTTCCTCTTTTTTTTTTTTTTTTTGGTTTTTCGAGACAGGGTTTCTCTGTGGCTTTGAAGGCTGTCCTGGAACTTGCTTGGTAGTCCAGGCTGGTCTCGAACTCACAGAGATCCGCCTGCCTCTGCCTCCCGAGTGCAAGGATTAAAGGCCTGCGCCATCAATGCCCGGCCGATTGAGGGTTTTTGATAAATATAGTAAGGGATTATGATAGAGGTTAGTTTAGCAGGAAAACTAATACAGGTGAAGGTAGGATATAGTATTGATCCCCCCCCACCCCCTGCCAGTAGAGCAGGGGCTGAAAAGGGGAAAACAAGGAAGTGTCACATACCTAGGATGAGGAGCCATATAGACTGACTTACTTAGATTAATAATTAAGAAAAACATTGTGTCTCAGAAGCTAGGCTAGCTCAAGTTCTTTTCATCTTAATGTTGGGAGATGTGTTCACAAGTTTCAGTGTGCATCATAGCCAAAACAAAGCTTTAATAATGACTTAAGGTTAGGTTAAGATGTTTTCAATGGCATTGAGGCAGAAAATCTTGGGAAACAGTTTAAAGTTTAGAAAGACATACTTAATAGTGGAGTCAGGGAACAAAAATGATGGCAGCCCTGGAGCTCACTCTGTAGACCAGGCTGGCCTTGAACTCACAGATATCCAACTACCTCTGCCATCTGAGTGCTGGGATTAAAGGCGTGCCCCACCATTGCCCAGCTTGACATACCTTTCTTGCTAGGACGGGTTGGTAATCAAAGGTAATGATTAATTCCTTGTACCCATTTCTGCCCTCAGCTTCCTGATATGATTTAATAAAAACTATTGATGAGTGAGTAGACACCCTGACAACTTAAAAGCAGAAATGACTATTTTTCATATATAAAAGTTTAGATGTGATTTTTTTTTTATAAAACTACCTTTGAGACAAATAAAGTGATTGGTCCTTTATAACAGCAGCCTTCCAGTAAAAAACTGGCTGAGAAAAATAACTTGCTTGCTTATACTCTGTTAACCTGTAACAAGCTGCTTGGATATGAGTGGACATGAGTTCTTGGGAATAATTTGTTTTTTACCTATAACACATAAATGGGAACATGTTGGTTTTTACCTGTAAGTGTAATCATTCACTTGAAAAACAGAATGCAACCACATTGTAATTTTTATATTGCATGAAAGATTTTGCTGGTATATATGAGAGGTAAAGGAAAATTAAAGATGGTAGAGACCCTGAAGTGTGTGTGTGTGTTTTCTCTTTTTCTCAGACCCCAGAGAATTAAGTTTTACTCCCTTAGACAGAAAAGTCAACTGAGTGAATAGTCTGCCTACTCCATGGCTACTGTCAATTCCTGAGCTGCTGAAGACAGCAGCTTAGAGCATTCCTTAGAGCAACAGTCTTTCTTAAAGGATGGTGGAGAGAGAATCCTTTGATACCCTTTTAGGCAGGGAAGTTACAGTATTGCTGGGGGGAGGGGACTCCAGTTATGTATTTGGTAAACTACATAGTAGCCAGTATCTAAGAGATCTCTGATTGCCTTAACTGGACATTCTTAACTTACTTTCTGGCAGTAGGGCTACTTTTTTTTCCTTCCCCTGTAATTCACAGTAAGGAACAAAGGGACTAGGAAAGTGGTCCAGGAATTTAAGCACTTGCTGGGAAAGCATGAGAAACTGACTTGGGACCCCGTATACACACATAAAAGCCAGCTGAGGTAGTAACCTCAGTACTAGGGGAATGGAGACAGGGGATCCTAAAAGCTTGCTGGCTAGTCTAACTGAAAATGGTAAGCTCCAGGCTCAGTAAGAGATTTTACTTAGAAACAAAATAAGACAGAGCATGGTAGAGGAAAATATCCTACCTTTGGCTTCCACATTTGCAAACACAGGCAAGTGCACCTCATATACATATTCATACACTAAGAAAAAAACAATGGAAATACCTGGGTGGTGGTGGTGGTGGTGGTGGTGGTGGTGGTGGTGGTGGTGGTGGTGGTGCACACCTTTAATCCCAGCACTAGGGAGGCAGAGGCAGGCGGATCTCTGTGAGTTTGAGACCAGCCTGGTCTACAGAGCAAGTTCCAGGACAGCCAGGGACATACAGAGAAACCCTGTCTCAAAAAAAAACAAAAAAACAAAAAAAAAACAAACAAAAAAAAAACCCAGAAGAAACAATGTGTACTGTAACCCAGCACTTGCAAATGCAAATGCTCGTGCACGCACATACACACAGCAGTGCCTTTATGTTATGAAATATACATAGTTATTTGCTTAAAACTAAAGTTTCCTAAAAGAATATTCACATGGCATGAATGGATAACTTTCTTTTTTCTTTCTTTCCTTCTTTCTTTTTTTTTTTTTTTTTTTTTTTTTTTTGGTTTTTCCAGACAGGTTTTCTCTGTGTAGCTTTGGAGCCGACTTGAATGGATAACTTTTTTTTGTTTGTTTGTTTGTTTGTTTTCTGAGACGGGGTTTCTCTGTGGCTTTGGAGGCTGTCCTGGAACTAGCTCTTAGAGACCAGGCTGGTCTCGAACTCACAAAGATCTGCCTGTCTCTGCTTACCGAGTGCTGGGATTAAAGGCGAGCGCCACCAACGCCCGGCTGAATGGATAACTTTTAATATTGTTTAATTTTCTAAAGTGATTTCATGATCACATCAATGTCTCCTAGACTAAAAACTACTTCAGGTACTATGAGAAATAAGCCATTATGTACTTGAAGGGTAAGATTAGTACCAGCAAAAATGATTAGGGAAAATGACACCAGGCAGGAGGATGCAGGTGATACAGGAGAATGAATGAGAATGGAAGGGTCTTGCTAAGTAGACCAGGCTGGCCTCCTGAGTAGCTGAGATGGCCTGTGCCACCAGGAGGGGCTGATTCCATTTAAGGACACATTGGTAGCATACGCAGGAAGTTGGTAGTAGGTAACCATAGAAGTTGGAATTAAAACTAAACAGAAATGTAGGGTTTAAGTCCAGAGTAGTTTTAATTATGACAAAATGAGTAGTTCTGTGGTGGTCTTAAGGAATGGCTGCCATAGATTCATGTATTTAAATGCTTGGCCCATAGGGAATAAATAGCACTAACAGTAGGTGTGGCCTTGTTGGAGGAAGCGTGTTGTAGATTCTTCCTACTGCCTATGGATCAGCATGTAGAACTCTCAGCTCCTTCTCCAGCACCATGTCTGTCTGTGTGGCACCATACTTCCTGCCACGAAGATAATGGACCTCGGAAACTGTAAGCCAGCCCCAATTAAATGTTTTTTCTTTATAAGAGTTGCTGTGGCCATGGCATATCTTCACATAAATAGAAACCCAAACTAAGACAGATTCCTTATGAGAGTAAAGGAAAACTACTCAAGATAGATGAAAAGTAGACAAAGCTAAGAAAGATGAGTTCTGAAGCCTGGTGTGGTGACGCACATCTATAATCACAGCACCCAGAAGCCTTGCAGCCAGGAGAATCCTTTCAAATTTCTAGTTCACCTTAGTTTAGTACCAAGTTTCAGGTTAGCTCATGACACGAGTCTGTCTCAGCCAACTAAGCAAACAACCTGAGAAAAAGAATTCATCTGGCAATAAATATTTAATTAAAAGATACTTGGGTGATAGATGAAGCCAAATTCAAATATGGTTAAGCAGTGAGGGGAGAGGAGAAAGAAAAATTCAAATTTGTCCAGACCCTCCATCACCTAATCTTACTTATCTTGCCCCAAAAGCACGGTTGTAAGTGTCAGGGTTCCTTGCACTTCAGTCTGTTTCGTGACTTCCACGTAACCTTTCGAGTGATTAAGCCCAGCTCTTCTTAGACAGCAGTCTTTAGCTCCAAGATAACATTTGGTTGTTACATCTTCTGCGATGTCAGCGCCGAGTGCCTGTAACTGCGCCCGGCTTGTCTGCGCTGGGTGCAGCGGCTGCTGCCGCTGCATTTCTGGCCTGGATGTGGGAGGCCAAGGCGGTGAACATTTCCTGAGCGGTGAGGTTAGCGCCGCGCATAATCAGCCGATACCCGTCTCCTAAGATGCAAACCGATGAGTCAGGGACCCGGAGTCCGCAGGGCTGCGCCGCGCTCTGCTGCCGCCTGCCCGCCCGCATCCCAGCCAGGCCTACCGAATAACACGTCTACGCAGGGCTCGGAGCCGTCGTGCCTCACGTCGGCGATCACCGAACAGTTGAGGTTTGTGGCACGGACTTTCTCGCTGCTCACCGCCTGGAGAAAGGTCCTACGATGGGAGGGCAGCGTGAGCGCGCCCGGGGACCAGGACGCCCGGAGCGGGGACCAAGGGGCGTGCGCGAGGCAGGGAGAGCGGGTCTGAGGAGCCTGGAACTCGGGCAGAGGGTCGAGCGTGCACGCACCTCCCGCCTCCCCAGAACACGAACCTTGTCGACTCCACGTTCTTCTCAAACGGGCAGAATTGAACTCGAACCAGCTTGACCGGACGCAGTCCGAGGCGAGCCAAAGCCGCCGCCATGGTTACCTCTGTTCCGGAAGTAGTGCTGGGGATCGCTTTATTGGAACGGACCGCTTCCGGCGGCCTCTGCAGGACTTGTAGCGGCTATCACTCCGGGCCGCCAAGGGACCCAGAGTTGGCAGTACGTATATACTTCAGCCATTAGCAGTACCCTGCGCCACACACAGCGTCGACGGTGAATGTGCAGAAACCCCCTTTGCACGGAAACGCGTCGTATCCTGCAGCTTTCCCCATTCGGTATCCTGCCTGCTAGATCTAGGTCAGCGCCATCCTAAATCCTGGCTCCTTCCAATGAGGGGATTACCACAGCAGGGATTGTCCACCCACCAGGAAGCAAGCCCACCCTGGCAACTGAACAGTCAAAGCTTAAACGTTGTCAAGGCCCTATAGCCTAATGACTAAAAAATGGAAACGGGAAAAGCTTAAGACACGCCCTCCACCTGTAGAAATGCTTGCTCCATCTGTTTCCTCATGAATTAACTATAGCCTTGTTCCTGGGATTCAAGAGAAAGCATGTGGCTTGCTTCTGTCTCCTGAGAGTCAACCCTGTAGACCTAGCGATTTCTAGCTCCTGGCTTCCTTGTTGCTAACTTTCAGATTTCGGGCTGTAGTTTGCCCTTTACTCTGGATTGCAGGTACTAGGGTGATCTTGGATTCATTTCCTGACTGTGTAGTTTATGTACGTGTTCTCCCAAGCTCTCAGTTTTGAGCCTCTCTAACATACAGTTCCTTGACTGAGGCTTAACAGACCGTGATTTGGTACTCCTGGTCCTAGGCAATTTAGGGCTCAGGACTTGTCCCCAGGCAGGAAAGAAAGGGCAGGTGCCAACGAGGGTGCTGGTGCAGCCTCAGGGCAAGCCAGGCCTGCTGGTTTCCAGCCAGGTAAGCTTCAGGACTAGGTCCTCCCCCTCCCCCTCCCCCTCCTCCTCCTCCCAGGGTGCTTAGCAGGTGCATGTTCTGGGCTGGGGAGAGTCCAGGCCGGAGAGGGGGTGCCAAGTTTTCCAGGCTGTTGAGGCTGCTGGTGGGCAGTTCAGTGGTCTGGACCTCATTACAACAACCTGGGAAGGCAGAATGGAAGGCAGGCTGAAAGTCAGTGGTGCGATGGGGTCTCTTAAGTATGATGGAGGGACTTGGGGAAGCCTGGGATTGGAGAGGGGAAATGACTCACAGCAACAGGGAGGCCTTCTGTGGACTGGCTTCTTGGGCAGGGGCTGCTGCAGTAAGCACAGCAGGGCCCCATCTAGCCGCTGGAAGATGCTGAGTGAGAGAAGAGTCTGACGAAGCTCCCGGGACAGGCCCCACTGCTCCTGTTCCAGTACCTCCCTGACCACTCCGAAGTCCTGTTTGAGCTGCAGCGCCCCCTGCAGGCTAGATGTCCAGGTACAATGTGGCCACCTGACACTTCCGCCTCCCCACACCCAGAAGTTCTCCATTTCCCCTGCTGACATTCTCCCGCGGCCACGACCATCTTTCCTCCCCACCTGAACCGGATCCCGCGGGTGAGGATGTGGTCAAGCCAGGCACCCAGTAAGGCTGTCAGTGCCTGGCTGAGGGCGGGGGCTTGGGCTTCGGGTGACAGTCCCTGCAGTCCTCGCAACACAGGCTCCAACACAGCGTAGACCACCATCCCTGCATACTCACTAGGAGCACTGGGATGTTCTGGAGTGAGAGAATAGAAAAGAAAGATCATGAGGCTATGGGACTCCGATGGGCACCAGAGAGATGGGTCTAGAGGGTAAGGACAAGGATGGTGACCGTGGTGTAGAGTCACAATTGGGGAGGGCTTGAACCATTCGCATACTGGCAACCCCTGGAAGGAGAAGATGGGCATGGGAAGTTACCGAGACGGTGGGCTGGCGGGGTGTGTGTGTGGGGGGGGGGTGGCTCAGTCAGTAAGGCTTGCTTGCCTAGCATGTGTGAAATCCGGGGTTTTATCCCCAGCACTATAGAGAAAGAAAGAAAAATTACCAGGACACAGTCGAAGCCTCCAGTATCGACCCTTGGGCATGTGGAGCTTGAAGCCCTGTGTGGCTTGCTTATGGCATTCTTGGAAAAAGAGACTCAGCGACTCTTCGGGCAGGAGCTGCACGGGGAGGAAGAAAGTAAGAAGGGCTCGACTGTTAGGCTGATGAGATGGTGCTTCTCCCATCTGGGGCCTCAATGTGGCGTCTGCAAAACCCTGAGTCCATGCATCAGTGTGGGAGCCTGGGCATTCTCTAAGGATAAATGACACCGCTTCAAATGAGTTTTCCAGGTCTGGACTCAAACTCTGCACAATACATAGGATTGCCAGTTCTTGGTAGTCAAAGGCACATTACGAGTCAGGCATGTTGAGCATGTGCCTGTGTGGATGTGTCACTGTGACTCTTTAATAAAGAAGCTGGCTGGCCAATAGCTAGGCAGGAGAGTCAGACCTAGAGAATGCTGGGAAGAAGGAGGAGGAGTCGTCTCAGGAATTGCCAGGCAGACCCGGAAGAAACAACATGAAAAGAGCGTAGATGAGGTAAAGGAGCCTTGGGGCAGCACATAGCTGACTAGAAATGGGTTAAGTTATCAGAGCTAGTTAAAAACAAGTCTAAGCTACTGATCGAGCATTAGTTAATAATAGTCCCTGGTCCCTGTGTGATTATTTGGGAACTGACTGGAAGGACGGAAAAGTCCTGTACTCACAGAATTTGGAAAGTGGAAGCAGGAGTATCAGGAATTCATAACTAACCTCAGCTACATAACAAGTTCAAGGACAGCCTGGATCCTATCTCAAGAAATAAAAACAAAACCCAAATTGGCGTATAACCTGTCAGAAGCATACAGCATACAGATGGGTCTGTGTGCTCTGATGAGGCCAGGCAGGCTGAGGTAAAGGGTGAAATGAAAATGATTAGGCTCCATCCAAAAAGGAAGGCAGTGGATGCAGACCAGGGTCCATGGCTGTGTCACTGTTCTGGCATCTGGGAGCCTTTGGAATGCCCTTACATTAAGTATCCTTTGCCATCTGCAAAGCAAGTAACCCATAAAGTAAGAGGGGACTAGCGCTGCAGGCTGTGTTTTGTGAAGGGGAGGAGACAGTGATAACAAGGGTCTTTGTTTTGATACCTATCTTGGAGAAGAATCTAAAAAATGGGGCATTTGGCATAAGTTCTGTGAAAATGTGAGCTGAGCACAGTGGCATCTGCCTGTAACTCCAGGGTTGGGGAAGCTGAAGCAGGAGAGTCACAAGTTCCATGAGGCCAGCTCCATCTTACTCTTTAAAGAAAGAACAAAAAAGACACAGCTGTGTGGAGCCCAGAAAGCTAAAGGCAGGAGAGGAAACCATTGGGTTCCTGCACATCTGACTTGTTTAAGCCTAAACTCTCCTCTTCTCCCGCACAGCATTTTCTCCTCCCTCCCATCTTGACAGGGTCTTACTGTCTAGCCCAAGTTGGCCTTAAAATTTCCATGTAGCCCAGGCTGGCCTCAGCCTCACAATCCTGCTTCAGCCTCCTCCCTATGAGGATTAAAGGTGTGCGCTAGAACACCTGCCCTTGCCTCCAACAGTTTAGTACTAACTTGCTTACTCTGCCAATTCCCACACTCCTTTTCCAACACACACAGGCCCATACAGAAGAGGAGGTAGGGACACACACACACACACACACACACACACACACGAGAGAGAGACAGAGAGAGATAGACAGAGACAGAGAGATTCATGAAGAGGGAGCAGGAGGGAGAGAAAGAAAGAGCATGTCCTTCTGCAGAGCAAGCCTATCAGCTTTGGGTATCCAAGAAGGCTCTATGGAGAACCTGCCTTCTGCTATGCTGACGCTGCCTGCTACTCAGGCTGAGAACTGCTGGCAAGCCGCCGGTTGAGTCTCGGGTCCTTCATGCAACACTCTACAAGCTCACACCTGCCACAGTCCTCTTCTGAGCTCCCAAAACATCACTGTCAGCCCCTACTCATGATGCCCCTCCTCAGGGGCATGATTTTAAGTAGACACCAGTAACCATGGATGAAATGCCAAACAGCAGCAGGATTAGAAACCAGGCAGTGGTGGCCACGCCTTTAATCCCAGCACTCGGGAGGCAGAGGCAGGCGGATCTCTGTGAGTTCCAGGCCGGGCTGGACCGATAGCCTCCAAAATAGTACAGAGAAACCCTGTCTCGTAAAACCAAAAGAAAAAAAAAAAAAAGAAACCTGGGATTCAGGAGAACTAGAGTGGGGGTTCACAGCAGTAAGATGCTTGCTAAGCAGAAACGTGGAGCAAAGGAACTGGGAGTCGGCATGAACTCCATGGCCACACAGAGAAAATGAAAAGAACCTCATATCCTATGTATTCCACAGTAGGAAGCAATAGTGTACAAAGTGGGACAAAACTAAGGCAGAATAGCTTCATCAGGTGAGCTGGAGAGATGGCTCAGAGGTTAAGAGCACTGACTGCTCTTCCAGAGGTTCTGAGTTCAATTCCCAGCAGCCACATGGTGGCTCACAAGCATCTGTAATGAGATCTGGTGCCTCTTCTGGCATATAGGCATAATAAATAAATATTAGAAAAAAACAATTTGCTCTCATCTTCTCTTACTCTCATCCTCTCTCTCTTCTCTTCTCTCGTACTTTACTCTCTCACGTCTGTCTCCCCCCTTTCGGTCTCGCTATAATAAATGATGAATAACGTGCTCTCAAAAAAAAAAATAAATAAAGCCGGGCGTTGGTGGCGCACGCCTTTAATCCCAGCACTCGGGAGGCAGAGGCAGGCGGATCTCTGTGAGTTCGAGGCCAGGCTGGACCGACAGCCTCCAAAACAATACAGAGAAACCCTGTCTCGTAAAACCAAAAAAAATAAAAAAATAAAAAAGCTTTACTTTTTACCCCCCCCACCGTGTGTGTGTGTGTGTGTGTGTGTGTGTGTGTGTGTGTGTGTGTGCTGGTATGCTTACTAATGAACTATTTTACTGCTTCCTTTACCTCCTTTTCCCAGTCATAATTGCAAAGAAAGGCTTGATACACCGTCAGCAAATGCTTTACTGCTTAGCTAAGCCCCAGTTCACAGTCATTCTTTTTTAACCCAAAGACAGCCCTGGCTGTCCTGGAACTCACTCTGTAGACCAGGCTGGCCTCAAATTCAGAGATCCGCCTGTCTCTGCCTCCTGAATGATGGGATCAAAGGCTTTCACCACCATTGACCAGCTACATTTCATTTTGTAAGCTGTACTTCAACAAAACTATAAATTCAGCCAATATGATGATACACACATTTAATCTCAGCATTCAAGAAGTAAAGGCAGGCAATCACTCTAAGTTTAAGGCTAGCCTTGTCTACACATTCAGTTCCAGGCCAACCAGAATGACATAGTGAGACCCTGTCTCACCAAAACAAAGAAGCACACACATACACACACCTAAAGAAAGAACCATTGAATTACACACTAGTAGGAAAAGTGGAAGATGTAATTATGGAATACCACTTTTTTTTTTTTTTTTTTTTGGTTTTTCGAGACAGAGTTTCTCTGTATTTTTTTTTTTTTGAGGCTGTCCTGGAACTCACTCTGTAGACCAGGCTAGCCTCAAGCTCACAGAGACCCGCCTGCCTCTGCTTCCGGAGTGCTGGGATTAAAGGCATGTGCCACCAACGCCCAGCTGGAATACCACTTTTTGAAGTTGCTAATGAAATAAGTCTAAGCATTGATGTCAGTGGCTACCACTATTAGCAAGTGGCAAGGGGTTGTGAATCATAATTGATCATGAGTTGATTACCATTATGACCATATTTGAAATTTTTCTACAGTAAAGGCTAAGGCAGAACAAGAAACCAACAAAGAAAAGCATGAATTTAGTGGAGACTCCATGGAGATTGCAAAGTACAGAGGTTCTACTCTGCCTAGTTGGCAAACACTTACACTGCAACCATCAGGGGCTGAGTTCTCACCTGCACCTGTGCTCTCACCCGCACCTGTGCTCTCACCTGTGCTCTCACCTGCACCTGTGCTCGCACCTGCACCTGTGCTCTCACCTGCACCTGTGCTCCCACCTGTGCTCTCACCTGCACCTGTGCTCTCACCTGTGCTCTCACCTGCACCTGTGCTCTCACTTGCACCTGTGCTCTCACCCGCACCTGTGCTCTCACCTGCACCTGCACTCTCACCTGCACCTGTGCTCTCACCCGCACCTGTGCTCCCACCAGCACCTGTGCTCTCACCTGCACCTGTGCTCCCACCTGTGCTCCACCCGCACCTGCGCTCTCACCTGCACCTGTGCTCTCACCTGCACCTGTGCTCTCACCTTCACTTGCGCTCTCACCTGCACCTGTGCTCCCACCTGCACCTGTGCTCTCACCTGCACCTGCGCTCCCACCTGCACCTGCGCTCCCACCTGCACCTGTGCTCTCACCTGTCCCTGTGCTCCCACCTGTGCTCTCACCTGCACCTGTGCTCCCACCTGCACCTGTGCTCTCACCTGTCCCTGTGCTCCCACCTGTGCTCTCACCTGCACCTGTGCTCTCACCTGCACCTGTGCTCTCACCTGCACCTGTGCTCTCACCTGCACCTGCGCTCTCACCTGCACCTGCGCTCCCACCTGCACCTGTGCTCTCACCTGCACCTGTGCTCTCACCTGCACCTGTGCTCTCATCTGCCCCTGTGCTCCCACCTGCACCTGTGCTCTCACCTCACCTGTGCTCCCACCTGCACCTGTGCTCTCACCTGCATCTTTGCAGTCAGCTTCTGGATCTCCAGGCCCAGCTGCTGTTCCACCTCCAGGGTTAAGGTTGCCTCTGAGGCCAGGCTGGACAGATCTTCCACTGTACGCAGTAGAGGCTTTAGGCGGAAACAGAGAGTGAGGGCTCAGTTCAGGCCAGGCTGCTCCCGTCCCTGCTCCCAGGATACTCACAGGCAAATCCTTTTGGATCAGGAGCAGGAAGGAGCTGGGAGCCCATGCTGCCAGGTGCTGCTGAGCTCTGCCCAAGAACCAGAGCAAGGTGGTCTGCAGGGTACAGAGCCCCAGAGCGACCGGTGCAGGACCTGGAGGGGAAGAGCAGAGCATCCTAGAGTCCATGGGCTACCTCAGGAGAAGGGCAGCTTCAGAACAGAGGGAAGGGAAGACGTCAACTACCCCATCCACACCTGTCTCACCTGCAGGCAGACACAGGCTAAGTTCTGACCTAGGCTCTCGCAGAGTGTCCAAGAGTGGAGGAAAAAGCCCCTGCAACAGCTCAGCGGTAGGAGCTAGTGAGGCAGGGCCGCTCTGACCCACCAGGGATGACCCCAAGGCCTGGCAGAACCCTGGAATGACAGAATACAGTCTGAAGTGGGGAGCAGCCTGACCTTTGGGCCACCCCCAAAGTCCCTTTCTCCTTACCTTGGTCCCAGTCGCAGATAAGAGACTGATGGAGTAGGCTGTGACACAAAGCTAAGAGCGCCTTCTCACACTCTTGAGGCAGGGATGCTAATGGGAGAAATGATGGGAGCCTGAAAACCAAACCTCCCTATTTACAGCCCCCGCCCATCCCATGATACATCCTCTGCCACTCACATCAAGGGTGGACAGTCAGGCACAGTGGCTCTCAGCCCGTGGGGAGCTGAGGCAGGAGTTCGAGGCCAGTATGGACTACATAAAAACCTACCTCAAAACAAAACAAAGACGGGTGTGGAAAGCAAGATGGGCCTCGGAAACCTTAACCTAAACATTAAACTCTGCGAAGTTCATTCTAAAGGACCTGCTTTTGGTGACAGGCTAGAGGTGAGTGAGGGCAGAAAGATGCCCTCTCCTCAACCCCCAAATGCCAGCGTGGGTCCCTCACTCACCTTGACACAGTGCCCCACTCAGCTGCTGTGCCACTGCTCTGAGGTCTCCCCAGGGTCCCACGATTAGGCCAAGACTCTGAGCACAGGCTCCCCACAGCAAGGTCCAATACTGGCTCCACAGGGCTCCCGGTCCTCCAAGCCGCAGTCCACTGCTGGCGGTGCTAGCCACGCCCCCTATTAGACCCAGCAGCCCGGGCAGCAGCTCTCGCTCCTCGTCGCACTGCCGACGGAGTTGGTCTTGCAAGCCGGATCCGCCAAGGGCCTCAGCCAGCCTATGTGCCACCTGACAACCCCGCTCTGCGGCCAGGATGTGGAGCACACGGGCCGCAGGGAATGGGCGGGCGGCCCCAGGGACGCAGCTCACTGCTTGTCCCTGTAGCTTGTGGTAGAAGGGAAGCGCCAGTAACAGTTCGGCTAGCTGCGACGTTAGGCCCAGGCTGGCGGGTGCCCGGCCTAGGGCGCGAAGCTGCATCTCGATGGCAGCATCCAGGCACTGGGCTGCTAACCCGACGGGGCGAGCCAGGAGAAGCGTCTCCGCGGGGCCCGGGAAGCCGAGGCGCAGGGCCCTCCCACGCGAAGGGCACAGCTGTAGGTGGCCGTGCAGCTGCTGCAGGGAGAGGGCACTAGCGGGCGAGCCGGAGCGGAGCAACCGCACGACCGCCTGCAGGTGGCGGGCGCAGTCCCGGGCCCGCAGGAGCTGCTCCCGCTCGCAGTGCAGACGGAGCAACACGGTCCGGAGCCGCTGCAGAGCGAAGGGCATCGGGCCGCTCGCCGATGCGGGCTCCCACGGCTGTCTGTCGGAGTCCGGGCGCGGGACGCTCGCCGCAGCCGGCAGCCCCGACCCTCTGCGAACCCCCTCGTCCCGCTCATTCCCAGCGCCCACGGGATACGCCCAAGACGGGGGTACGTTAGAGAGAGGAGGCAGAAAGCCACCGGAGCGGGGCGCCCGGGCCATGGCACGGCGAGTCCCAAACGAACCTAACGCCCGCCGCCTCCCCGCATCCCGCGGCGCTCCACACCCGCGGGCGCCGGGACTCACCAGCTTGCAGCCGGAAGTTTCGTGGCCTCATTCGCTTTCCGTAGCCGCGTCGTCTGCCCCTAACAAAGAAGGCTGTCCCTTCGCTCTTTCCCGGCCCCTAGCGGGCACCAAATTCGAACCAGACTTTCGCTTTCCCATTACCGTTGACGGGAGGTGGCGCTGATGCCAAATGTAGAGCGAGTCAAGTTAGGTAATATGGTATGGCCCGACAGTAGGAAGCCCAGGAGAGGTCCTTAGAATCTACCCGGGTCTGGACATTTTCAGTAGAATTTTAGGCTTCAGCGGGAGGATGGAAGGCTCTGGCCTCTCCATCTCGGACTCTCTGACGCTGTATCACCCTTCTTTCTGAAAGACTTCCCTGTGGTCTGGCCGCCATCAGGGGGCCCTGTGGTTCCCGATTTAACAAGGTACTACAGAAAAGAGAGACCCAGCTTTCTTTTGTCTTGATCATTGCTTCATGTTTGTTTGTGGGTCTGTGGTTGTTTTGTTATGTTCTCTCCTCTTTGAGTCTCATTTTGTATGTTCCTGGCTAGCCCTGGAACTTGCATGTAGACCAGGCTGAGTTCGAACTCACAGTTATCTGCCTGCCTCTGCCTCCTCTGATGTGTGTGAGAGAAAGAGAGAGACAGAGACAGAGAGACAGAGACAGAGAGAGAACAGCCAGCCTCCTTCATGTATGTTTTCTTTCAGTTACCTGCAGGCTTTGGGAACCAGTAGGTTCAGGCCCTACACATAAAGATTTTAAGCAAATGGAAAGCAAGGGAGCCTCCGGTTGCTACCGATACAATGATCAAAGCAGGCAAAATTGAGCATTTGAGGGTCTCACGGCTGAGTACTAGGCAGTGGTTACAAGTGCCTTTGGAAAGATGCTATAACAGAGGACAATCTGAGCAAAGATGCTAAAGCCAGGAAAAGAGAATATCACTATAGCCCAGCACTCAGGAGGTTGAGACGGGAGGTTTGTCATGAGGTATTCCACACCTGGAGTACATAGTTTCAGGCGAGCCTGGGGCTACAGCATGAGACCCAGTCTCTGAGAGTTGCTTGAAAGGCCTCAAGGGTTTAGATTTCCTGAGGTATATGGTACAGTTACTGAGGGAAAGACAAAAGCATCAGATAAGGGGGCACTGCCAGGTTAAATTTCAGTTGCTTTCCTTGTCATTCCCTGATTTCTAGAATCTCAGTTAACAAGTCTCCAGGCTGAGGAGGATACAGGTCCATATAGAGAATTGGCCCAGTCTCAGATTCACGAGTCTTTCCCACACAAAGGTAACAAGTCTAAAAATGAATTAATTGACGCTGAAGAGATGCCTCCACTCATGAAGAGGACCCCTGTTCAATTCCCAGCACCCATATCAGATGGCTTTAAATAGCCTGCAACTCCGGTTCTTGGGGCATCTGATGTCTCTGGTTTCTGGAGGCACCTGCACATACCTGCACAAGCCCCCCCCCCCCCCCAGAAATGTATAATTAAAAAATAAAATCTTTAAAAGTTGTCTCGTACTTGGTTGTTTTTTTTTTTTTTGGTTCATAACACAAACCTGTTTGCTTAATAAAAAAAAATCTTGAGAATCTTTTTGTCGCCCTCCTTTCATGTCAAACATTCACCAGAATGGTATTTGTTTTTGAGAGGGCTGGTGAGATGACCCAGGCAACAAGGGCGCCTGCTTCCAAGACTGACAACCTAAGTTTGATCTCTGAAACCCATGTGGTGGAAAGAAAAAAAATCACACACACCATCACCACTACCAATACTGAATAAAATAAACACCCTTCTATTCAATGAATTAGAGTATCTGACAGAGATACCAGTCACACCTAACACAGTTTGTCACATACGAGATGTATAAACAGAGATACAGTGGAATGAAGAGGTCTCTTTTTAAATTTATTTTTAGTTTTGTGCAACTGGTGTGTGCATGTCTGTGTGACAGTGTCAGATCCTGGAGTTACAGACAGTTGTGAGCTGCCATGTGGGTGCTGGGAATTGAACTCGGGTCCTCCAGGAGAACAGGCAGTTCTCATAATCGCTGAGCCATCTCTCCAGGACAAGAGGTCTCTTTTTTAAATAATTTATTTTTATTGTATGTGCATTGGTGTTTTTGTCTGTGTGAGGGTGTCAGATTTTGGAGTTACAGACAGTTGTGAGCTGCCCTGTGGGTGTTGGGAATTGAACCCAGGGCCTCTGGAAGAGCAGTCAGAGCTCTTAACCACTGAGCCATCTGTCTAGCCCCCGAGGTGTCTCTTTTTTTTTTTTTTAAGGAGTGATTGAGACAGCCTCCCTGACAATGTGACATTTAAGCCAAGATCGAAAAGAGACAAGAGCCCCAACCCATTTGCCTGGGAAAGCACATCCCAGGTAGAGCACGTAAGACGCACAAAGTCACAGACGGTGTGCTACACGAACTTCAAAGGTGTTGAACTATTTCAAGAAAAGCTCTGGCCAGTATTGGAACAGATTGGGCTTCATTCAAAGTGGGCTGCCACCACCAAGGGGTCATTAGGTAAGAGAAACCTCAATAAACAGGAAAAGAAGATGAGCTCACAGTGTCCTTAGAAAGGCTTAGGATTCAGATGAAAAATACTTGAGATTAATCATAAGAAAGCCTTTAGGACAAGAGATGCTAAAATTACACTTTGTAGCCACACACACCCCCAGCAGACAGACTGGAAAAAACGAGAAAAGATGGCCTAAAGACTGGGGAATGCAGTTATTCAGAGCCACAGAAAAGGTCTGTGTGAGAAGGGTCAAGGAAAAACAACAGAAAGCTTAGATACTGTTGACAACCATAAATCAGATTAATGAGGCAAAGCTCCAGAAAGTCAAGGTCCAAATAGCCAAGCAGAGAAATCTCAGGGGAGTAAGACAGAAGAGAGACTCCAGGGAGAAAGAAGAAATCCTCTGTTATAAGTGGAGAGATGGAGCATTCCAAGAGGCAACATCCTAATACCCCTCTTCTCAGTGAGAGCTAAAATACATTAGTAAATGCCTTTCTCATCTAAAATTGCAATTACAGAGGTAACATGCAGAGATTATTTTTGCTCTGTATGTGCTTTCTTTTCTGCCATTTCTTGTTTGCAAGGTCATATTCCCTAACATCGAGGTCATTTAGATAATATGTCAAGGTTCTTGCTAGAATGTAAAGTATTTTTTTTCTAACCAGAGGAAGAAAGAAAAGTTGTAAAAATTGGAGCAAAAAGAAGGCTTGCTTAAGACTTGCAAAGGAAAAAAAAAGTAAAGCTAACACAACTGTGAAAAAAAAAGACTTGCAAAGAAAAATTTTGGTGGCTAAAAGTATGTGTGCAGCAGGGCAGTGGCATCACACACCTTTAATCCCAGCACTAGGGAGGCTGAGGCAGGTGGATCTCTGTGAGTTCGAGG
Source organism: Mesocricetus auratus (assembly GCF_017639785.1). NCBI lineage: Eukaryota > Metazoa > Chordata > Mammalia > Rodentia > Cricetidae > Mesocricetus > Mesocricetus auratus. The sequence continues at coordinate 144,334,549 of NW_024429266.1, read as the reverse complement.
CCAGCCTGATCTACAGAACAAGTTCCAGGACAGCCAGGGCTGAGAAACTCTGCCCCCCCCAAAAAATGTGTACAGGTAATCTTAATTTGTTACAAGGTACTGTGTACGTTATTTGGATTTGACTGTTAGAAGAATGAGATAAAGAAACAGTAAGGGTAAGAGAGAATTATTGGGACTGATCTAAGTATAAAGTCATATTTTTGTTAAAAGGGTAAAAAAGAAAAGGGAATATTTTGGATAAGGGTAGATGTTTTATGATTAAAAAAAGATTTTGTTCTAAAATGAAAAATAAGCGATGTAGCCAAGCAACGAAAGCCTAAAGCCAAGTCACAAGGAGTCCAAATAAACTGTACAAAGATAGAATATATATGTTGGATGATTAAAGTTTATTAAACTTTCTCAGACTGGACTGGATAGAGGGCTCAGCTGTTAAGGGCACTTGCTATTCTTATAGAAGACCTGGGTTGGAATTGCAGCACCCACATAGTGACTCACAACCATCTATGTAACTCCAAAGACATGAACATGCTCATGGTATACCTACATACATATAAGCAAAACACTTACTGCCCAAAAGTAAATGTTTAAAATGATGACTTACTAGTTAAAAGCAATTACTGCTCTTGGAGGGGGCTCTGGTTAAATTTCCAGCACCCACAAGGCAGCTTACAACTCCAGTTCCAGGGGATACAGTGATATCTACTGGCCTCTGCAGGTACTACACTCATGTACACATACCCACATACATATAATTAAAAGTAAAATAAATCTTGGGGCCAAGTGTGGTTATTGATGCCTTTAATCCAGAGGCATGTAGATCTCTGGGAGTTCAAAGCCAACTTGGTCTACATAGTGAATTCAAAGACCATCAGAATTAGGTTGAGAGACTCTGTCTCAAAAAAAAAAGTAGAAAGTAAAACAAATCTTTAAAAAATGTTTATGGGGACTGGAGAAATGGCTCAGAGGTTAAGAGCACTGACTGCTCTTCCAGAGGTCCTGAGTTCAATTCCTAGCAACCACATGGTGACTCACAACCATCTGTAATGCAACATGGTGCCCTCTTCTGGCCTGGGCAGAACACTGTATACATAATAAATAAATAAATATTTTGCCAGGTGTTGGTGGCGCAGCATACCTTTAATCCCAGCACTCGGGAGGCAGAGGCAGGTGGATCTCTATGAGTTTGAAGCCAGACTGGTCTATAGAGTGAGTTCCAGGACAGGTTCCAAAGCAATACAAAGAATCCTGTCTCGAAAAACAAAAAAAAAACAAAAAATGTTTAAATGAAGATACTCACACATCCTATATTATGGAGTCATAGGGAGTGGATGAGTTAGTACATTCAGAACGTGGCTTGCCACACTCCATGTAATTAAGTACAAACAACTTCATCCTCACTGCAATGCCACAAGAATAAAGACTGTGGAGATGGCTCACTGAAATCCTGAGTTTGATCCCTGGAACCCACATGGCTGACTTCTGACCTCTACACATGTCCCATGTCCTCCCCTCATCCCATCTACATGCACACACACACACACACACACACACACACACACATACACACACCGAGGCACACATTCATTATGTCACTTTGGCTGACCCTGGACTCACTATGTAGACCGGTTAGAATTTAACTTTTCCTCCTGAGTGCCGAGATTAAAGGTGTATATCACTGTACTTAGTACAATAAACATATTTTTTGTTTGTTTCGTTTTCAAAACAGGGTCTCACTATGTAGCTCTGACTGTCCTGAAACTCACTACATAGACCAGACTGACTTAAACTCACAGAGATCTGCTTGCCTCTGCCTCTTAAGTGTTGGCATTAAAGGCGTGCACCACCAACGCCAGGCCAAAATACTTTTTTTTAATGTGTAAGAGTGTTTTGCCTGCATATGGGTCTGTATACCAGTTGTATATACAGTGCCTGTGGAGTCCAGAATAGGACATGGAATCCTCTGGAACTGGAGTTACAGATGGTTGTGAGCCATTATGTGGGTACTGGGAATTAACCCCAGGTTCTCTGTAAGAGCATCCAGCTGTCTTAATCACTGAGTCATTTCTCCTTTGGAAAGGAGAGAGAGAGAGAGAGAAAAGCACATATCCTGAGGAGTCCACCAAGGCTCATATCAGGGACTCTCCAGAAGTTCAGGCTTTGAGACTACAGTAGAGCCAGAGAGGAGACCATGGAGTTTGTCCTACTTTTTAGTCCTAGGGGACTCACAGGTCAGTTAGAGCCCTATACTCAGGAGCAGGGTCCCAGTGGTGGGTAATAGCTAAGTCCCACCCTTTGGCTTGATGAATGCTCACCTTCCCCATCTCAGTCCCTGCCCTGTCTGCTCTAGATACAATTCTGCTTGCTCCTAGCCTCTGGTAATCCCTTCCCCCCCCCCTCTCTCTCTCTCGTTCAATGATCAAATCCCCACCTCCTCCCACTGCTGAAAGACCAGCTCTTCAAGGCTTTGCATTTGAAAAGTCCCTTCTTAGCGCGGCTCCGCACTCCCCGAGGCTGCAGTTGGCGTCTCCCTCCTCCCTCCACACCCCTCCTCCTCTCCCTCCACACCCCTCCTCCTCTCCCTCCACACCCCTCCTCCTCTCCCTCCACACCCCTCCTCCTCTCCCTCCACACCCCTCCATTGCGGGGATAGAGCCAGCTATCTGCCACCAAACCAAGTCTCCAACCTCTTCCCTTTTCTAGTTGTTGAAACATCTCTTTTCTATAGGCCTTGGACAATTTCTTTTTAGTTTATGATTTAGTACCTTACAACAGCTGAAGCAGGATAAAGTCAGCAGTGGTTAGCTGTGGCCCTGTGGCTGGTCTCTCAGCATTTAAGCTCAGTCCCTTCATTTACACAATAAAGACAGTCCCTGCCTCACAGAGTAGTTAGCTGACTATCCATCCAGGTTGTTAAATGAACTGATTTTTGCCTGCACCTGTCCTGTGTATTTGTGACTCCTAGGTGGAAAGAGGTGTGTGAAGACATGGCTTTTAAAATTATTAAAGTCCAGAATTCCTGGGATTCTGGATCTCCTTGTGTGGAGGAGACCAATACCATCAACATCACCCAGGAAACTGATAGAGACCAGTACCATCAACATCACCCAGGAAACTGATAGAGGCAAACCCTTGCCTGCATCAGGCTGGGAATTTCACTCAGGCTATAGAGCATTGAGCTCACAGCAATGGGTGTTCAAGAAGTCTTCTAGGGAATCACTGTTCACATTCTTTGAGTGTGTGTGTGTGTGTGGTGCACATATGAGATAGATGTGCGTTTTACCCACACACATACTTGTAGAGGCCAGAAGAGTATACCAGGTGTCTTCCTCTATTGCTTGACACTTTTTTTTCGAGACAGAGTTTCTCTGTATTGTTTTGGAGACTGTCTTGGAACTCACTCTGTTCCAGGCTGGCCTCGAACTCACAGAGATCTACCTGCCTCTGCCTCCTGAGTACTGGGATTAAAGGCTTGCGCCACCACACCCAGGGTTCCACTTCCATCTAAGGAAAGTCAAGAAAACATGGAGTCAAAAGAAGTCAAAGAAGCCATCAGGGAAAAAAAGCAATCAGTGAGAAACAAAGATAAGGGGAGTTCAGAGGGAAAGTAGAGAAACCGAACTGGTATTCCCAGAGTTCAGCACACCGGGAAATGAACCAGTAAGGGCCATGGAACGAATTCAGAGTCTCATCAGACTGCAAGGATGATAAAGGGGAGGAGACGCTCTTAGCTGGTCTCCCGCAAACAAAGAAAATGTTACCCTGATTAGAGAATAGAATGGGAAGTGGGGGACACACGCCTGTCATTCCAACACACACACTGGAAGAGGAAGTGGAAGGGTCAGGAGTTCAAGGTCCTCCTTGATACTTCATATATCAGTGGTCACAGTTTCTGTCCAGTGCCATTTCCTTCCGGTTGTTGAGCGTATGAGCTGTCAATCATGTAGTCCCAGTCACTAGGAGAATCACATGTACTCCCTCCTGTGACTGCCCCCACATGTCCCAGCCCAGCTGTGCATTCTCTGCTGCTACCCATTGCAGGGCCAAAGACCTCTGCCAGTCTCTTGCATATCACCGTATCAGCCTACGCTAAGCCGCTAAGCCGCGGTTTTCTGATTGGCTTCCCGAAAGCCTTGAAGGCAATGCCTTGTTTACAGCACAGTTCCTTCTGGGTTTTCCTACCTCTAGCCCTAAGCATCTTTTGCTTCTTAGTCACCTCTGCCAGGCCTAGTGCCCCGGGGGTGGGGGGTGGGGGTGGGGGGGTGGGGTTGGGGATAAACAACAAGTCAGGGCTGGAGAAGTGGCACTTTCTGTTCTTGCAGAGGACCTAAGTTCAGCTCCCAGCTGATGTGGGTACATGGGGCGGCTCACAGTGATTTTAACTCCAATCCCAGGGGATCCAACACCCTTCTCTGGCAGTGTGGGCACCGGGCAGACACACATACATATATACATGTATATATGTGTGTATGCAAACAGAACACTCATATATGTAAGATGAAAATAAAATAATCTTTTTTTTAAGTGTGCTCAGTGTGGTGGCACACACCCTTAATCCTAGCACTTCAGGGGCAGAGGCAGGCAGATCTCTGTGAGTTCAAGGTCAGCCTGGTCTACAGAGTGTGTTCCAGGACAGCCAAGGCTACACAGAGAAGAATCCTTGTCTCAAAAACAAAACAAAACAAAAACTTGTGTCAGAAAAGCAAGGGCAGTGCCCATGGTCTTCCCTAGCACCAGACTAAAAGCCTGTCGTTTGGGCTGCTGTGTTAATTAATTCACACAAAGCATTCGTTCTTGTGTGAAGACACCAGGATCTCGCCTGCCTTCCAGTCTTATTCATCCTCCCTGGAATTTCCTATTCTTGGCCCTCCACCTGCAGCTGAGGCCCTGGCTGTGTGGTGGTCTCCTAAAGACTGGCAGGGTGGGCCTGTAACTCCTCAGTGCTCCCTGCCCCTCCCCAGTGCCTTTGCAGGGGGCAGTCAATGACCAGCAGAAATGAATGTCAGGCAGTGGGTTCAGGCTAAGACCCCACTTGTGACAGATACTTTGAGCTCCTCTCATGAGTCAGGTGTGCCCTGCCCCCATACCCCCATACCTGGACAGGGGTCCCAGAGGTAGAAGTGGGTGTGCCCTCTCTCCAGACATTGGTTCCTCACTATGTCCCATCACAGGGTTCTTTGTTTATTGGCGTGTGTGTGTGTGTGTGTGTGTGTGTGTGTGTGTGTGTGTGTGTGTGTGTGCTGTAGCCCAGGCTGACCTAGAACTCTTGATCCTCCTGCTTCCACCTCCCAAGCTCTGGAATCATGGGTGTGCACCCACACTAGGCTTAGTGTGGAGCGTTTAATGCAGGGAACCTAGTAAACCTTGATGAAGAGCAGGGAAAGGAAAGAATCACGTTATCACATAGGGACAGCTTAAAGTTTAGTGTTGAGGTCTCCAGGTTTGCGGACAGAGAACTGGGAACAAAGGTGGCCAGTAGAGGGTAGTAGCTGGAAGTCACCGCTAGATCCTGCCCACTTCCTCTCCATCCAGTGTCTCCAGAGAGGAAAGACAGCCAGTTCTCCGAAGGGTAGCTGATGCTTGCTTCCAAATCCTGGCAAACTTCTTTTGGAAAATGAGCATAGCCAGACACCTACCTTTTAGGGCTGCTACCCGGGCTAAAAGAAGCACCATGTTTTAAAGGAGCCGCAAAGCAGCAGAACCAATTTCCCAGTGAGTAGCAGATTGCGTTGGTTTGGGCTACGGGCATCCAGGATTGAGGCACCTTGAAGCAGAGCAGCGGTTTTATTCTCAACGAATAAAAAAAAAGTAGGAGTGTGGGCTGAGGAACAGGTCAGGGCTAAATGGGTCTCTCCCCTCCACCCGGGAACCCAGATGAGGCCCCCTAGCAGAGGTGAGGAGTCCAGGGCCCTGTAACCCAGGGCTGGCAGAGGTTTTGCTTTCAATCGTCCACCTGTATCTCTTCATCCGATAAGCGGGGCTCAGAATCAGGCCCTGTAGGGCCAGGGTCAGGGCTTGAAGCACTGTCTGGCAGTGCCAGGTGGCACAGGACTCCCGGAGACAACGCACACAGAGAGGCCACGTCCGCGCGCATCTCCTCCACATCCCGCTTGAGTTTGGCGCGACGGTTCTGGAACCAAGTGACCACTTGCGCGTTGGCCAGGCCCAGTTGCGCAGCCAGCCCGTCGCGCTCTGATGGTGCCAAGTACTTCTGGAAGACGAATCGCCGCTCTAGCTCCAGCACCTGCTGTGCAGTGAACGCTGTACGCGACTTGCGGCGTCTCCGGACACCGGCGCCTGAGCCGGGACCTGGCGGCTCCTCTGGGGCGATTCTGCCTGCCGGGATGGGACGGAAATGTCAGTCTCCAGCATTGGAGGAGCTGTGGTCTGGGTGGAAAGGCTAGGGTCGCAGAGCTCAAACAGGTGTGTGCGGGAGGACCAGCATCTGGATCCCTAAACCGGGTCAGGCCAGGGATTCGAAGAGCAGCAGGCCTCTGAAGTGCTGGCCACGGAGAGATGAGATTGCTCATGCAGGGGAGTGGGGTGAACTGACCAGAGGAGATCTGGTGCAGTGGTCAAGGCCGTTTGGAGAAGATCCTCTGACGCCTTTGCGTGGTAGTAGGTTAGAGGCTAGATTGAGGTCGGGTGACCCAACCGGCCTGGTGGCCATATAAAGCCCTCTGTTTATGTGTCCTTAAAAACACCATCTCCCTCTCCGGGATCCAAAAGGGGACACAGTGGAAGCATGGGGAGGGGAGGTAGGCAGAGGGGCGGTTCGTATGCCCAACGCAGCTGCAAGGACCTTCTTGCAGGGGCTCCAGAAGTGACCGCAGGGTCTGGGTCTGGGTCTGGGTCTGGGTCTGGGTCTGGGTCTGGGTCTGGGTCTGGGTCTGGGTCTGGGGCTAGGGCTGGGTCTGGGTTGGGGCTGGGCTGGGGCTGGGGCTGGGGCTGGGGCTGGGGCTGGGTGGTCGGGAGGTCTCCGGAGCTTTCTGCCTCATCCTAGCCCTCCCTGTTTTACTCTTTTCTTGCGTACAGCTTAAGTCTTTTGTCTCCTCCGCGGCCTTTCTCGGTCGCGATTGTTCCGCATACAGCAAAGGAACACCACTAGCCCAGCCAGTCCCTAGATTCTTTCCTGCCTGGCAGTACCCCCGGGGTGCTGGCGACCCCCCTGGAGCAGCTGCAGGGTCTGGGAACTAACGCTGGAGACTTGCAGGACCTGAGATGCAACTCCTGACACCTGGGCAAAGGGCTGGGTAAAAATGGCCAGGGCTGAACCAAACTTCGTGACTGATGATGGATGAGAGAGAGAGAGAGAGAGAGAGAGAGAGAGAGAGAGAGAGAGAGAGAGAGAGAGAGAGAGAGAGAGAGAGAGACAGAGACAGAGACAGAGACAGAGAACAGAGACAGAGAGACAGAGACAGAGAGACAGAGACACAGAGAGAGACACAGAGACAGAGACACAGAGACAGACAGAGAGACAGAAAGACAGAGACCGAGAGAGAACAGAGGGAGTGACACACATGCACAGACAGACAGAGACAGACAGGCAGACAGACAGACACAGAGAGAGGGAGAGAGAACTAATTCAAGTCCACGACCTTGCAGGCGTTGTACCTTCAGAAAGCTGCAGAGTGCGCGGGGCTCGGCCCAGGAACGTTTTACTAGTCAGCTCCTCCAGCGCAAACAGTGGCGACGCGGGATCAGGACTGGCCTCGGGAAGCTGTGGCACAGAAGGCGCTCGGGGGACCATGCTTGGGCCTAGGATGTCTGCGATGCTGAAGGGTGTCCGGCGCTGGCGTCCAGAGTTCATGGCAAGCCGGGTTGTAATGATCCCGCCTTCTGCTGCTCTTGGCTCCACAATCTCCTCGGCCCCCAGCGCTCAGCTTCCGATCTGGCCCCCCTGCCTCCGACCCGCCCCCTAGAGCTGGGTTGGAGCCCCATGTCCCCTCCTTCTGCACCCCCACCTCCCTCCAAGGGCCGTAGTGAGTCTGGAGTCTGTAGGTGTCCTGGCAGCCTTATTTCTTCTATAGGGTGGAGAGAAGCCGGTGACTTCTGGCTTTGGGGTATAGTTCTGTGCACATTCAAACTGGGCTTTACTTTACTGAGTCCTGCTTGCTGCTTGGTTCCCCACATATGCTCTGGCTCATAAACTCCTGGGCAATAAAATTGCTTTCCCTGACCCTAAGGGCTGGGGATTCGCTGAGTTCTTAGAAACAGGATCAGGGCTGATTGTGTTAGGATCCTGAGACCCTTAGAATCTTCAGTATTTTAACTTGACCAAATCTTCCCCCACCGACCTGAGAAAAGGTCTTAAGAGAACATGGCAGCTGGAAATGGTTGTGCAGTGTGGGGATTCGGGTCAAGACTTGTGAAAACCTGGCCTAGAGCAGCGACTGTCATTAAAAGATATCATATGGAACCGGGCAGGTGGAGTCTCCCATGCTGTAGCCTAGAGGTCCCAATACGTTAAAACACCAAAAACAAAAAAGCTTCCGGAGACCTAGGCTGGCATGACTGCTCAGTCCCTTGCTCCCAGGGCTGGTCTCCACAGAGGATCTGTTCCTCCTGGCTTACCAGGTCTGCCTTTATCATTTTATTAAGCTCTCATAGTTCAGGTGTGGTTTCCCTGTGGGGTCACTCTCCAGGAAGACTAATTGCAGAGCAGACCTCACTGCGACCTAGACCCAGTCAGGTCATGTGACAGGCGTCACTGGCTACTTAGACTCAAACTCCGAGGCCTGATCTGTTTGTTGCTTTTTGTATTCTGTGTCCCTTTCTCCCACATTTATTCTTACCTGAGTTACAGCTTCATGGTCAGCTGGAGTTGAAATAAGGCAGCTCTGGGTCAGTGAGGCTGCACAGACTTGGATTCTTTTTCTACTGTATCCACCTCAAATAGCTGGAGGCTTTACAGCTTATGAGCATAGACACTCAGCTACTCCCAAAGGGTATGCCAATATTCTTTTTAAGTTGTTATTTGCTATTACTATTATTTTGAGTCAGGATCTCACTGTATAACCCTGGCTGTCCTGGAGTTTACTATGTAGACTAGGCTGGTGTCCAACTTATCTGGGACTAAAGGTGCTCAGATTCAAAAGTAATCATCCTGACTTAGTCTTCTGTGGAGTGAGCTACTGTGCTGAGCCAAGACTAGCATTCTATTTATGTTTGTTTTGTTTTGTTGACAGCTAAATGAAAATCCAGGACAGTTCCCCCTCCCAGACTATTTCCCATGTCACCTTTCCTGTAGGCCTCTGTGTCTCCCATATTTTTCAGTGTCTTCCTTGGGGCAAGTGTAACTTAGAGTTGGGGGTGCCCCAAATAGGATTTAGGAGATCCTGGGAACCTGAGTCAAAGGCTCCTTGACAATAGGACACTCCCCTTGATAGCAGGATAGTAAACAGTTCCCTCTGATGATACCCTCAGCCTTCAGGCATCCAGACCCTCCTGGAAGCCTGGAGATGCTCTTGAAGCTCAATGAGCCACTGCAGGGTCAGAGAGCAGAGCCAGGCCACAGTGGAAAGCTGAGCTGCTTCAGAACCTTGTTAATTGGTTATTAATGGAGGGGGGAGTAGGGAAGGGCAGTAGAGAGTCTCTGCTGCAGGCCTCAGTCCTCGGAACAATCCTTGTGGTTTCACTTAATCTGCAATTAAAGCAGATCCCAGGAGGCAGAAGGAACTGCCCTACTCCATCCCAATCCTGTCACCCAAAAGACACTGCAAGCTCTCCTCACACATCCATTATGTGGCTTTTATGTCCCTTTTACCCCTGCTCTCAATTACTCCTGTGTGTGTGTGTGTGTGTGTGTGTGTGTGTGTGTGTGTGTGTGTGTGTGTGTGTAGTGTGGGGCTCTCCCGAGGGGCTTGGCTTTCCTCTCCTGGACACCCCCTTCAGCAGATGGGTTCAGGTAATGGATGGGACTGTCCTCAGACACAAGTTTGGGGGAGGAAGGAGAAGTGGAGAGGTTAAAGGGAAGATGTCCCAACATCAGACACTAAGGACATCCCAATGTCTAGGGACTAGTCCAGACGATCCTGGGGCCATTGAGGGGGCTTCTCCTGGCTAAGCATCTGGAACATGAGCTGGGGAGAAACCGGATCCACAGAAGGGGACTGGAGGAGGGTGAGTGATTAATGAGGGGTAGTAACAGATTAAACCTGGGTTCTGGGCTTGAGGGGAGCAAGCGGATCTGCTATCTCTTATACTTTCTCCTGCTGATGGCCAGTTGTTTTGACCTGTGGTGAGACTTTGTTTGTGACCTAACAAATAAAGCTTGCCTGAAGATCAAAGAAGGGGCCAGCCTCTAGAGAGACTGAAGGGGGCAAGATCCTGTCTCCAGGAATCCTCAGACTGAATGTGCTGAGCTCCTGTCTCCTCCTACCTCATTTTCCTCTCCCCTCCCAGCTACATCCCTTCCTGTCTCCACCTTCCTGTGCTGGGATTAAAGGCGTGTGACTCCCAAGTACTTGGATCAAAGGTGTGAGCTATCACCCCCTGGCTGTTTCTCTTTTAGATGGGATCAAACTCGTGTAGCCCAGGGTGGCCTAGAACTCCCAGCAGTCCTCTTAGCTGAACCTCAGAGCCACTTGCACTCAGCTTGGGGCGGTTTTCTTTGTCAGATTGTGTATCTACGTGGTGACCAGATCACTGGGTTCTGGTGATGAGTTCCATTGAGTTCTGCACCCCCCCTCCCCCAGAAGCATCCGCGTGAAATCCCAATATGAGATGCAAGTGGCCTTGGGGTCAGGGTGGGAAAAGGAAAGGGAGTCTGCAGCTGCACAGCATCGGCAACCACCGAAGATCCGCACCGTAGCTGGCGGCCGCCGCCCTCGCTGCCACTGCGCTGACAGGAGAAGGTCGCGGCAACCATGCATGGTTCCCGTCAGATCCAAACCTTAGCACCTTCAGCCATCCCGAGCCTCAAAGCAAAGGGCACATCTCCAAGCGTGGGTGCTTAAGATTCCTGAGATAGGACCCTAGTCTTCAGACCCGACTTAATTAAAACGTAACATTTATTTAGCTTGCGGGGCGGGGAGGGGGGGCGCAGCGGTGCACAGGGGTTTCGCGGATACAAGTTGTTCTCTGACGTTTTTAATTTTATTTTTTAAAAATATGCTTTAAATTTTTGATCATATTCAACCCCAGTTCCTCTCATTTCTTTTTTGTTGCTGAACTGCAGCCATGTCCAAGAGCAAGCACCTTCGCAGCATGCGGGCGGAGCAGGGGGGGCGGCGCACGACACACACAGACTTCAGTAACTCCACAAGTGCTGCGCTTAGCGCTCCTCCTCGCTCCTGCCCATCCCTCCATAAGAAACTTGGGCTGGCCATACAAGTTTCAAGTCTCTTGAAAACACCCTGGGTGCCGCGTGCTCGCAGACTTCAGATTCGGAAGGCAACAGGGGAACAAACACTATTGGGATATTTAACCCATCATGCGCTCTGTTGAGGTCAGCTTCTGGGAACAGCTGTTCTGCATGGGGAAGGGGACCCCTGGAGGAGATGAGGCTGTCAACCGCCCCTCCCCACACATACCCCAGCTTTATAAGAATGAGGCATGGATACATTTCCCACCCAGATCCGTCATCTGCCTCAGACACTGAAGCACTTTTCACTGTTAGAGACGCACTCACTTTGTACTCCATCCAGGCTAGCCCAGAGCTGCTGGTAATACTCCTGCCTCAGCTTCCCTCATGCTGGAATTTATAAACAAGAGTCACGAGATCTCATCTTCTAAAACACTTTTGCCTTAGGCTTAAATTCTCCACATGTCCCAAGTGACTTAGTAAGGTTTCCAGACAATATAATGAAAGTGGAAAAGCTCCAGACGCAGGCTTGGTTTTGTTTGTTGGTTTTTCTTCCTTTGGGTGAGGGGATACTTACTGACTCTCCCACATTGCTATCCCTAGAACCAGGGCACTGGCTGGGATCACGGCCAGAGCCCAGCGTGTACAGTGGTGGGCTTTTAGAGACAAGCTGTGCCCTTGCCTGACCACGCCCCTCTTTTGAAGCTCCTTCCCCCTAGAGCTCCTCTTGGTGTCTTCTACTAGGCTCCTCCTCAACTACCCCTCCCCATCTCAGCTGCACAGACTCCCCATGCCTAAGGCTAGCTGCCGCTGTGGACAGCTGGCCTGGGCTCGGATCTGCCCCGCTAGGTGCCATTTGTGGGGTCTTCTTTCTTGTCTCTATTTCCCAGGCTACAGAACCAGATGCAATTGTTTGGATTTCTCCTTAAATATTACTCTTCCTCCTCTTCAGCCCTGGAGTGGCCACATGCCTCCTGTCTTCACAGGATGTGTGTGTAACATTTCCTCCGAGGCTGGTACCATATATTGCAGCACAGAAGGACAGCAAGAGCTGCCCTCTAGACGGCCTTCCCTCACCAAAAAGGCCAGGTTCCAATTCACCGTGGGTCTCCTACCCCTCTCCTTCTGCAAGTCACTGAGGACATTTGGTAGGTAAAGGAGGCCCTCCCAGTGAGACTGGGGAGACTGCGGAGGAACCGGGACACAGGCCAAAGCCTGAGTGTGTAGTTGACTGGTTAAGAAGGAAGATGGAAAATGCTTTTTAAAAGCTTTTATTTCAAAAAATAAAGCCACAGTTAATTTTACATAAATATCTGGGGAGGGGTGGGAAGGGGGTGGAGGCAAGCCTGGCTGGCCCCTACCTCCTCTTCTCTTTCACACTGTATTGTAAAAGCAAAGGGGATGGCTGAGGAGAGAAGGGAAAGAAGAAATGAGCGGGCTGTTAGCATCGGGGGCCCTCAGCCCATGGCACCTGGCTTACCTTGCCGAACCATCGGGACAGCCATAGCTGCTTCATTGTCATGTGATCAGGGAGAACCTCATTGTCAAAAAGGAGCTGTACCTAAGAGGGAGATGGGGCAGAGGCTGTTCCCTGGACTCTGTCCCTTGTGTGTGCTTATGTCTGAACAACTCTGGCTGTTACTCCTCAGGCTCCATCCACCTTTTTTCTTTTCTGAGACAGGCTCTCTCTCTGGCCTGGAACGCATCAAGTAGGGCAGGCTAGCCGCAGCCCCCGTGCTGGGAATACAAGTTTGCACTACCTCACTAGGTTGGTTTTGGTTTTGGTTCCGGTCTGGGGATTGAACTCTGGTCCTGGTGCTTGCAAAGCAAGCACTTTACCCACTAAGCTGCCTCACTAGACCCCTTTCCCACTGGCCTAGAATTCACAATATAGTTTAGGCTAACCTTGAACTTGAGGTAATCTTCTAGTTTCAGTCCAGACACATCCCTCCCCTTTCAGTCTCTGTCCTTCATATAACACAGTGGGCTTACTTACATGTTGCGGATTTAGCATTAGGCGGTGACACAGAACCCTCCGGAGATGGCGTACCTCAGCTCTAACAGAGCATCGGACATATTTGTTCTAGGAGCAGGGAAGGGAGGAAGAGGACAGGTGTGTGAGGGAAGGGTTGCTGGGAGAAGTTCTCCTTCAGAAAGGCCCCCCACTTCAGCCCCTCTCACCTGAAGGACATTTTTATTCTTGTCTTTGCCAGAACTGGATGGAAACAAAAACCAGTTAGAGGGTTCCACATTTCCTCTCTCACACCTAGATCCATAATATACTCTCTTCAAGGGAACAGATACTCCCTCATCCCTTGGCCTTTCCCTAAGCCCTGAGCTGATTCTGGGTCACCAACAGTATCACTTCACGCAGCCTCTGACCTGCCCCTCACCTCAGCCGCTCCAGGCATAGGCTCAGCTGCTCATCATAGCGGTAATAGTGGGCTTTGGAGTGGTCAAAGCTGCTGAAAGGGAGGCCAAGGTTGCTCAGGGCTGGCTCTGAGGAAAAGCAGACACTGAGAAGGTTGGGGTTCCACACCCCATCTTCCCCAGAGAGCAAAACTGGGCAGAAGAAATGCTCTGAGGGTTTTATTGGTCCCCCTCCCCCAAATGACCACCAAGGACATACCTTCCCCACTGGGCTGGGTGACTCTGTCCAAGCCTCGGGACTGATAGAATTCCCGAATCCGTTTCTCTTCACCTAGGAAGGGGTGAAGGGCGGCCATATTAATTCCCTTTGTCCTGGCTGTTGACCTCTTTATCTAGATGATGCCCAACAAAGCTGCTGTTCACTTCAAGCTGCCACCCAGCATGAGAGTCAGGAGGCCCTACAAACACAAGGTGGCCACTCACTGTCTTGCAAGCCTGGTACTAGCTTATACACTATGTCCTGCATGACCCGATCCAGCTTGAGGTTGAGCAGCGGCTGCGTCTCGTGAATCTTGATGTTGCACATGGGGCAGTACTTGCTGGTCTGCAGGTACTTCACAATACAACTTTTGCAGACTGCAAGAGGAGAGACGAAGACACTCAGGCCCTCTGGGACCCCAGACACTTAGGGCGAGTGGGACAGACAGCGGAGAGGCTTGCAGCCAGCTTGAAGAGGACAGGGCAGGATCCGGGACACTCACAGGTGTGGAGACACTCTGTGATGGTGGTGGCATCCACGAAGTAGCCGGCGCACAGGCAGCAAACAATGTGTTCATTCAGGTCTTTGATCTTCACCCGGACCTCCTCCTGCGGACACACCCTCAGTCACTCCGCGCCGGTCTCCGCAAGCCCTCCCCGCCTCACCTCTGCACTTCCCAGCTCCAGAGCCGTTCCTGTCACTGGGCTCGGCCGTCAGGCCCGTGGGAGGGGGGTGGGAGATGCGCTCCCCCTCCGCCCAGCAGAGGGCTCCGCGCACAGCGGGTGCTCTCTTCTCGCGGACTCGCCTGACCCTCCTTTCCCTAGGGAGACCAAACGCCGTCAGTGACACAACGCGCAGGCGTCCTTGTCCAGCGTTTGGCAACCCTGTCGGAATCGCGCGTGCGTCCTGCGCACCCCACTGCTGCGCAGGCGCACTGGGCCCCGGTCCCGCCACCGCCCGTCCTCTCGCCCGCTTGGGTTCGCACAGCTAACGGACCCCAGCAGTCACCCTGCCGCCCCTGCACCTCATTCCGTAGCGGGTCCATCTTGTACACTGACTGGAGCTGGTTCCGAAGCCTCATCGCGATCGCAATCTGGCCCCCCTGAGGAGACGCCATCTTAAAGGCTGATCCCAGCCCGCCACTTCCGGTACCGCCTGCGGGGCGGGACTTGTCTCATAGCAACGCGGGCCTCAACTTCTCCGGATTGGCTATGTTCCGGCACACCCCGCCCTCACCCCTTCTCTCTCTCTCTCCCCGTGTGCTCACCTGAGCCCCCTGGCCCCCCCATCCCCGTGGTCGTTAGTGAGTTGGGGGGGCTGTGGGGCCGAGTCCCGGCATTGCACGCCCCCAGGGGCGTACTTCCCTCAGCGCGCAGCCGGCCTCTGGACCAACTTGAGGAGTTTGTGATGGATAGATAGCCTGTGCCCTCCGACCCCGGGGCCGGGCGATCGCCGCCCGCTGCTGCTCCGCAGAGTGGGAGACCCGGGACGCGACCTCGCCTCCGACCCCGGGTTCTCACCCTGCAGGGCGGCCCTGCTCGGCTGCGGCGTGCGCGCTGCGGAGCTGCGTCCGGGTGGCTGGCCTTCTCCCGGCTCCGCCGCGGGAGTTTCTCCCGGCTTCGTGAAGTCTCGGAGAGGGTGCCTTGGGCGGGGTGGGAAGGGAGAGACCCTCCGGGAACGTGACGATCTTACCCCCCACTCTCCCTGCTGCCGGGGGTGTGGGGGGGGGGAATGGGCCCCGGTTAATGATGATGATTTAATCATCGGCGCCTGCGGAGGCCTGGGGTAGACTAATGCAGAGCAGATGCCGAAGGAGGAGGGGAGGACTGACAGCGAAGATACTTGGGCAGCGAGTGCCTGCGGTAGCATAGGCCCAGGCCCGCACCGGGGGAGGACGCAGGGGTCCCCGGGACTGGCACATTGTTATCACTGAGTTCTAATGTCGAAATTAAAAAGAAAGTACATTTACTCTGAAGCGTTATTAGCACCAATTACAATTGGAGGATGGAGCCAGAGCGGAGGAACCACCGGAACATTGAAAGGCTTTCTGGAAGAGATGGAGCTCCGTGTGGGCACACGGATTGTCGTCACACGGATTGTCACATGGATGAGGGGATACAAGTGTGATTGAAGTGGGATAGAAAGGTAGCGTGGAGGGGAACGACCAGGAAAACAGAAGGAGTGGCAATGAAGGAATGGGGTCCAAAAGGGGTGGATGGTTAGATTGATGGCCACAGGTACCCGACAGAATGGAGAGAGTGTGTGCGTGCGTGCGTGCGTGTGTGTGTGTGTGTGTGTGTGTGTGCGCGTGCGCGTTACCCCATGAATGGAATAAAATTACTCTTCAGAATGGAGAGAGAGTGCGTGTGTTACCCCATGAATGGAATAAAATTACTCTTCAGAATGGAATGGAGTATATAACGATCAAGGAAGTATTAATGGCTTGTTAATTAACTAATTATAGCTATGGTTTACCTCCCTGGCCCAAGCTACTGTCATCACTACCAAGGCATTGCAGGTCTTGACTGCTTCCTGTCCGCCATTGCTCCCTCTTCAGTCCCTTCCCACAACATGGAAAACTGATTCTGACCATAGGTTAGACAACGCAACGGTTTTTGTTTGTTTGTTTTTGTTTTTTTCAAGACAGGGTTTCTCTGTATTGTTTTGGAGACTGTCCTGGAACTCACTCTGTAGGCCACGCTGGCCTCGAACTCACAGAAATCCGCCTGCCTCTGCCTCCTGAGTGCTGGGATTAAAGGCGTGCGCCACCAACGCCCGGCTAGAACAATGTTTTAATGGATATTTGTTTGTTTGTTTTCTTGAGGCAGGGTTTCTCTGTAACTTTGGAGGCACCATCACCAGGCTTGATGGATGTTTCTTATTTTGATTGTGGTATTAGTTTAATGGGCACTTAACAATTGTGGAGACCAGTCAGAGTATACACTTATACACTGCTTAGCAGGGTCGTGGAGGCTACATAGCAATTTTGAGGCCAACCTGGGCTACATAAAACTGTCTCAACAATAGCAACAACAAACAAATAGTAAGTAAATCAAAAAATTAAAATATCATATTGTTGAGCTGAGTGTGGTGTTACACCTTTGATCCTAGCACTCAAGGCAGAGGCATTTGCATCTCTGTGAGTGAGTCCAGCCTGGTCTAAAGAGTCCAGGATAGCCAGAGCTACTCAGAGAGAGACTCTGTCTTGAGAAAACCCAAAAACTAAAAGAAAAGAAATCAGATTATTTTATTTTTCTGTTAAAGATATTTTAGTAGCCCTGGGGTTACAGCTCTGTAGTAGAGTTCTTGTCCCAGGCTCTGGTCATCACTAAGAACACACACACACACACACACACACACACACACACACACACACACACACACACAAACCTAAATAAACCCAAGGGCTGGAGAGATGACTCAGATGTTAAGAAAATTGACTGCTCTTCCAGAGGACCTGAGTTTGATTCCCAGTACCCGCAAAAAGGTTTGCAACAAATCACTCCAGCTGCAGATCCAATACCTTAGTTTGATCTCCACGGTCACTACCATGTTTGTAGTACACAGATATACTTGAAGGCAAAACACTCATGCACATAAAATAACAAAATAAAACAAATTCCCCCAAACCTGGTAGCTTCCCTTTTAAGTCAGAATAAGAGCCCCATGTCGTGCATAGTTTCTCCAGCCACACTGAGCTCGCTGTCTGTCCTATAAAGACACTAAAATGGGCTCTGCTCATGCTCCCTCCCTCTCCCAGGTCTCCGTGAGGCTTCTGCTGTTCCTGCTGCACAAGGAAACTGTTGGCTTGCCCCTTAACTCCCTTGCTTTATTTTTCTTACCATGTTTTAGCTTTGTTAACATCTATCTTTTTTGAGACAGGGTCTCACAATGTAGTCCTGGCTACCTGGAACTTACTAGATAGATCAAACTGGCTTTAAGCTCACAGAGGTGCACTTGCCTCTCTCCGCCTTTGGAGTGCTGGGATTAAAGGCAAGAGCCACCACACGGGGTCCTGGGTTAGCTCCAGTTCCAGGGGATCTGACATCCTCTTCTGCTCTCCATGGACTCTGGCACACATGTGGTGCACATAAACTCACACAGGCAAACACATGTATACCCAGACATTTAAAAAGTAACTAATGTACTTTGTGTGTGTACATGTGCACACTACAGTGAGCACACACGTGTGTGTATGTATAGGCCAGAGGACAAACTCCGGTGTCCTTAGGATCCTGAGAGACCTCGGAGAGGCTCCTTGATAATAAGGTTAGACTGCATGACCAACAAGCCCTGGTGACTTTCTTGTCACTACCTCCCCAGTACTCCCGCACACCCAGCTTGCCCGGCTCTTTTACTCCATTCTTTCTTCCTTTTTGAAACACTCACATTATTGTTCCAGCTGACCTCAAACTTGTGATCCTTCTGCTTCAGCCTCCTAAGGAAGCTAGAATTACAGGCATGTGCTACCCCCATCTATCTGTGTGTGTGTGTGTGTGTGTGTGTGTGTGTATTCTACAACATGTCGTTATGTATTATATAGATAATTATTGGTTTCTAATTTTAATTTGCCTTTTGTATTAGAATGTATTTTTCCTTACCTCTACTATTCACATTTATATCTCCAGAGCTGAGCACATAGTGGGTATTAAAAATTCTGAATCATAGCCGGGCGTTGGTGGCGCACGCCTTTAATCCCAGCACTCGGGAGGCAGAGGCAGGTGGATCTCTGTGAGTTCGAGGCCAGCCTAGTCTACAGAGCGAGTTCCAGGACAGCCTCCAAAGCCACAGAGAAACCCTGTCTCGAAAAACCAAAAAAAAAAAAAAATTCT
The DNA here is from genome assembly GCF_017639785.1 of Mesocricetus auratus. NCBI lineage: Eukaryota > Metazoa > Chordata > Mammalia > Rodentia > Cricetidae > Mesocricetus > Mesocricetus auratus. The sequence goes on along the minus strand of NW_024429266.1, from coordinate 144,315,786 downwards.
GAATCGTAGCTGGAGGGACAGCTTGGTAGTTAAGAGCAGTCACTGCTCTTGCAGAGGACATGATTTCAGTTCCCAGCATCCATGTTATGCAGATAGATGGCTCACAACTACTTGTGACTCTAGCTTCATGGGGATCCAACACTCCTGGCCTCTGAGGGCTCTTGCATACTTGTAATGCACATGAACTCAAGAAGGCAAACACACACGGCTATAAAATTTAAAGAAATCTTTAAAACAATATTCTGAATGAACAAATGTTGGTGATAGCTTAGATTAAGGGTTTAGAAATGGAAAGGAAGGACTGTAGCTAGTAATGAAACACACCTGTAATCTTAGCATCCAGAAGGAAGAAGCAGTAAGATCAGAGTTCAAAGCCAGCCATGGCTACATAGTAAATTCATGGCCTGAGCTACAGAAGAGTGTCCAAAGAAGGAGGTGGATTTAAAGGAAATCATGGCAGAAGGAAGCAGCCAGGGACCTGCCTGGGGAAGAAGAGGAATAATTGTGAAAAGTGAGCATTTTCTCCAACCTGTTGGACTTAAGGTAGAGTTGGCCAGAAAGCTAGAACAGAAGGGAGACTGGAGAGATGAGGCTCAAAGGTCAGGGGTCAGTGCTGTCTGACTGGGTGTGAGGACAGAGGCTACCGGAATGGATGAAGTCTGAACATAGACAAGCTAAAGGCAGACCTCTGAAGCATGTTCACTCTCCTCAGCAGAAGAAGCAGCCAGTGGAGGAAGGCTCTACTCAGGAACAGTGGAAGTCCACACTACAGAGTTCAAGAGGCACATAATAAAGCAGAGCTGGGGATGGAGCTCAGTGGTAGGACACTTGCCTAGCATGCATGAGGCCCTAGGTTCAATCCCCACTGCCGAAAACAAAACAAAAAATAGATGCCAAAGGAAAGGATTGGCGAGATGGTCCAGCAGGTGAAGGTGATTGCTTCCAAATCTGATGAACTGACTTTGATCCCTGGGACCCACATGGTAGGAGACATCAGCCTCAAAGTAGTCCTCTGACCTCCACATTCATACTGTGGTACATCTACACACACACACACACACACACACACACACACACACACAGAGAGAGAGAGAGAGAGAGAGAGAGAACTAAAAGAAATGTAATCTTACTTTTTTTAAGAAAAAAAAGAAAATTCAAAAAATAATTGGTTGCTGGGTGTTCCTCAGGAGGCAGAGGCAGGTGGATTCCTGTGGGTTCAAGACCATCCTGATCTAAAGAATGAGTTCCAGGCCAGTGAGGACTACATAGTGAGACCTGCACATTTCTCCCCATCCCCCGCCAAAAAAAAAAAAAAGACATGGTGTAGAAAAACCAGTGTCCATGGGTTAACACAAGAATAGGCAAGGAGGAAGAAATGGAGGCAATAGCCATGGACATAACAAGGGAAAGAAGAGATAAAAATTTCACTTGATAAGTCAGGCAAAGACTGTCCAAATGAGAAAAATTCTGAGATAGCTAGGCATAGGAAGGACTAAACTTATGACAGGAGTGGTGACTTAAGAGTTGGAGCCATCTTGAAGTAAAACTAACTTCACAGAGGAAGGGAAGGAGCCGAGGTGGGGCACTTAGCTTCTTCAAGTGAATCAGACACTTAGGTAAATGGGTATGCCGGTGCAAGCCCATTAGCCCACTGTCAGGGAGGTAGGAGGATGGAGAATTTAGGAGCAGCTCGAGCTACTTAGAGAGACCCTGCAGCAGGAACAATAAAAGCCCCAGAGACTGGTACTGGGGTTCAGGCTTCAAGCTTAAGATCTTCAGAGAAGCAAAGCAGCCAAGCCAGTAGATCTCACCTCTACCCAGCTGAACTGGCAATGCTGTCCCCATGAGTCCTCACAGGCAAAAGCTCTGAATTCCTGTCTCCTCCACCCAGCCCTATCACTCCTGTCTTCACCCTCCTGTGCTGGGATTAGAGGCGTGAGATCCCAGCTGCTGAGATCACCTCTGTGTGAGCTGTTTCTTTTAGGACTGGGTCAATTTTGTATAGTCAGTGTGGCCTTGGACTAACAGAGATCTCTCTACCTCTTAATCTTGAGTCCTGGGATTAAAGGTGTGTACCACCACACCAGTGGCTTTAATAAATCATAAACAATATATCACCACAAGACACAATCCCAAACAATAAAAAAATGGGGGCCGGGCGTTGGTGGCACACGCCTTTAATCCCAGCACTTGGGGAGGCGGAGGCAGTTGGATCTCTGCGAGTTCGAGACTAGCCTAGTCTACCGAGAGAGTTCCAGGACAGCCTCCAAAACAATAGAGAAACCCTGTCTCGAAAAAACAAAAACCAAACAAACAAACACCAAAACAACAAAAAACCAAAAACAATGGGGCCAGGGAGAGGAAAAGAAAACACATGTTACATGCATGTTACATGCATGTGTCGTCACAAATGCATGTAACAGGGCAGGAGGAAGCACTTACCTAGGCCCTCCATCTTTAACTGGAACTAGCGGGAACCATTCAAGCAGAGATGGAGGCAAGAAGAGACACTCCCAGGTAGGGCTAGCAAAATTGGATGTCCTCGGTCCTTACAGCCAGGTATGAGACAGTTTCCTCATTAGCTCCCAGATTTGTTTGTACAGCCAATTGCGACCATTCTCCTCAAAAGGTCATCAGCGGGTGAGTGCCACCTGCGCAGACCTCAGAAGGTCCTCACCAACTTGCCTGTTTCTCATTCACTGACTCATGCTTGGACGTGTTCAAAAGGATTTATTCAGTTTGGCGAGAGACACAGTGACTTTCCCTCGTGAAGCTCGCCTTCTTGAGCACACCTGCAAGCCAGTTCCCCTGCGGGGTGGGGGCGGGGGGCTGTTTTTCTAGGCCGGGTCCCGAGACGCCCATGCAGGGAGGTGTACTCTGTGCTTTGCTTGGGGCCTCGTGTTAGGTGTACCTCCCTCCGTAGCTCAGAACAGGGAGGGCCCTGTGGAAGGCAGAAGTGATAGTATATTCTTTAGGGACATACATAAAAAGCACCATTGCCAAACTGCCCCCCTCCCCACGCGCGTTCTGGGACCAGTATGGTGGAAGGAATAGCTGAAAAGGACAGAGGTGGCCAAGGTGGCCAGGGACTCTCACATAGTATTAATGTCCTCCTGCCCCACCCCGGCCCCCGCCCCGCAGGCTTCTGAGAACACTGGGAAGGAGAGCCTACTTTTATCTACTTTTATGTTCCTGTCCAGATGCCCAAATATCCTGGTTCCCATGAGAGAAAAGACCCCTTCACCCTGCCCCAGGCGCCAGGCTGCCAGCCCATCTGCTGGGAGAAAGGAGGGGCGCCTTTCCCAGGGGGATCCCGGAGAAACGACTACAACAGTAGTCCCAGGGAGGTCTACACTCGCTAGGCACTTCGCTTCACGCGGGAAAGCCGCAGGGTGGAGCAGAGCCCAGAGGCGGGCAGGGGTGAGGGTCCCAGCTTGCAGAGCAGGGCGGGGTCTTCTGGCCAGGAGGTGTCCAAGGCAAGCTGAGCAGCTCCTCCGTGCCCACCCGCTGCCCCCTCCCCGGGCCCAGTCTCACCGGCTCGGAGGCGCCAGGGCCCCCCCCAGGGCCGGGGCGGGCTGGGGAAGGTAATGTAATTCCGACCCAGCTAACCCGATTATGGCGGCCTGCACCGGGCAGGGTGGCGGCGGGGGCGTGTCTTCGGCTTAGGGGCCCGCCCGGCAGGGGTCCCATCCAAGGGAGGGACACGGAGGTCACATACTCTCAGTTCCTGGGTCCGCGCCCAGAGGTCACAAGGTCACTGAGCCGCTTCATTCTTCCCCCACTCTCCTTGGCTGGCACGCTCCAGGCGCGTTTTCTGGGGCTTGGGTGGGGTGAAGTGTCTGTAGGATGCGGAGCGGAGAGCCTCCCACGGCCTCAGCGAGTCCCCAATGTCGCCCTTTCGCCTTAGAGAAGGGAGGAGAATGTGAAAGGATAGCTTTCCGAGATGCAAAATAGAGGAGTGGAATCCTGCGGTGGAGGCCCAGGTTGGTCCGTTTGAGACCCGGGTCCGATTTACAGCAATTTCAGAAAATCGAAATTCTATGAAACAGGGCACCAATTCCTGGCCGGTCAGGACCAGGGTGGGAAGTGCTACAGGAAAAGCCAGGAGGTGTGCCACGACCCCGAGCTCAGAGGTTCGTTCCCTGCCCGAGTCCACCGAATGCGCCCTGTCACCGTCTGCTTCCCACACCTGGCCTCTTCCTAGGACTCCAGGACGCGGATCGCCGTCCCCCAGCCGCTTCTTACACAGCCAGGAAGCCACAACGAGATTTGGTCTCAGAGGGCATTTGGGCAGTGGCCACAACGAATCCAGGAGCTGGCTAGCGGCACCCATCGGGAGGCGAAGAGTGGGGGCTGGGGACAGAAGCACCAGCCGAGGAACCCGCGAGGTTGAGGCAGCCCGAAGGCGGAGGCCGGCGAGGATGCGGGCGCGCAAGCATCCCGGCTGAGTCAGCGGCCCCTCCCGCGCCCCGCGCCTTCCTGACACCCGCGCCCTCCTCTGCCTGCGCCTGGCACATCCAGCCATCCCTTTCCCTTTAACGGCAGGGCCCCGCCCCTGCCCTCCCTCAGCCCCCTCTGCCCACCGGAGGCCGATCTGTCAGTCACTGCCCCTGCCTGATCTGGCCACCCGTCTCCACACCGGACTCGGGCAGTGGCCTGGGCAGCCTAGCGTCCACCCGCGCTCCCGGGATCCCCGCCGGCCACGCTCCTCCGGGATGCGAGTCCCTGCGCGGACGCCCGGGAGGGGCGGGCACGCGCGCGGCTGCGCCCGGTGCACAGGGATGCTGCTGTCCCGGGGGTCCCGTCGCCCGGCCGTGGCCAGCCCCGCGGGCCCCTGAAGCGGCTGCCCGGAGCGCGCCGCCGCGGGGCTTCCGCAGCCATCAGAGACACCCTTCCCAGCCATCCAGCCTCCAGGTCCTCTCCGGCTTGGACCCATGGAGCCGGCGGTGTTGGCTCCGCACCACCTGCCGCACCACGAACCCATCAGCTTCGGCATCGATCAGATCCTGAGCGGCCCCGAACCCCCGGGGGGCGGTCTGGGCCAGGGTCAGGCGGGCCAGAGCCACGGGGAGAGTGCGGCGTTCTCGGGTGGATTCCACGGAGCCTCGGGCTACGCTCCAACCGGCTCGTTAGCCCCGTTGCCCAGAGGCTCCGGAGTGGGCCCGGGCGGCGTGATCCGCGTGCCTGCGCACCGCCCGCTGCCGGTGCCGCCGCCCTCGGGTACGGCCCCGGCAGTGCCCGGACCCTCGGGTTTGGGCGGCGCCGGGGGCCTAGCCGGACTCACCTTCCCCTGGATGGACAGCGGCCGCCGCTTTGCGAAGGACAGGCTCACGGGTGAGATTGCCCAACCCCTCGGCGTCCGGTGTTCTTCTTCCCTCTTAGACGTAGACCCCGTAGACCCCGTTTCTTTGCCTCTTAGCTTTCTGCTCCAACTCCATTCCCCCTTTCTCCCTCCCCTCTGCTCATCCCTGTGGACCCTCCGCGACCCCACATTTCTTGGTCTCACAGAGGAGAGGCAGTAAGGAGAGAGCTGCTGTCGTCGGGTGCATGCGCCCTTCCTCTGCAGCCCTACGCATGGTGCCTATCTCGAGGAGGGGCAGGGTGAAGTTTGGGGGGGACCGCGTTCTTCCTAGGCCCCTTTTTGAACGAGGAGGCCTCAGTGGATGCGGGCCGGGTAAGGACTAGGGGCTCTCTTCTCAGTGTCACCTCGGACCACCCCCAAACTTTGCCCTGATCTTCCACCCCGTAGCTGCGCTCTCGCCCTTCTCTGGGACACGTCGCATAGGCCACCCCTACCAAAACCGGACCCCCCCGAAGCGCAAGAAGCCGCGCACCTCCTTTTCCCGCTCGCAGGTGCTGGAGTTGGAGCGCCGCTTCCTACGCCAGAAGTACCTGGCCTCGGCAGAGAGGGCGGCGCTGGCCAAGGCCCTGCGCATGACGGACGCGCAGGTCAAGACCTGGTTCCAGAACCGACGCACCAAGTGGCGGTGAGGCGCGGGGCGCGGGCGGGCCGAGTGGCTGGGAAGGGCCGGGCCGTCCGCTGATCCCGGCTCTCCGCCCGCCCAGGCGCCAGACGGCGGAGGAGCGCGAGGCGGAGCGGCACCGCGCGGGCCGTCTGCTGCTGCACCTGCAGCAGGACGCGCTGCCCCGGCCGCTGCGGCCACCGCTGCCCCCGGACCCGCTCTGCCTGCACAACTCTTCGCTCTTCGCGCTGCAGAATCTGCAGCCCTGGGCCGAGGACAACAAGGTGGCTTCGGTGTCCGGGCTCGCCTCGGTGGTGTGAGCGACCCCTACCCGAGGAGCACCACTGTGGCCGTGTGCGGTGCCACCAGTGGAGCTGAAAGCCTGCGATTGTCTTCCGAGGCTCCTCGGCCACTAGCGGCCCCTGGCCCGCAGTTTGACTCTGCCCTTCACGGCGTTTTCGGACCCGTTGGAACCTGGGTCGAGAGGGCAACCTGCAGGACATAGTGAATGGGGCAAGGACGCAGTAAGGCACTGGCGATTCTGCCCAGAGTGAGCTCAGAGCTCAGGTCTCACTGATAAGGGGCCACTGAGCTAGCGTGAAGCTATCAAGGACTTCGGGGTAATGCAAGAGGTGTTGGTACTCGAGAATGTTGACTGTGACAGGGACCGGATTGTCCACTTCATCCCCTCAACGGTAAAACAATCGCTAAGGATTCTCTCTTGACTCGGTCTCACGTTGCCATGTATAACCTGCGGACCAGCCGCCCCCCTCTTGAAAGTCACAATGCACCTATGCTGTAGGTAAGGTAGATATTGAAATACTCAGAGGGTAAAATCTAGGGAGAGAATCAGGCTCCAGTGCCATACAGGGCAGAGAACCAAGAGGAGGAGCCTGTGGACAGTTCATGGGCCCAGTGTTAGAGTGAGCAAGATGCTTTGGGACTGGCAATCCTAAGAATCCAAGACTGGAGATGTGGAGGCCAGGAAGTCAGTAGTGCTGCGCACCAGGGAGGGGATCTGGAGAGAAAAAATTGCAGATTCCTGCCTTTGGGGGAGCTCGCTGACAACACATGTGTGGAGGGAGACGGATGGAATGGGGAGGCCAAGATCTCTAGGGGAGGGAACTCTGGGGAGTTCCACGGATTAAGCCTTTCTTTCCACCATATTCCACAAATACATTTACAATGTGCAGGATACTGGTGGATTCAGAAATTAATAGACTAAGGGCAGAGGGAAGGAGTACCCAGACAGACAGAAAGACACATGACACCTTTTAGTTAGAAAGACTCTAGGAGATGGCTTAGCAGGTTAAGGCACTTGCAGCTAACCCTGATGATCTGTTTGAGTCCTAGGACCTACTTGGAGGAAGGAGTGAACCCATTTCTACAAATTGTCCTCTCCCCAAAACATGTGTTATGGCATGCTTGTACATGCACATGCGTGTATACACACACACACACACACACACACACACACACACACTAAATGTCATGAAAAGTCAGAAAGACCAGACTGTAGGTGAGTCAGAGGCTACAGTAGGCTTTTTGATAGTTGCGCTGGAGGATAGTTGCAAAGCTTTCTGGTTAAAAGGAAGTACTTTGTCTCATTCCAGTGTTCCCAGCTTGTTTCTGGCAGAGGCTGGAGCACTGTGACAAGGACAGAGCCCTGTGGTAGCCAGAACACTCATGTTCTGTGCTAGTGACTGCCGCTATGGCAGGCAGGCGGGCGGGCGGGCAGGCGGCACAAAGGCATGGTCTGAGACGGGAGGAGGAGAGGAAGTCAGCCTCACTCATGGATATTGTATGTGATTCCGAAGAACCAAAGTCAAACTTGGCATCACAGGAAAATCTTTTATAGTCTCAAGGACAGTGCAAGGCTGTGTAGGGCAACAGGGGTGGAGTGAGCTCCCATCGGCAAGGAGCGAGAAAGGACTACTTCCTTCTGGACTGTGGCTCCTGTGCCTCCTCCCCTCCCACCGTTTCTTGGCTTTTGGGTACTGGGAATATATTTGACCCTGCACTTTGGATTTCTAAGACTGGCCGACTGCCCTATGCGGTGAGGTTGGCTCCATTCCTTAGGCAGCTCACTGCAGAACACAGCCATCCCCATACTCCCGGGGAGAGGAAGATTCCGTTTCTGCTGATGGCTCTGAGGCTGCTTCTCTCAGCTGGTTCAGGAAGTCTCTGCTCTCACTGGCGGGCAAGTTACTCAGGAAGTATGGAGGGGCTAGATCCACCAGCCTGTTAGAGAAAGTCAGAACGGGATTATCTGTTCCCCCCTCTGCCCCCCTCACAAACCCTCTTCTTAAGTCCCACTCACTCCCCAGCCTTAGCTTTGGTTCCTGTCCCTGGGAGAGAAAGGGTATTAGGAGTGAGGTCAGGAAACTCACATCTGAGGCTGAATCTCAGAGACGATGTACAGGCAGTTGTCTTTGGATATGGAGAAGCTGTGGTACAGAACCCAGGCAGGTGGTTGAGCTGGAGCTCTGCGGCTTCGGTAACAGCAGCATGAAGACAGCTGGGCTACATGTTTATGAGTGAGAAGCAGGTAATTTCCACTGCCATCTATGTCTTGGGCCACCTCATTGAAACACAAATACATGGATGGAATAAGTAACAGAGCATAGTAGAAAAAGAAAATAAAGGCGGGCCAACACTGGGTGTGGTGGCACACACCTGTAATCCCAGCATTAGGGGGGCAGAGGCAGAGGGAGCAGGCATTTGAGGCCAGCTTGGTCTACAAAGTGAATTCTAGGATAGCCAGGGCTACAGAGAAAACCCTGTCTCAAAACAAAATAAAAACAAACAGAAACCCCAACACCCCCCCCCAAAAAGGAAGAAGAGAAAAGACGGGAGGGCGAAAGGATTAAGAGTATTGTAAAGCCTAAAAGTCAATCTTCAGCTGTGGCCTGCTCCTTGCTTTAATCATATGGCCTTTGTCATGGCCCCTTGTCCTCAAACCCTCAGACTCCTGGCTCTAAGACATTGTATGTGTTTGTGTGTGTTCACGGAAGTATATGTGTGTTGATCTTCAGGTGTCAATCTTGGGTGTCATCCCTTAGGTGCCATCTGTCCTTTTTTGGGGGGCAGACCTGGAACATGCTAATAGGCTACGGTGGCTGCTAGACAGCTCCAGGGGCCCAGGTGTCTCTGCCTCCCCAGTGCCAGAGTGACAGGTGAGTCCATAGTTCTGGGACCAAAGTCTGCCCTTGAGATTGAAGCAAGGCGCTACCTACTCTTCCCCTAAGCCCCCTTTTGTTTTTTTTCCCCTAAAATTAAAACAATAACTATTTTAATTTATGTATAGGAGTGTTTTGCCTGCATGTATATATGCACACCACATGCCTACTTTTGAAGGTCAGCAAAGTGTCGACTTCTCTGGAATTGGAATTAAGGATGATTGTAAGCCACCATGTGGGTCCTAGGATCTGAACCTGGGTTCCCTGGGACCTCTGAGAGAGCAATAAGTGCCCTCCCCCCCTTTTGGAGACAGAATCTCACTACATAGCTGTCCTAGAACTTACTATGTAGATCAGACTGGCCTCAAACTTAGAGGGGTTGGCCTGGCTGGCCTCTGGAGTGCTGGGATTAAAGATGTGTACCACCACCCCAGGCAGAATGCCTTTGCATTGTATCCTGCTCGGCCCCCTCTCCAACCTTGAGGAAGAATCCCGACAGCAGTGCTTTCTGAAGGTCTCTGCGATTCTGCTCAGAACCGAATGCTGGCTGGGACACGGGAAGCTCAATCTGTTGCATGAGTTCCATGAGTTCCGCTCGGAGTTTACGGGCTTGGCACAGTGCTGCCCAGTTTAGACCCCGAGCCTGACACCAAACCTCATCTGCTCCACCTGGGAAAAGAAACAGCTATAATTGAGACTGGCACAAAGAATGCCCCCAGGCCAGGGGCCTGCCTCTTCCTGCACACAGAGGTCTGTCTGCTGATTGGGTATTTCCTGGGAGTTTCTGAGGGTGCAGAGTGAGCCACTTACTTTGTACAAAGGCTTCATAAATCTGGATCAGAGAGCTGTGATCACCGTCTGCATGTTCTAGGGCCCTACGCAAGGCAGCTTCTTCTGCACACAATGGAGGACGGGTAAACCCAGGAGCAGCTGGAGGCAGGAGACAGGAAGGTGGTTTGGAAGGAATCAGGAAGGACAGTAGCACAGATAGAATACTGAAAAAGTAGTAGTAATCCTCTGGGAGCCTAATTCAAAAGGCAATAGATTCTGGGTGCTCTGCATTTCATTATACTTTGGAGACAAATGCAGCCAGCCCTCCACAGTCACGGCTCTGCATCTGTGGATTCAACCAACTGCCGACTGAAAGTCTTCAGAAGAAAAGGCATCTACAGAGAGCATGCAGATTACCCTCTGCTGTTATTTCTCAAGCAATACAGGGTACCGTTTACATAATGTTTACACACACTGCAGTAATCTGGAGGTTTTGGAAAGTGTGTAGGAGAGTATGCACAGGTTATGTTCAGGTACTACTGCATTTTATCCTGAGACACTGAAGCCCCAGTGGATTAGGGGATCCACAGAGAGTCCTGGAACCCATCTCCCACAGACACTGATGGCTGGAAGTGAAAGTTTTCGCCTTTAAGGAGATTAAAATCTGATAGGAGAAAGGCTGGGCAGATGACTCAGTCAATGGGTACTTGCTGTACGAGAATGAAGACTTGAATTTGAGTCCCCACCACCCACATAAAACAAACAAGCCAACAGCACTTCCAGCTATGCCTGCAACCCCGGAACCTGAGAGGCAGAGACAGGCAGACCCTGGGAGCTTGCTGTCCAGCTCTTTCCTCTACCCCTGGCATGAAGCACACTGACACCTGCACTCCGCCCCCAAGGCTGTAGGACAGCCCAGCAAGGAAGTGGATAAGGAAGAAAAGCAAGTGGGTCTGGTGTTCCGGAAGCGAAGGGAAGGTGAGCTGACCCAGGCTTCGGGGTGGAAACCAGGGTGAAGTGGGAGAAAAGTGTGAGCTCCTTGGGTCAGCGTCACAAGTATGAATGGGGAAGGGACACTGGGGCCATCTGAGGCTGGGGGAACAGCATGGCACAGAGGTTAATGGTATGGCTCATCTGGAGCACTGGAAGCCATGTGGCTTGGGTGGGACGGGTGACACGGCAGACTAGCAAGGGAAGCTGGAGTGGTCTGTGTGTACAGTCAGGGTCAGAGTGGAGTGGTCTGTGTGTACAGTCAGGGTAAGAGGCTGATTGTGATACAAAAGAGTTTGCATCGTCTGGAAGAGTGGTGAAGAGCAATGTTAAAGCGTGAAAGTAATTGTGGCACATGCCTGTAGTCCTGCTACCTGGGAGGCTGTGGCAGGCGGATTGGTGCAAGTTTGAAACTAGCTTGGGATATACAGTGGATTTCAGGCCAGCCTGGGCTCTGGAGTAAACCCATCTTAAAAAATAAAATTGGGGCTGGAGAGGTCTTGAGTTCAGTTTCCAGCAATTACATGGTTGCTCACAACCATCTATAATGAGATCTGATGCCCTCTTCTGGTATGCAGGCAAATATGCATACAGAACATTGTATGCATAATAAATAAGAATCTTTTAAAAACACACACACACACACACACACACACACACACACACACACACAAAATCTCCCCTGTAAGCTCTGGCCTCCTGGGTTCGAACCCCAGAATCCACATATAGGTAGGAGGAAATAATCAATTCTACAATCCTGTCCTCTGACCACACATGAGCTATGGCGCACCCTTACCACCTCACATCATACATCATGCACAGTAATAATACTTTTTAAAAAGACAGGAACACAGGACTAGAGAGATTGTTTAGCAGTTAAGAGCATTGACCTAAGCCAGGCGTTGGTGGCGCACGCCTTTAATCCCAGCACTCGGGAGGCAGAGGCAGGCGGATCCCTGTGAGTTCGAGACCAGCCTGGTCTACCGAGCGAGTTCCAGGACAGCCTCCAAAGTCACAGAGAAACCCTGTCTCGAAAAACCAAAAAAAAAAAAAAAAAAAAAAAAGAGCATTGACCTAGGTTTGATTCTCAGCACTCACATGGTAGCACATAATCATCTAAACACCAGTTGGGGGAGGGAATCAGACGCCCTCTTATGGCACCTGCAGGTACTGCATGCTGTGATGTACAGACAGACCTGTAGGCATATACATAAAAATAAAATCTTGGGGGGGAATTCTTCAGGAGTTGGATGTCTCTCCTTCCTCTTTTTTCATTTCTCCCTGTATCTCTCTTTCTTCCTTACCTTTTTGTTGTTGTTGTTGTTTTTGGAGACAGAGTTTCTCTGTGTAGCTTTAGAGTCTGTCCTGGAACTTGCTCTGTAGACCAGGCTGCCTTGAATTCAAAGACCAGCCTGCCTCTGCCTCCCAAGTGCTGGGATTAAAGGTGTGTGCACCACCACTGCCTGACTTACCTCCCTTTTGCCTCTCCATCTTCCTAAGATCTAAAAGAATAGTGGGAAGGGGCAGGAATGGTAGCACAGCCCTTTTATCTTAGGACTTGGGAGGCTGAGGCAGGCAGATTTCTGAGAGTTAGACGCCAGCCTGCTCTACATAGTGAGACCCTGTTTGTTTGTTTTTTAAAGTGGTACTGGCAGAGAGATGCAAAGTACAGTTTGGGAATTTCAAGTACAGAGGCAGCACTGTGAACTGTGGGTGTGGATGGACTCGGTCAGAGTTCTGGGAATGAAAAGACACATAAGTCAAAGGCTAGAACCCTGAGGGGAATCTACAATGGAAAAGTAGAGGATGAGAATCCCAAGGAAGAGATGAAGACAGGATGACCAGAGGTGGGATGAAAACTACAGGATGCTGGGCATGGTGGTGAAACGTATAAGCTCAGCATCCAGGAGACTGAGCCAAAGATCTCACGTTCAAGGCCAACTTGGGCTACATAGCAAGACCCTGGGTCAAAAAGAAGGGGGATGGCTGGGGGGGGGTTCAGTGGTTAAGAGCACTTGTTACACAAGCATAAGACCTAAGTTCAAATTCCAGGTTGCTGCTTGATATAGCCAAGCACACCTGTAACTTTAAACTGCAGGGAGTGGAGATGGAGGAAACTGGGCTTGATGGATGCCAGCCTCGCTCCAGATTCAGTAAGAGACCCAATCTCAAGGGAGTAAGGTAGAGAGGGAAAGAGTGGGGCACCTGACATCCTCTGGCCTCAGAGCGTATGCACTTTCATGCACACGTATATGCACACACATAAGAGCGTATGCACTTTCATACACATGTACACACGTAAGAGTGTATGCACTTTCATACACACATATACGTACACATGTAAGCACTACACACAAATAAAAAACCAGAGATCCCCCAAAAAACCCCAAATAAAAATGGTATCACAAAGACATAGGGAAGAGACAGTTTGAAGTGGAAGTGGTGAGCATTCTTGTGTTGAAAGGCTGTGAATAAAAGCTCACAGTGTCCCTGGCTCCCTGTGCACTTGACGGGTAGGAAGGCACTGACTGATTCTGGTTTCACCTTAGTGCAGGGCTGAGAAACTGCCTAACATATCTGAGGCCCTGGGTAAGGTTCCCAGCACAGTGAAAACCCGAAGTTCCTACTACGAGTGGCAGACTTCCTAACCCAGGTAGATTAAAGCTAGACATATACCAGTGAGCATGGCGGCGAGAGTGAGCATTTCATCCACACAGTTAAACTCGCAGGAGGCTAGCAGGGCTTTGGCCAGCTCAGGGGGTAGGGGAAACTCCGAAAGAATGATCCCCAGATCGGACAGGTCCCCGTCGTCATCCAGCGCTGCCAGATAGTCTAAGTCTTCCAGGGCCTGCATCAGTGCTTCTGGTGCTGGTGGGGACACAGGACTTGGACATCAGCCTGAGCCTGCAGTCAGAGGCAGCCCCGGGGCAGGATGGGGGCTCACCAGGCCGGTCCAGGAAGTGGCATTCCCCTGGCTCTGCAATCTGCTTCCTCTTTAGTAGCAACACCAGGGAGCTCAGATTCTCTTCCAACACTTTGGGGTGGGGCAGTGGGGGTGCCTCTAGTTCTAGGGTGGACTTAGAGTACAGGCGGAGGCAGGATCCTGAGGGGAGAAAGGCCTAGGGAAGTCATCTCTCACGGCTTGTGTGAGCTGATTTATTTTTCCTGTTTGGTCTGAGGCAAAGGCTCTTACCTGGTGGGAAGCCCCTTGCCCGCAATCTTCTTGCCTCTGCCTGACACTTGCTAATTGGCCTCAACACCTGGGATTCTGCCCGGATCCGAGGACTGTAAACCTGTCATCCAGCCCCCCCAACAAGGCCAAGACAGATCAGAGTGGTCCATTTCCATCTCAAGCTCCATCCCCCTCATTTCTCTCACTCACACTGCGAAGTTCCAGTCCTGAGTCAATGACATGTTGGATGGAAGGCAGAGAGAAGGAGAAATCTGCCAGCCAATGAGTGACCACGATCTTCCGGACCCTCTTGTCTGTGTCCTCATACACAGCTTGGATGGCTTGACCACAGCCTGGGTGAAGGGGCAGTACCTGTGGTGGAGGCCCTGGGACAGCCAACTTCCCCAACTCCCTGGACAAGGATTCACAGCACAGGGAAATTTCCTAAGGAGAGGGGTGGGGCATTAGGGCAGTTCTTACCTTTTTTAGGGGGAGCACAGATCTTTGAGAAACTGATGATAGCTAAGGCCCTTCACTCATAGAAAACACACACTTCTAAAGGTGGGCACATAGTTTCAGTTCACTGTGCACAAAGCTCTGCATTATAAAGATTTTAGAGCTGGGTGCCATTTCTTTATTCTGAAGTCCTTGATCCTCCCACCAAGACTCCAGCAGAGAGTAAACACAACCACTATTCCTAACATGTGCTGCCCCATTCCTGGGACAGGAAAGCAGCAAAGGAAGGTGTCCCATAATCCTCTTTTTCATTTTGTTTACCTCCTCACCGGGCAGGTACACCAGCACATCTCCTGGCGCCTCTTCCCCCTGACACAGCTCAAGCACAGCTTGGCAGGCAGCTTCCACTAGGTCAGTAGGGACAGTGTCCCTGTAGATAAGAGTGGGATTTCCACCAGGCTCTCTGGGCACACGCACAATGGGGGAATCGGCCCAGAAAGCTTGGAGTTTGGGTTCAAGGGCTGGGTCAGTAACCACAACCACTCTGGGATCCCCTGGAAGGTTTCTCAGTTTGGTGTCTCGAAGGAGCCCCTGCAGTAAATCTGAGGCCACTGACCGCTCCTGAGCCTCATCCAGAATCAGCACACTCCAGGCTCCTGGGCCCCGGGTGGAGGCTACTTCCTGCAAAAGCAGCCTGTCCCAGCAGAACCTGTTGACATTGATAGTGGGCAGGAAGTCAGTGTGAACACCGACCAGACCCAAATCCAGGTGCCTAGATTTTGATATTGAAGATCAGAAAAAGATGTCATGGACTTCCTAAGCCTGTGGACCACTAAGTGTGACCCACATCTTTGCTGAGGACAGTTGGTTCACACCTGTACCTTGGGTGACTGAGGTTTGGATTGTGTGTGATTCAAGGGCAGGTTAAACTGAGGGTGTGGGGAGGAGCCAGACAAGTGGACCTGTTCGCACTAATGAAGGGAATGAGACTGCAAATGGCCCACCTGAGCATGGTGTTGGGCCCAGTGCAGTCTTCCTGAGGGATGCTGTATCCAATCTCATGGCCCAGGGTCAGGTCCATCTCATCAGCCACCCTTGAAGCCAGGCTCATGGCTGCTAGTGGGTAGGGCTGAGTGACAGTAACCTGGCCTGTCTGGAATCCCCTGGCCAGTGCAAACTCTGCACACCATTGAGGAATCTGGGGTGGGGAGAGGGAAGACCACTGGTCAGGGGATTGGAGGGCTTGAGACAGAAGTGCTGCAGGAACTATGGCCAAATGAATTGAGATTCCTGAACCTTTACCACCCCCTGGGGTCAGTCAAACCCATCTTTATTTGGTCAGCTCTCCCACATCACCATTCTTTACCCAGGAAAGGCGCATTTAGCCCTGCCCTTTGTCCATTCCCACACTCTTCCTCCACCTGGGTGCTCTTGCCAGAGCCGGGCTCCCCAGATACCAGCACCACTCCAGTGGGGCTACTCTCCAAATGCTCCAAGAACAGGAAGCGAGCAGCCCAGATGGGCAAGGCTCTGCGCTGCTCAAGCAGCTCATAGTAGCAGGAAGAGAAGGGGAGCCCATCAAAGGGGTTCACAGCCAGCTCAGACTCTTCTGCCAGCCCAGAGGCCATGGTGGCTGTCCATAGAACCTACGGAAAGCAGGGCAGCCAGTAAGGCCTTAGATCTGGTGACTGATACCAAATTTCCCTCTCCGCTTGATCCCCAACCTCAACCCGCAGAGGATAATGCCTCGGGGTCCATCCTTCCCTGAGGTACTTGCTTTCCGGGAAACAGTGCTGGGTGTTTCTAAGGGGCCACCACAAGTGGACTTTTACCCTGTTTGAAGTTGGGTAGTGACTAGTACAGGGGCGGCAGGAGTTACATGAAGCATAGTAATCTGTGGGAAGGACCCGAGGGAGGGAAAAAAGTAAGAAATTTGGGAAAGAGAGATTAAGACAACAGGGCCATAAGGATCCTGGATTCAAACCTGCCAGCAGCTCTGAGAGACGCGTCAGGATAGCAGTCAGATCTGGACACACCCAGCCAGGCACCACCAACCCAGACCTACCTGGAGTACAAAGGTAAATTCCCGGCCCCACCCTGAGGCTGAGCTCCAATTCCAATCACAGAGCTTGCTTTTGGGGGTGGAGCCTTTTGCTCCACCTAAGTTAATTTAGCTAGGAACCCAAGGAAAGCTTGGTTCTTGCCACCACACTGAGCATGACAGGACTGTGCTCATGAAATGCATTCTGGGACTTGTAGTTTTACAGTGACAGTCTCCCAACATAGCCAAACTGGCTGGGATCCAGTTGTCTTCAGTTTAGTACGAGATAATTTCAGTTTCATTCTGACCATCCTCACCCATATACTCTTCAACTGGGAAAAGGAACCTGCTCAGGGGGCTTTTGAAACCCAGAGAGGCAACAGAGACCTTGAGTGAAAACCCTGAATTTAATGTGACATTGGGGGAGCTCCATCCCTCCCTTTTTACCACCCACTCATCTGGCCTGGGTGAGGGCTGCCCCCAGTCTCCGTCCCGCGGCTCTGGGTACCATCCTGTTCCTTTGGCTCAGTCAGCCTCCTGGGCCTGTCTCTCTCTGAATCTCCTGCGGGACATGGGGAGAGACAGTGCGTGGGCGTCGTCATGTTAGTGCCATCAGGCCCTTGTCCAGCTTGTTCCTTCCTGCACACAGTCCTCTAACCCTCACCTTCTTGCGTATTCATACAGGGCCTGCTTGCGCTCCTGCAGGCTCTCCTGACGGGCCCAGGAAGACTTGGCAAATGTTAGGGCTGTGGGCTGAGGGGTCACCAGGCCAGAGCTGGGGAACTGAGGTGATCACAATGTCAGAGGGCTTGCGAAGTCATCATCATTAAACACCCATCGAATGCCTACTTTGCAAGAGAGGTACTGTGCTAGGGTCTCAGCATCAAAGAGAGTCAGCGACAGGGAGCAAAGAGACTGCCCCAACCTAACCCTAAGTCTTGGCCTTGACTACTCCTGGGTCTCACCTTTGGGGCAGAGGCTGAGGGCAGGGACTGAGCTCCTTCAGGGACATCTTCAGGCATGAAAGCCACAGCCCCCTCAAGCAGATTCGTGATGGTCAAGTCTACACACCCAGTCCTGGCTGGGAAGAGAGGAGGACAGTGTCCATTTCCTGTACACCCTCTCTGTCACAACCCACTTTTTCTGTGCCTTGTCATTCTGTGAAGCTACCCTCTCCCATACCCAGGTCTCTCTGGATGACATTCAGTGGCACATGGGGCAAAACTTCCTTGACTCTTTGGGCCAGAGTTGTCAGCTGCACGTCAGAGGAAGGGCTGGGAGAAGAGGGGAAAGAAGACCGCGCTGTTAAAAGAAAAGTATCAGGTGAGCGGAGAACTGAGAAAGGTTGACAAGCATAAGTAAGTAAAATCACCACCCGAAGCACGCTTCGATGAGCGCAGAGACCACACACCTGACTGGGGGCGTACTCTGGGGTGTCTCTGCCGCTTCATGTGTTCTGCTTTGTCTGACGGAGTGAGCCGTGTCCCTATCTGACCCAATTCCTTGGCCACCAGCTGGGGAGAATTGGAAGGTGGTAACTATAGCCACTTGAGTCTTCTTCCCTGGCCCTGAAGAGGGACCCCACCTCCACCACGCCTGCGCGCTCACTACCACCTGCTGTACACGGAGGGCAAACTCCTCATTCTCCTCCCCCAGCTGCCGATGAACCGGATGAAGCCACCTGCGGAGAGGAAGCAGTGCCCTGCTAAGGCGCCGGGGTCAAGGGTGTCATCCTTTCCCCATTTATTTTGGGACAGCGGTGATGCGAGGGGGGAGGTGGTAGACACGTGTTGCCTCTGTGGTGGAACTCTGGCATTAGCAAATCCACAGACAGACAGGGCAGAGGCCACTACTTCCTTGACCTTGAAGTGAGCATCTTCCCAGCCACCAAAACTGAGGACAGTTAGTACCTTACTTGATACACCGTGAAAGGGACGAAAAGTGACCACAGCAGTTCTGAGATCCAGGAGGCATCTGACACCGTCTGAGAGGAGGGCATGGAGAGAGACCTCAGCAAGGCCAGAGGTGGGAAGCTTCCCCTCCAAACCCCAGAGACTCCCTGCCAGCACGCACTCACCACAGAGACCAGGGGTCTTTGGACTTGTAGTGTAAGAGGTTGTACCACATCCTGGATAGAAAATGGCCACGAACTAAGAGACAGAGAGAGAGGGAGTAGGATCGGACGTAGTCCCGAGTAGCCCAGCCAACAACTCAAACGTGACTTAAACAAGGAAACTGTCCAACTCCATAAGCAGATAATCAAGGAACTAAGAATTTAGGGGATGGAACTGAAAGTGGACAGACAGGACATGACTACAGCAGGTTCTCCCAGAGCTGGACAACCCACTAAACTGGAGCCCAGAGATCTGCGCTTAACCCACCTGAAACGCAGGAGCCCCTCTCGGCCATTGGTAGCCTCTTCCTCAGGGAAGAGCAGCAAAGGCGTGGGTGGAAGCCTTGTGGAAGCGCAGAATTTCTTGAGTGACTCCACCAACTCCACCCGCCTATCCATCTCCATGAAGCCCCGAGACCAGCACACAAAGCTGGGGGGACTATTGAGAAGAGGCTGGGAGCAGGGAGGAGAAAAAGCAAGAAGAAAAGAAGAAAAAGGTAACACGTGGGATGGTGTTTATGGGGTGAGGGAAAAGATCGGTGTCCCCCAAGAGAACCCTAAGGTGAGCACTGAGCTCGGGCCCCGGGAGCCACCCGGTGGCGCTCTGGGCCTCGCCCCCACTCACGGTGCTACAGGTGGTGAGCAGGTTGACTATGTTGTGGTCAAAAGGTGTGACATGGTTGGAAATAAGGACCCTGACGCGGTGATCCCGGAGTCCGGAGTCCTCCTGCCGGGCCACGAGCCCCAACACTGCACACATGGTCCGTACCACGAACCTGGGGACACAGGCGGCAGTGACTGTGCGGTCTTGAACCAGGCCCAGCCCCGATGCTCCCCCCGGGCACCGCAGTCCGCACCTGCGGAGGACGCTGTCAGGCAGGGCACAGCTGACCAGGAAGACGTGGAGCCCTAGGAAGAGGCGCAGAACCAGGAGACAGAGGCCGACCGGAGCGTAGAGCAGCAGCGCGAGCAGCAGGAAGCCGTCACTGGGGAGCCTGCGGCGAGAGGCGACGCGATCAGGCGCCGAAGCCGAGGGAACGCGCTGACCGGTCTCTTCCCTCCGCAGCGCTTACCGGTGCGAGTCAAAGAGCCGCTCCGGCCCCGGAGCTGGGGGAGGTTCCATCGCGGCCGTCTCAGGAAAGCAGGGCCGATGTCGCCGCCATCTTCGCAGGGCCGCGGGGGCTCCTGGGAAGGCGGAGTCTTTGGGCATTCGCGGGATGCCAGAACCCGAGGTCCGGAGGCGCCCCGGAAGGGCTAGCGCTCCCAGCATGCCTTGCGGCCCCGGGGCGGGGGGAAGTAGGAGTTCGGACGCGTGTAAGTGTACGCCCGAGAGAGCGTGTCCTAAAGGAACTACAACTCCCGGCATGCACCGGACAGAGACCGGCGTGCCTCGCTTCTCCCAGTCCGCTTGCTGAGCTTTAGGGCACCGCCTCTGAGTAGGGTGGGCAAGGAGAGAGCCGAGGCGGAGCTGATGGCTGCGCTGAAGGCGGGGCGGGGTGCAGGCTGGAGCCTTCGGGCATGGCGGGCTTTGGGGGGCATCTTCTGGGGCAAGGGCCCCCTGCTAACCCCTGACCTCCGGGGTCTGCTGACTTCAGGAAGTCCTGACCCTCAGGCCCGGATGGTGTATGGGACCCCCAGTCTCCCGGCCCGGGTGCCTGTGGGGGTCCTTGCATCACGGGCATGTCTGACATCTGGGACCCCAGATCTCCGGGCACAGCTGACTGTGGGGACTCCAGGCTCCAGTGCCCAGGAGGCCTGCAGGAGCTCTGGCACCCGTCGGCGCGAATGGCTGGCGGTGGCGGTGGGCGCAGGGGGAGCAATGCTGCTGCTCTTGTGGGGCTGGGGGCGGGGTCCTCCCACGGTGCTGGCCGCTGTTCCCGCTCCGCCACCCAGCTCTCCCCGGAGCCAGTACAATTTCATCGCAGATGTGGTGGAGAAGACAGCCCCTGCTGTGGTCTATATCGAAATCCTGGATCGGTAATGGAGAAGTTGACCGGGAGGTGTTGAAACCAACTGCCCTGAGGCAAGTGAGCAGGCTGGGGTGGAAGCAGAAGTGTAATCGGTGCTTCCCCCCATCCCAGGCACCCTTTCTCAGGCCGCGAAGTCCCCATCTCAAACGGTTCAGGATTCGTAGTGGCTTCGGATGGGCTCATCGTTACCAACGCCCACGTGGTGGCTGACCGGCGCCGAGTGCGAGTGCGGCTGCTCAGTGGAGACACTTACGAGGCCATGGTCACAGCTGTGGACCCTGTAGCAGACATTGCCACGCTGAGGATTCAAACCAAGGTGGGAGTCGAGTAGGCCCGACTGACGGCAGCTCTTTCCGTGCTCCCGTCCCACAATGACCAGTTTTGGCGTTCTCATCTCCCTTCAGGAGCCTCTTCCCACACTGCCCCTGGGCCGCTCTGCTGATGTCCGGCAAGGGGAGTTTGTTGTTGCCATGGGAAGTCCCTTTGCACTGCAGAACACGATCACATCTGGCATTGTCAGCTCTGCTCAGCGTCCGGCCAGGGACCTGGGACTCCCTCAAAACAACGTGGAATACATTCAGACCGATGCAGCTATTGATGTGCGTCCTGACAGGAGAGAAATTGGGAGCTGGGTGGGAGCTGCGGAGCATGGCTGTCTGGTGTGTGAACCAACTGACAAACAGTGCTGCGCCTATATTAGACGTTGGACTGCAAAATGCAGCCACTCTGGTTTCTGGGCTGGGAACAGAATTTGAAGACTTTCCCTACACCCTGGTTATGCCTGCAGGGAGAGAATTCCCAGAGGCTTAGAATTCCAGATCTCTTTGATGTTTTCTTTTCTTCTTTTCCCACAGTTTGGAAATTCTGGAGGTCCCCTAGTTAACCTGGTGAGTGCCATGTTCTTCTAGGAATCCATACCCCAGGTCAGTGTGGGAAGGGTGGGTGTTTCTAACATTCAAGGGTTTTTAGTTAAGTTTCTGTAGTTTCTTGTTCATCTCCTCGTATCCAATCAGACCCCTGCCCCCAAATCTTTGCTACTCTGCTATCTGTGTGGGCTAGGGGACAGAGGGCTGTGTCCCTGCAGGATGGGGAGGTGATTGGAGTGAACACCATGAAGGTGACAGCTGGAATCTCCTTTGCCATCCCTTCTGATCGCCTTAGGGAGTTTCTGCGTCGCGGGGAGAAGAAAAGTGAGCCTTTCTTACTGGGAAAGGGGTTCCTTTAAAATGGATGATGGGACATAGGGGAGGGGCGTTCATTGGGGCTTACTGGAGAGGGCTTTACTGGCAGGAGGGAAGGGAAAGAAGGATGTAGCTGGGTGGGTTCATTTGTCCTCTTTTTACAGATTCCTGGTTTGGAATCAGTGGGTCCCAGCGCCGCTACATTGGAGTGATGATGCTGACTCTGACTCCCAGGTATATTAGGGGTCATGATATGTGTGTCTGTGCTTTACAGTGGACTCTGTTACGGGTTGTTTTGTTTTTGAGATAGGGTTTCTCTGTGTAGCTTTGGAGCCTGTCCTGGCACTTGCTTTGTAGACCAGGCTGACCTCGAACTCACAGAGATCCGCCTGCCTCTGCCTCCCGAGTGCTGGGATTAAAGGCGTGCGCCACCACTGCCCATTCACTTCTGTGTCTTAATACCGTCTTACTTCATATGGTTGATAGGACCATCCTTTTAGGCTCAGCTTAAGTTCTACCCCTCCCTCAAAGTAGAATGACAGACATGCAGTTTAACACTGTGTATCATTGGGAATTAGCTACCTTTCGTGTGTATAGCCCACTTCCTAAGTGCTAGAAGACCAAAAACGTGAACTGTCCGGATGAGAGGGGGCCTGGGTGTAGCTAACAGGATGGTCTCTTCCCTTCCAGCATTCTTGCTGAACTACAGCTGCGAGAGCCAAGCTTCCCTGATGTTCAGCACGGTGTCCTCATCCATAAAGTTATCCTGGGCTCCCCTGCGCACAGGTGATGGAAGGCCTGCTCTGTGAGGTGGGGTGGGGTGGCGTGCCTGTGTCCTTGAACTCAGCTGTGTACTCCTTCCTCGCCCTGTTCATGCTCCACAGGGCTGGTCTGCGACCTGGTGATGTGATCCTGGCCATCGGAGAGAAGACGGTACAAAATGCCGAAGATGTTTATGAGGCGGTTCGAACCCAATCACAGCTGGCAGTGCGGATCCGGCGGGGACCAGAAACACTGACCTTATATGTGACCCCTGAGGTCACAGAATGACTGGACTAGCAGGAGTGTGAACCTCCTGCTCTGATTTCCTCCTCGCTTGCCTAGGCTCTGAGTGCACCTGGGTTGAGGAGTCAATGGACCTACAGAGGGCAGGTCCCTCTAACCACCAGCACCAATCCTGGGCTCTGAAGAACACATTTTATATAAAATAAAATTATACCTAGCAACATGTTTCAGTCAAAAATGGGGGCTGGATCTTTTCCCCCACCAAAAGGCTAGAGGTAAAGCGGTACTTAGGAGAGCTGTGGGAGCTGATCTTCCTGACCTCCCTATTCAAGGACTGCGCTGCCGCCGCCTTCCTGTTGGGGCAGTTGTGTGTGGTGTGTTCTGTCTGGTGGCTGATTCTCCATGCTTGGTCAAAAGTGCTGACAGCTGACCCAGTAGGGGAGGCACCGACTTCTCGACAGTTTGTCACCCGTAGTGCACAGGTGGAGGAGTGTGGCGGGCCTGCTGACATCAGGGTAAGCTCCTGAGGTAATGGCAGCCTCAGACCCCTGCCATTGGGGCACCAGTGGTGGTTTGCTGAAAAGGGAGGTGGCATTTCAGACGACCTGGTTGCTGGTCTGGCCAGGGTAGCGCTCAAACCTCCTGTTGGCTTCTTCGCTGAAGGCATCACCTGCAGAGGAGACAGGCGCTGTGAGGGGCTCCCTGCGGAGGCAGGAACACATACCCATCATAGGGAATGGTGGGGATGAAGCTTGGTGCTGTCCTCAGCGACCCTCTGTCACTTACCAATGTGGCAGTTGTGGACCCAGATGCGATGCCCGTCGTATTTGCAGTTGCACTTCATTGCGTTGTTGGTAAAGTCACTCTCTGCTACCTCAAAATTGGGGTTGATCACCACCTGTGAGTTAGAAAGAATGCTGGCGTGACCCAGCTACACTCCTACAGTCCAAAGGTGTCTTGGTCACCCACCCCAAACCACAGTATCCGGAAGCCCAGGCAGATGCTAGGCACCTGGAGAATGTAGTTTCCTGGCTTCACATCTGTGATGTCAATCCACTGACAGTCAATGTCGTGTCTGTAGAGATCCCAGCATCCCACGGTGATGCCCTGCTCTCCAAAGTTGGCACACTCGTACCTCTTCGAGACATCTGAAGGGAGTATTATATGTCAGCGGAGGGCAAGACCATGCTTGGGCTTAAGTCCACTCGGGCCCCAACTCACCCTCCTGACACTCAGTGTCTTCTAGACAGAAACTAGCTTTGTGGCCCTCAGCCACCTTGGTGCCGTTGGGGGTCAGGATGTCATAATGAGTGAAGATGTCCATACTGTGGTAATGCCTGCGGGACAAGGAACTTGTGACTCTTTCTCAAATCCCAGCAGACTTGTCAACACCCCCTGCAGCCTTGCCTGTCGCTTTGGCCCCCTTTCGCCCTCTCACCCATGGCACTCATGCCACACCCAAGAATGGCGCCCAGCCTTGGGCCTGAAGTCGGCTCTTCCTAGGTTGTGGATCTGGGAAGAGAATCGGAGCAGACGCCGGTGGCCGTAGGGCCAGTTGGCCGAGCGGGCAGAGCTGGCCAGGCAGTTTTCTTCAGCAGCACAGTACAACATGTGCAGTGGTCGGTCCTCAATATAAGCAGTCTCCTGCACCAACGCTGAGTGAAGCAGCAGGTCTGAAGCAGCTGCACGAGAAAAGAGTGATGGACTGGACGTTACCGCTGAGGGTCCTCCCCTCTCCCCACGGGACGCTGGGTTCTCATGGCAAAGGAGTGCCCCTCCAGATCATAGCACATCTCCCTCCAGATGAGGGGTGGCTCAGAGCCTGGCTTCTCTGGCTTCTACTGCCCACTCGCCACTCACTTTCAGAACAGATGACTCCTGCGGTGAAGCGGGTTCCTGTCCTCTTGCAGGTGATGTGGGTTCTATGATGGGCACATTGGTTCAGGGACAGCTCGGACCCTGTGCAACGCACGCCACTCATCACCACCTCAGTTACGTTCCCCGAGTCCCAGTACCAGGTCTCCTGGGGGACGTAGGTAGGTGTTTTGGTGAGGGCATAGGTTCCAGTTCCCAGGGCCAAGGGACTTGTTTCCACAGTCCTTTGCCCAAAGCACAGACTCTGGTGACAATAGCTTTCCTTTCCCTCTTCTCCCCACTTACCTGCAGGCCGTGGTTGGCGTAGCCCAGACCAAGTTGCCTACAGGCCACCATGGCCTCCAGTGTTCCCCAGTCATCCCCACAGATGAGGCCCCAGCGAAGATGCCCAGGTGCCCCTACTTGCACCTCGACTCGCCCCTCATAACGGCTCCGGCCCCCACTCAGTCGGATCTGCAGAGGTACAGAGTGGGAGTGCAGGAACCTCTGGGGATGGCAGTCTACAGCGGGGGGCAGGGACAGGAAGGACAAGCAAACGGCAGGGGTATGTGGGAGCTGTGGATGTCTGGGCCTGGGGCAAAGGGCTGCACGCAGTCAGGCTGTGTTTTGGAGGCGAGGTCTGGGTAGAAAGACCCAAAGTAGAATGTATAGCTGACCTTAGTCTCCACTCCAGTATAGGGGAGGTTGCATCGTACACCAGCATCCTGGCTATGGGAACAGTCCTCGGCTGTGATGTTCTTGGAGGGACACTTCCAGAGGGAGGGTTCCTGACCAGAGCACCGAACTTCACTCAAGTGGATAGCACCCATGCCTAGAGTCAGATCAGGGCAGAGGAGGTTGTAACCAGACCTTCATTGTCCAGAGGGCTCCATACCTCCCCAAGGAATGTACCCCTAGCAGTGTGAGTACCCTTTCCCCTCACCCTGCCCCATGCGGGCACCACTCAGGGCCTCTCGAGCAGTGCCAAAGCCCAGTTCTCGACACACCACGCTGGCTGCCTGCAGGTCCCACTTTCGGTCACAGACTGTTCCCCACGTGCCAGCCTTCAGGACTTCCACTCGGCCCTCTCCAGGGTGGGCACCACCCTTTAGACGCACACGGGCCTATAGAAGACAGACATGCCCAAAGAGGTGAATAGAAACATTGGTCTGGGGAGGGCTATGTACCCCAGGGAGCTGAATGAGCTTTCAATGGCAGCATGGGTGGGTGTCCTCAGCACAGCCACTCTATGACAGTGTGGGTGGGTGTCCTCAGCACAGCCACTGGAGGGTTCCCACTCTGGGTGGGCAAAGGTCACATTCACTGTCGGGCTGGGGCTTTGCCTAGCATGTGTGAAGCCTGGGGTTTGATCCCCAGTACTGCAGAGTGAAAACGAGCATTGTCTTACTTACGTACCTCCCCCTGCGGCTTTGGCTGTTGGTGCTTCTTCTGTCCAGCTAATGTGGAGTAAAGAGGACCCAGCACACAGCTCACCACGGCAGGGCTTCCCCCGGAGCACCTGCTGCTGTCATTGGCCCGGTAGAACTCCAGAGAACAAAGGGAGAGGTGGGCTTCTGTGCCCACACATGCTACCCCATGCAGACCAAAGGAGTGCTGCTGCTTCTGGGCCAGCATCCTGTGGGGAGGGGAGTGAGGTGCAGTAGGGTGACGCTGAGCTCTTGTCTCCCTGCCCCACAGCCACCTGCCACCTCACCTCCCATCTTCTCACGACCTCCCACCCTCTTCTGCCCCTTCTGTCTTCTTCTTGCTGGAGACAGCATTGCCAGTATATAGAGAGATAGTGTGTAGTCTGAAAGAGCTTTGGCTGCCCAGTCAGGGTCTTTGGGGGACTTTCCGCAGCGGAACACTAGGGGAAGGGTGGCCAGGTTTGATAGCAACCTTGTTCTTTTGTTGTTGTTGTTTGAGACAGGGTTTCTCTGTGTAGCCCCTGCTGTCCTGGAACTAGCTCTGTAGACCAGGCTGGCCTCGAACTCACAGAGATCTGCCTGCCTCTGCCCCCCTAGGCGTGCGGCACCACCACCCAGCTGCAATCTTGTTTTAATGACCCAAAGGGAGACTGAGGCTGAGGCCAAGGTTGCCATGCAAATTGAATGGGAAACCAGAAGAGATGACTCAGGAGTGGCTGACAAACAACTGGCTGCAATAGCCAGTGTGCAGACCTTTCTATTATGTGGTGACTGAACAAGCCAAAGACAGTGAGCCGGACGCAGAGCACTGAGCAAGTCTGCATCTGAATGGCTCCTCAGAGGTCAGAGGGGCTTCCGGGTTAGAAGCCCTGTCATGATATGACAGACAGCTGTGGTAAGAATAGACTAGAAGATGGCAGTATGAAGGGCTAGTGGTGACTCTCTGGAGCAAAGACAAATACATGGAAGAGAGACAAAAGTTGGAGGGACCGCATGGCCAAAGTGAGAAGGTAGCTATGGACACCCAACGGCAAAGGTGACCCAAGGCTGAGCTGAGCTGTAGTTATAGACATCCCAATGGCAAAGGTGACCCAAGACTGAACTGAGCTGTAGCTATGGACACCCCAATGACAAAGGTGACCCAAGACTGAACTGAGCTGTAGCTATGGACACCCAATGGCAAACGTGATCCAAGACTGAGCTGAGCTGTAGATGTCTTCAACGAGGTAGTCCATGCATGTACACTTTCAACTGAGCATTGTTACACAGCCACTTGAGCAGGAAAATAGGACAAAAATAGAGATGCTAACACTCGGAACCACTGTACCGAGAAAAGGGGTCTTATAGACACCAACAGAATGAGAGCTCGCAGCTAGGTGATTGGAGGGAGGTCTGTCTTCCTAGAAAGGCTGAGTGGAGCTCAGGGAAAAAGGGAAAGCAGAGGCCCAGTGTTGGTGGGGTGGGCTCAAGAGGTTGATCACTGTGCGTTACTGCAGTCAGGTGCCCTATCTATCCCTGACATTAAACAGGGACTATGACAATTCACAGCCATTGGCTAGGAAGACAACAGGAAAGGCTATTTGTAAACAAAAGAAGCAAAGGGCTGGGCAGTGGTAGCTCATGCCTTTGACCCCAGCACTCAGGGAGCAGAGCCAGGAGGATCTCCGAGTTTGAAGCCAGCCTGGTCTACACAGGGATTTCCAGAACAGTTAGGGACACACAAAGAAACCCTGTCTTGGAAAACAAACAATAAACACAAAACAGACAGGACACTTACACAGAATACCTTTGGAATCCCAGGACAACGGACTCTGAAAGTCAGAGCGATCAGGCACTTTCAGTGTCCTGTTTGGCTGAAAGTCAAACTCAGGCCATCACAGGAAACTCTCGCTAACCCACTCCCTATAACCGATAAAAAATGGATATAAAGTGCATGCTTTAATGTGGGGGCTAGGGAAGGGACCAAAGGATAGTTGGGCAAAGATGACTCAAGCCAAAGAGAGCTCCGAGAACTGAGACTCATCAAGTTCTGAGCTCTTCGAAGGTTACCAGGGACAGAAGCCCATGAGTGAGGCACACCATGGCGGATAGGTACGGGGCAACACCGGGACTTGCTGAGGAGAGGAGGGGACGATGAGACAGATGCGTTCTCCAGTCCTCAACCACAAATTATCAGCGAGATTTTAGTGGTGCTGCCTGCCTTTTAGAGACAAGTTGGATGGAAGGGTTGGAAGTCTCCTACTCCCTTGAGTTCTGAGGGAGCTCATGAAAAAAATAGGGAACTGGATGCCTAACTATTAACAGGCAACCAGGCAGGGGCTGTGATTCTTAAGCCATCCCAGGAAAGATTCCATAGACCGCCCTCCACACCAGCTAAACTGGTAATGTTTCCTTAAAAAAATAAAACAATTATGTGTATATTGGGATTTGAATTCAGGTCCCCCGGAAGAGCAGTGTACACTCTTGCCTGCTGAGCCATCTCTCCAGCCCCTGTTGATATTTACTTTAAAAATTGGAAATAAGAAACATTCATCAAATGAAGCAGGATGGGAACACAGATCTCTGGCCACACTGAAACCCTGTGGGGAGAGGTCAGCATGGGACAGAAGTGCTGGGTTCTACTGGAGCTCACAGAAGGAAAACGAGCACACAGGACAAGAACCAAAAGTTTCTAGAAGGCTCTGGAAGGTGATTGTCACAGCTGCCATTCCACCCCTTATCGGTTCCATCAGTCCAACAGGCCTGTCTTGGACCCTTTCCTGCTCACAGCCATATCTGCCTTATCTGCCCTATTTCCTCTCTGCTTCCAACCCCAAACTCATTTACCTCTTGCTTGGCCCCCTGCCCACTCGGGGCTTGTGTTTGACTTTAAACTTGTTGATTGTTCTGCAAAAAGGAGAAAGATGTTGGTAGAGGCAGTGGTTGAGGAAAGTGAAGCCTTCTGCTTCTAGAAGGATCTTTTGCTACCAGTATGGGGAGGGTAACTGATTTCCATGCACATAACGACTGCTGAATGCCCTGGGAGGGCATACACTTAGCAACTCCCAGTGCTCACTGGGATCAGCGCCACTGAAGGCAAATCTAGTTATGGAAATTCAGGTGAGGGAGAGGAAGGGAGGTCAGCTAAAGGTCCAGGGAGGAGAGAGTGGAAATCTGAGGGAGTTGAGCTAGCCGTGGGGGTGGGTGGGGAGGAGGAAGAATGCAGGGGCTGAGGCTGCACGGGAAGCCTTTGGGAGCAGTAGGAAGACCTTTTAGCATCTCCTCAGCTGCTCCCATCCCCTGAGATCAAAGCTCACCCATTCCATGCTTGCCTCCCTCCCTCCCCTGGGAGCAGCCATTATTCAATACATCCCTAGTCCATGGGATTGGGTTCTGGGATGGACATGGACAGGTTTCCATCCATCCACCTCCTGAGGCCTCAGGGACTGGCAGGAGGTCCCGGGGCTCTTGCCCCTTTACCTTCCAAGGGGCTTGGGGTGTCGGGCCGAGGCTTTGGCCGCTCGCTTCCTTAACTTTCTGTGAGGATAAGACAAGATCAAGTCAGGATTGCTGTAGAACCAAGTGGAAAACGCCAGTGCAGCCACAACCAGGAGAAAGATTCCTTCCCTAATAGACAGCTTCCAAGAGTAGTGTGATGTCATCAGCTACTTCCAAGGTCCTACAGGCTATCCTAGCACATGAACAGGTGGGTGAGCCCCAGTAAAAGCCAAAGACGCAGAACAGTGTCCCAGTCTGTAGATCAAGACAGATGAGCTGGACTGGGCAGTGGTGACACACAACTTTAACTCTAGCACTTGGGAGGCAGAGGCATGTCTATCTCTGAGTTGAGGCCTGCTTGGTTTATAAATTGGGTCCCAGGATAGCCAGAGCTGCTACACAGAGAAACCCTGTCTTGAGGGAAAAAAAAAAGACTGATGAGGAATGGAGTTTCTGGACTGGAGGTTGGTGGAAAACCTCAGGGGAGGCCAGAAGAGGGGTGTTGTGGAATATTTGTTTACACTGTGTGAAGATGTGTTACTGTGATTGGTTTAATAAAGCCAATAGCGAGGCAGAGAGAATAGACAGGACTTCTAGGCAAAGAGAGGAACTCGGGATGAATCTAGGCAAATATGAGACTGCAAAAGTTGGATATACAGTACAAGGAGAGGTAACCAAATCACACGGCAGAATGGAGATTAATAGAAACAGGTTAATTTAAGTTATAAGAGCTAGTTGGGAAAAAGCCTAAGCTAAGGCAAAACTTTCATAATTAATAACAAGTCTATATGTCGTTATTTGTGAGCTGGTGGTCCAAAAGGAAAGCCTGACTACAGAGAGGAGCATTGGGATTTGGAGGACAGAGAACTAGCCTGGGTCAGGCCTCAGGAGGCTGACCGCACCTCTTTTACTCCTCTGCACACACATGTGCGTGCATGTGTGCGTGTGCATGTGTGTGTGTGTGTGTGTGTGTGTGTGTGTGTGTGTGTGTGATTCTTGGATGGTCTCTCCAAGGAAGGCCTCTGGCCTGTCTAGGCTGAGACTGCTGCGCCAGGGATGGAGGACTACATACTTGAGGACATTAGCTTGGTGTGGCTGTGAGTCTTCTTCCTGCCCATGGTCCAGTCCCATCTGCCTGGTCACTCACAAGCTGAGCTCACCCCCAACATGTTTGCAGGGAAGTCAATCTTTTAAACTGGCCTCAAAAACTGACTCACTTCCTTCTCCAGCAGGTTTCCTTAATTCAATTTCTCCTCATTGTCTCTTTAGCTTTAAAGACTTTAATTATGGTCACTCTTTGTCCTGCCCAATACTATGTATGCCTTTTGGCTGCGGCAGTGGGGGTCATGCAGTAAGGTGGGGACAGAATTGAGATAACGTCTTAATGAATAGCCCTGCCTGGCCTATAACTTGAAGCAGTGCTGATTCTCCTGCCTCTGGGTCACAGACACCGGGATCGGATGGAACCACTGTGCCTGGTGAGTGCAGACTTCATCTGTTTTTAAAAGAGGTTCATGGCTTTTCCTGCTGTGTCCTTGGTTATCTTTTCTTCGTCCATGTTCCTGCCCTGCCATTTCTTAGAGTACTAACATATTTTGACACAGTATACTGTGTGAAGGTATGCTGGGATATTATTTTTATTTATTTACTTTTCTTCCCCTGAATGTTGTCCAGGCTGGCCTTGAACCTGTAATCCTCTTGTCTGAGCCTCCCAGGGGTTGGGATTACAAACACGTGCTGTCACCAGGCATGACTTTTGTTTTAACTTTTTTGTGAATGTGGCCTCATGTGTATGGGTGTTTTGCATGCACGTATGTCTGTGCACCATGAGCATGCCTGGTAACTGCAGAGGTCAGAAGAGGGCATGGGAGAGTTCCAGAACTGGAGTTCCAGTTGGCAGTGAACCACTGTGTAGGTGCTGGGACCCGAAACTTGTGTGGTCTGGAAAGGCAGCCGGTGCTCTTAACTGCTGAGCAATATCTCCAGCTCTTTTTTTGAGATGGGTCTCACTATGTAGCCGAGACAGGCCTCAAATTCAACAGGTAGCCAAGGATGACCTTGAAGGCACATGCTACAAATCCAGCTTCTAATTGTTTTAAAAGGTATTTATCTTATTAAAGTAGTTATTTGAAGGTTTACATTTACTTACATGTGTTTGTCTATGCGTGGGCATGCATGCGTGTGTGTGTGTGTGTGTGTGTGTGTGTGTGTGTGTGTGTGTGTATGTGTGGGTATATATGCATGTGTGTGCAGGGATCCATGGAAGCCAGGAGACATTGGATTTCCTGGAATTGGAGTTGTAAGAGTTTTCAAGACCTGATGTGGGATCTGGGAACTAACTCAAATCCTCTGAAAGAACAGCAAGTACTTTTAAACACTGAGTCATCTCTCCAGCCCCATAATTATTTTATTATGAAAAAAAAAAAACCTCATCTGAAAAAATAGAGCCACAGCCTGATCATGTCATCTCACAGACCTCTTCATTAAAACACATTTTCCTTCTCGTTTGAGGACAGGGTCTCCAAGTTGGCCTAGAATTCCAGGTCCTCCTGCCTTAGGCTCCAGGCTGCTGGGCTTATGGGTGCATACCATCACGCACAGCTTCACTGAAACATTTTACTATCATTTGATGTGGTAGCAACTTTATCCCAGCACTTGGGAAGCAGAGGCAGGTGGATCTCTGTGAGTTGAGGTCAGCTTGGTCTACATAGTGAGTTCCAGGACAGTTAGGGCTACGTAGAGACCCTGTTCCTCCCACAAACAACCAACCACTTTCCTGTCTTTTCCTCATTAGCTTTATTAGGAAGGTCTGGCATGGCCTATGGATCCATGATCTGGTGCCTGTCTACCTCCCTCTTCATTTATCGTCTTTGTACTCTCCACACCTTGCACGGAGGTCAGTGAGTATGTATCGTAGTGACATGAATGAAAGAGTGGCCTCTTAAATCAGGCACGGGGAAAAAGCCTGCAATCCCAGCACTCAAAGCTGAGGCAGAGGGATCGCGTGTTCAAACCGCTACATTGAGAGACTGTCTTTTACAAAGAAGTGTCTTCTTACACCAACACTGAAGCTCTTAGAGCTTCACCTGCACAAGAGCAGCAAAGAGTTCTGAGAGCTATACATTTTTTCCTCTTTTAAAATTCTAAAGCTTTCACATATTCTAGAACACCAAAACAAGTTTCAAAATTAGCCGGGCGTTGGTGGCGCACGCCTTTAATCCCAGCACTTGGGAGGCAGAGGCAGGCGGATCTCTGTGAGTTCGAGGCCAGCCTGGTCTACAAGAGCTAGTTCCAGGACAGCCTCCAAAGTCACAGAGAAACCCTGTCTCGAAAAACCAAAAAAAAAAAAAGTTTCAAAATTATACAACTAAAACTGGGCACGGTAGTGCACATTTACAATTTAATAAAGAAAAACCACCTTAAGTTGACCTCTGGCCTATGTGTGCGCGCGCGCGCGCGCGCCCCTTTAAAAAAGAGCAAAGAATAATACAATCAAAGGAACAATTAATGGCTGGCAAGATGGCTTAGTAGATAAAAGCTTTTGCCATTCCAGGAATCCAGTGTGGAAGGAGACAACTGACCCTTGAAAGTTTCCTTTGGCTTCCCACATGCACCCCAGTGCACGCATGCACACACACGGACAGGAGCGCATGTGTACATAATAATAGATAGCATAAAGCAACTCAAAGTCAAAGTAATGATTAGAAATGTGGTTAATGCCATACATGGGCATGGCGATACAGACCTATAACCTCAGTACTTAGGTGGGTGCAGAAGGGTCAGGAGTTCAAGGCCAGCCAGGGATACATGAGACATGGTCTCAAACAAAAACAAGAATGACAGGTGCACACTACTGAGGCAGGCAAGCACAGGGACAGCTTAGCGAGCTGGTACTCAGTTGGCTTGAGCTACATACTCATACACACCCCCTTTCTCAACAGAACACTTAGCACTCTGGAACCCCCACTTGCATCTTGTTGCATGTACACCTGTCTCTAAGCAAAGCAATTGGGTCAGTCTGGCATACAGCTGACCTAGCAACCCTTAGTAACTCCCGTTTTGGAGCAAATACATCTTGGAACATATTCAGGAACTAGGGCAGTGAATCTATTCAGCTTAGGCTGAAAGCCAGTGCAAGGAGGTAAACTTCGTTCTCTGAATATACTTTTAGGGAAAGGCTCCAATACACCATCACATGCTTATGCATGATTGGGTATGCTTATGATTAAAATCAGATGCCTCCTGGGGAGACATGAACAGTAAACAAAGGCTTATATAACCCAAGCCTGCCAGTCAAAAGAGTAAACTGCCCATGGTTCATCCCTTAACAACCAGTTCCTTCTTCCTGACCCTAGGAGGAAAGCCCTGGGCAGTGGCCGGGTGTCCTGGAGCACTGTAGCTCAGGTGGCTGCTGCTCTCCTGCAGCCTCTCTGCGCCAAACCTCCTTTGGGTAACATCCTTCCCTGCTTTGCTTTCAATCTTTGAGTAAGTGGCCATGAACCTTGTTCTGATAGAAGCCACCGGAGCACTACCATCCTTCCGTCTTATAAATTCACTTATTTTCTGGTTGTCCCCTGGTCCCCAGAGGAAGAATGTTTGTGTTCGCTGTGGAAGCTCCGAAGTCTACAATAGAAGCAATAGAAGCCAGCACAGGGCGGGACATTGGATGAGTGACTCCCTAGGCTTTGGCTCACTCCGCCCTCTTCTCTTCTAAACCCTGCACCTGCTCTACAACCTGGCATCTGAATTCTGAAAGACAGAGCCTGGATGACGTTAAAGGTAGGCACACACCTCTCGTAAAGTGGTGTTAGTCTTGACAGCTCAACGGCATCCCTTAGAACCCAAAAGAACTTTTGCACGTGTGTGGGCACCACAACAAAGAAAATTCCAGCATGTGTGGAAATGAGTGGATATCAGAGACTGTACTGACTGACTTTAGAAAGTTTTCTGACTCTGTAGATAAATGCTATTCAAGAGTAAGCTGCTACACAGAAAGTTTGTGAGCATATAAAGAAACGTGGCAATCTAAAATTACTGAAATAATAAAATTGCACTCAAGCCACTATGATAGCCTTCGATGGAGGATTACTAAACTTGGAGGCTGGAGACTGCTGTGAGCACAGCTTATCTGGATTTTAGCAAAGACTACAAAAGTCTACCAAACTTCATTATAGATGAGAGAATGAAATATTGGTTACATTACGGCCGTGTTCTGCCCAACATATATTCAGGTTCAAAAGGCAGCTTTATCCGTATTAGAGGTAAGACCTGAAACGGTTTTCTGCCTCAACTCGAGGCCAACGCCAACGTTCTTCAAAGACTGGCACTTCTACAACACCTTGCCCCATTGGGTCACATCTTATGCAGTGTGCTCAATGGGAAGTCATGTAGCGGGCAAGAAGCCTGTTGACAAGTGAAATGCTTAAGAGCTGAAGAAAGCGATCATTTGGGTCTGCAAAACAGGATGCAGATTGACACTGGACAGATCTCCAAGTATCTGCCTGGCTAGCACGGCCTGTTTATTCAAACTGCTAAACGAGATACTTCAGGAAGGAAGCCGCCCTTTGCACAGAACCGTTCACTAGGGTGGGTGACTCGGCGCTAGCCAGTCACAGTTTCTGAGGCCCCAGGCGCAGTCTCACGAAGGCACCTCAGGCACCGCCTCCCGCAGGCGGCCCAGCCGCACCCTCTGTAAACTCTGAACTCGAGAGGCCCCAGCGCCCAGGCTCCAGAAATCTGCCCGCCGACCGATGACGTCACCGGCACGCACTCGCATTCTGCTGCTTGCCTATCAGCCTTGGGTAGGAGAGCCTACGATGTTTCGCAGCCTCCTGTGTCACAGCAGTTCACCTGCGTTCCCTCCCTTAGATATGGGCTTCCCACAGTACCCCTCATCCTCTCCAAAGTCTGCAAACAGCCCTGAGGCCCCGCACCTGTAAAAGGCCATGTTGACTCTCTTTTCTCCAGGGAAGCCCAGCATACCGCAGACCACATGGCTGTTGTGGGCACTCCAGCCTTTGTCACACACTTGCGACCAGCCATCTGGAAGCCTGACTTCAACCAGGCCCTCAGTCACAGGCAGGGGTCGCCTGCCCCACTCCACAGCGGGTCGGAGTCGCACCTCCTCCACTTGCAGGCGATGCTCCACCTGAGACGGACCAGAGAAAGGGGAAAGAATCCCAGTAGCAATGCTGTGGCGCCCTGAAGGAGCCCCCACTGCTGCGTCTGCTGTAAAGCCCAATGGTGGGACCCCCCCAGACAAGGCTAAGGACGATGCTGAGCCAGCTGCCTCTCTGGGGGGATGTGCCCCAGACTAGAGTGTGTGATTGTGGCAGACTATGCCATTCAGAAGAAATAGTAACGGGGCCCGAAGGCACTGAGAAAGGGAAGCTATCGTTAAGTCTGCTTGAAGCAGGAGGCCAGCTTCACAATGGAAGTGTCTTAGGAGGAGAAGACAGTAAGAAAGACATTGAAAGAGAGCAGGAGCACTGGAGGAGAAGGACAGATGACCAGGAATGAAACTGGAGAGGCTCATACCAGGTTTAGTAACTGGATTTGGGGGACTAGAACTCTTCCAGAGCACCGGGGGCTCAATTCTCAGGATCCCACAGCAGTTCACAACCACCTACAATTCCAGTTTCATGGGATCCAGTGGAATTTTCTGGTCTCTGCCTGCACTAGGTATGCACAGGGTGCACAGGCACAAATGACCGCAAAACACCCGTATACATTTTGTTTTAAATTGGATTTTGTAGTGCAACACCTCATTTGCCCCCACCTTCCAAGTTTCCCAGAAATCCACATATACCTATAAAGGTTTATGGGATCCCTTTATAATATCTCTTCTAACCACATATGGCTACTCCACAGCCTTTTTGGTATGTGTGTGTGTGTGTGTGTGTGTGTGTGTACTGCAGACCTCAATGACGTTGGAGTCTGAGAAGCCAGGAAGGCGCTGGTCCTTGCAGATGACCCCAGCATCCTCATCATGGGTACAGTCACTGTTTCCCCAGCCCCGGGAGGCACATTCTGTCACACTTCCCTCAGTCCCACTGCAGCTCAGATTGTCCAACCAGATTCGGCCTGTGGAAAGGGAGATGAGCAGACAGAGACGTGCTTGAGGAAAAAGGAAGAGGGAGTGATGGGGCTAGAGAGGGACATGGTGGCCTCATGTGGCCTTGAGGATCAACCCCCCCCCTTTTTGATGAGAAAGAGATGGAGAAGGGGCAAGGGACTCTGAGGTGAAGAGGAAAGAGGGTATAAGGTTGACACAAGGTTGGTGGTCATCTGGGACACTGAAAAGTCAATTAGGGTGAATTAAAAACAAGAACAACCAAGAATGGACATTGAAATTCTCATCAATAAGGATTCATTCAATAATAGCTATAATTAAGTTCCTAATATGTGCCTAGTATGTTCATACTTAATCATTCTTAGACTAGAGCTGCCAGGAGGATACTTTATGTAAATAGCCTGGGGCTCCAAAAATGATGTAACGCACCTAAGAGTCTGGTTTCTCACCAAGACTTGGGAATCTTAGATTCTTTTTACTTCACTCTGGCATTGCTCCCTGTGGCATTTTCTGTGTGCTTATGTTGCATGCGGCCACAGAGACCCTATTTTTACTTTCTAGGTCATATTGAGTATCACTGACCACTCAGAACTGGGAGGGACATCCTCAAAGGTACCTCACCTAGTCTAACAGAGCTACCTCTTCTGCCCCACCAGGCCACACAACCATCAAAAAGTCCTTGTGGGTTTTTACAACTTTCCCAACCAGGTCTGATTCAGTCCTTTGGTGCCACCCAGAAAGCCTCTCAGCCACGACTGTCCTTCCTGAATCTGAACACAACCATCATGCATAATTACCGACTGAGGCTTGTTTGTTTGTTTCTGTGCCAGACTTTTTTTTTTGCCACTCCCCCTGAAACGTGGCTTCTGAAAGTGGCTTCACCTTTCTCCCTGTCTGTCTCCCCTTTGCTCCCTCCTTCTCTCTGGAGGACTGAGCAGGGCAGAGCACTCGACCTCTGAGCCACACCCTTAGTCCAGCATTTCACTTTCTACTGTCCCTCTCCAAGTGTGGCTGTCACTCTCCAAGTGACCTTGATCTCAGAAGTGGTAGAGCTAGTGGACCTGGGAGTCAGCAAACAGCAGGCTGCATGCATGCATATCTAGTGCATCTGCTGGTCAATCCCACTCCGGCTCCATGTGGGCTGAGCACTTCCAGCCTCAGAGGACCGGGCCTAAACCCTCACATTCCCTCTTGAGTCACAGGAGTTTCAGCTTGCTGGTTGTAGCCCTAGGACGGGTCCTGATTTTGTCAGCTGTTGTATATGACCCCTTCTGGCTATGGGACACGTAGACACCATTCACCTGCTCATTCACACATTCTCATCACATTAATTGCACTTGGATCGTTCAGGGTTCACCTGCACTGGGCTGTTCCTGTGCATGGCTCTGCAGAATCTTACTTTGCAGAGGAGGACTTACCAATCCCCTCCTTTTTGGGCACAGGAAACATTGGAGGCTCATGGGAAGCATGGGCCAGCTTCAGGTCATACGGCCCAGAAATTACTATAGTAGATGGTTTATTATCTGTGCATTTACTTAATTCTATCCATTCTTGGTGTCCCATGTCCCTGTGGCTGTGCCATCATGGAGTTCTTCTCTTTGTACTTGAACTGCACTTAGGTAACATCTGGGCTAGCCCAGGGCATTGCTCACCTGTTCCCGGGCCATATTTGGCACTATGGGTCCAACCTGTGGCTTCCGTGAAGCCCAGCTCCCGGCAGAGGACATGGGCAGCCTGCAGCGTGAAGTCATCGTCACAGATGGTGCCCCACTCACCGGCACGTTGTATTTCCACACGGCCCTCATAGGGCTTTCTAGGAAAGCCAGCCAGCCGGAACCTCAGCCCCTGGCTTCCCACCTTCTTCTCTGGGTCAGTGGAAGGGGATGGAGACCCCACACTGGAGCCGCATAGCCAATGCAGCAGCAGCAGCCCCCATGAGCAGTAATACCACACACTGACAGGTCTCATGGCAGGCAGGACACGAGGGGGCGGGCACTAAGGGACAGAGAGGAGACACACACTAAATGAGGGTAGGGACATAGAGAAAATAGACACAGCCTTAGAGACCTAGATTGGGTTGAGGGAGGGAGG
The DNA here is from genome assembly GCF_017639785.1 of Mesocricetus auratus. Classification (NCBI taxonomy): domain Eukaryota; kingdom Metazoa; phylum Chordata; class Mammalia; order Rodentia; family Cricetidae; genus Mesocricetus; species Mesocricetus auratus. Next base: position 144,277,024 of record NW_024429266.1, on the reverse strand, counting down.
CTCTCCCTTTGCAAACAATACAACTGTTGTTGTTATGTCCCACAAGCTCTTCCCCAGCTTGACCACTGTGACCATTATCACCTTGGTCTCCATTTGCTCCCATCACACGGGGTGGGTGTGGGGTGGTCCAGACAAACAGAGAGATAGAGAGGATGACTCAGACAGACAGGATGTGAGAGGAAGGGAGACTGTGGGAAGGAGGGGAAAACCAGAAAGACACAGGGTGAGAGACATTGAATATGGATAGACATAGTATTGGAGAGTGACACAGAGAGGCACAAACCATGAGGAGAGGGACTAAAAGCCACCGTGCAGGCATAGGAGAAATGACAGGATGAGCCAGGCAGCAGGCAGACTCAGCCCGCAGTACAGGCAGGGGGAGCCTGGGAGAACAGATCTCAGAAGTATGAATGAGAGGACTATTAGCAGTTGCCCAGGCAGGAAAGGCTGAGACTCAACAGAGTAGGAGAACCTTCAGTCGCCCTCCCTAGCACATGGGCTCACAAATCCCCTGCAGGGTCTGGCGGGCGCTCCAGGAGAGCTAGGTTCAAGCTGGGCAGGGTTTGGTGTAACATTGCTGTTTCTGTCACCGGGCAACCACAAGCTAGGGCTGGCTCCTTAGCTTAGGCCTTCTCTACCCAAGGCTGAAAACAGCCCTCCACAGCAAGGGGGCCCCCAGAATTGCTTCCCCTAACTCAGACAAGACAGCTTTGTTCTGGGGGCATTTGGCTTGGAAGCCCTAGTGTTCGGTTTAGGGCCTCCCGACTGCACCCTGAAGCTTCCATCCCCAATATCTGCTCCGCTCCTTTAGCAATAATACAACTGTCGGTTGGTTGGCTTCCCCGACTCCATCCCAAATCAACTTTCCCTCTGGTCCACCATCCTCTCCATCCCCAACTACTCTTCCTCTCGGCCGGCAGTGACTCCCCTACCTTCTTCGCCTAGGCAGAGCTCCAGAGGCTGGAAGCAGAGTCCTGGTCCTGGAGATTAGTTTTAGGACTTCCCAAAAAAAATTGTTCGGCCAGGGGAGACTGGACCCCCCTTTCCTCCCCCCTCCTCGTTGGTCCCTCCCACGTCCCCTAGAGCCCTCCCACATTCCGCTTTCTCCCTCCATTCCAGCCTGGCCAGTCCCTCCTCTAGATCTTCCCTTCCCCCGTGGAGCTGACTGCGGCCGTCCCCCCCCTACCCTCCCGCTGCCGGCTCAAAGAAGCTTTCTTTTCCCGCAGGTTGGAGACCGGACAGCCGCCGTCAGGATGCTGGACTTTCAGACGATTTCGGGATCGGCCCCCGTGGCAGCGAGAAACTTTCCAGCCCCTAGACTAGTTCCTTCACATCCCAAGTTAGGCAGAGTATCAACAGTTCAGTTCAACTCCAGGGTTGGGTCATGGGAGCAGGTCCCCCTTGGTCGTTGCAGTGCCCCCGGGGTGCCTACGGGTGATGTCACGGCCTTCACTCTGATGTCAGGTTAAGCGTATGACGTCATCCTCAGCCCCCCACCTCCCAGGCACCAGGGCCTTCTAGCTGACAATCACGGCTTCCCTGAGTGGCGCCACTGTACGAACGGTAGGATAAAAGGCCCCAGTCGGCTTATCTGGGGACCGCGACTTCTTCCTGCTGGCTCCTCTTCCTCCATCCCCCATCATTGCCGCAGGGGCCCGGGAGGGGCGGGCACGCCTCCGGCACCCTGCAGCCCCGCCCCGCCCCGCCCCCCGCCCTCGGGGCCAGGAAGCGGGGAAGGAACCGCCGGGGCCATGGACGGGGCTGTGATGGAGGGTCCGCTCTTTCTACAGAGTCAGCGCTTCGGGACCAAGGTAGCGTGTGCGTGTGTTTGTGTGTGGCGTGGGGGATGGCCAAACCCCCTTGGACTAGAAGTCGGTGAAAGTATCCAGAAAGTGGAAAGGGGCCGGAAGCAGGTCGGAACGCTGCTCCGGCAATTGTAGAGCCCCATGACGTTCCCTTGAAGCCCCAGGCTGTGCCCTTCTTGGGGAGGAGTTGGGATGGCATTATCTTTGGGAAAGTGTCCCTGCCTGGAAGCCCCAGACTCAGATCGACCTGCGTGTATTTTTCCTTCCCCGTGGGGGCGTGCTGCCACGAACTCCCGCGTCTTTCATTTTTTTCCCCAGAGGTGGAGGAAAACCTGGGCTGTGCTCTACCCAGCTAGTCCTCACGGCGTAGCGCGTCTGGAGTTCTTTGACCACAAGGGGTCGAGCTCTGGAGGGGGTCGAGGCGGCTCTCGCCGTCTGGACTGCAAGATGATCCGCCTGGCTGAGTGTGTGAGCGTGGCCCCTGTGTCAGTGGAGAGTCCCCCAGAACCCGGCGCCACTGCCTTCCGCTTGGACACCGCGCAGCGCTCGCACCTGCTGGCGGCGGACGCCCCGTCCAGCGCCGCCTGGGTGCAGACTTTATGCAGAAACGCTTTTCCGGTGAGGGGTTGGGGGTGAGCGGCCCCGGGCCTAAGAAGCACTACGAGAATGGGGCGGCACTGGACCTCCTGCACCTACTCCAGACCCAAGGGAAATATATATATATATATATATATATATATATATATATATATATATATATATATATATATAGTTCTCGGTGTTCCTTTTCTTGCAGAAAGGCGGCTGGGCTTTGGCGCAGACAGAGAGCCCACCTAAGTTTTCTGCCTTGGAGATGCTGGAGAATTCCCTGTACAGCCCCACCTGGGAAGGTAGCTGGCTGGCATGAATGGAGTGGGGAGAAGATGTGCTCTTGGGGAGCTAGCGATTGGGGTCTACCAAGTCCCTAACCTGCCCCAGCGCTCCTTCCCCTTTCTGTGTCTTCCTTCCAGGCTCCCAGTTCTGGGTAACCACGCAGAAGACTGAGGCTTCTGAACGCTGCAGCCTGCAAGGCTCCTATATACTGAGGGTGGAGGCTGAGAAGCTGACCCTCCTGACTTTGGGGGCCCAGAGTCAAATCCTGGAGCCGCTCCTTTCCTGGCCCTACACTCTGTTGCGACGCTATGGCCGGGACAAGGTGCAGGGGCTTTCTGGGAGGATGACTGTCAGGGAGGACATAGGGTTGGCTAGCTGCAGATGGTCAATTCCATTCCCAGGTGGTCTCTTCTCCACAGATACACTAACTTGGTCAGACCTGTGACTCACCTCTTATGACACCCCTAACGTGTTTCCCTCCACACCCTCAGGTAATGTTCTCTTTTGAAGCGGGTCGCCGCTGCCCCTCTGGTCCCGGAACCTTCACCTTCCAGACTGCACAGGGAAATGACATCTTTCAGGCAGTTGAGGCTGCCATCCAGAAGCAGAAAGCCCAAGGAAAGGTGGGACAGGGCCAAGACATCCTCAGAACTGACTCCCATGAAGGAGAGGCAGAGGGGAAGGTGGCTTCCCCTCCTGTTCCACAGGAGCCCCTGGGCAGCCCCCCAGCCCTGTATGCCGAGCCTTTAGACTCCTTGCGAATTCCCCCAGGCCCTTCTCAGGACTCTCTATACTCAGACCCTCTGGGCAGCACCCCTGCTAGGGCAGGGGAGGGGCTGCATTCAAAGAAACCTCTCTATTGGGACTTGTATGGGCATGTGCAGCGGCAGTTGCTGAAAGCCAAGCTGACAGACTCCAAAGAGGACCCCATCTATGATGAACCTGAGGGCCTGGCCCCAGCCCCTCCCCGGGGCCTTTACGATCTACCTCAGGAGCCTAAGGATGCGTGGTGGTGCCAGGCTCGGGTGAAGGAGGAGGGCTATGAGCTCCCTTACAACCCTGCCACAGATGACTATGCTGTGCCACCTCCTCGAAGCTCCAAACCTGTTCCTGCTCCCAAGCCGCAGGTCTTCGTCCTTCCTGAGGCTGGTACCACAGGTGGCAGTGGCAGCAAGGGCCACAGCTCAGATACGGCTCTGTACAGCCAGGTCCAGAAGAGTGGGACCTCGGGGGGTTGGGACTGTGGGCTTTCTAGAGTAGGGAATGACAGGGCAGGGGTCAAGTCAGAGGGCTCCACCTGAGACAGTTGCTGATAGGTTCATGGGGCGGTGGCATTGAAAACCAAACCAGTTATAACCAGCAAGAACCAGAGGGTGGGAGGGGCCTATTTAAGACTAGGGGACCAGAGGCATCAAGGGATGACAAGCCCCAGAACAAAGAAGGCTGAAAGATAGGCTCTGGGGAGGGTCAGCCGTGCTCATGGACTAGGCCTATGGAAGGGGCCCACTGGTCAGAGTGGAGGCACTTTGGGGAGGCCAGTGTGGATCCTTTCTCTTGTCTTGTTCTTTGCTAGATGTGCTTTTAATTTATAAAACAAATCTCATTAAAGCCAGTTTGGGTTGAAAAAGTCTTTGTGTATGAATAAACACAGTGGTGGCATGTTCAGGGAGGGCTTGGGGGGGGTCAAGAGAAGAACCAGAGATCTGTTGGGGACCAGGGAAGGAGGAAAGGACCCCAGGGAGGAAAGTCTGCAGTGTGGTGGCGCAGAGCCTGGGTGGTCACAGGTTCACCTGGGCAGGGCTCCAGCTCTGTGACCCTGGGTCAGCTGTCTGCCACCCGCAGTCCTTAACTTTCCTCCGCTGTTCTTCCACCAAGGGTGAGAATCTGGCTCAGCTCCAAAAGGTTGCTTGCATTGAAATGGACACATTTCCCAAGCACTTAGTGTCAGCTAAAGCATAGGGAAGGTACTTTATAATGGCAGCTACTTTCCTGTATTTCAAGGCAGCTGACAGGAAGGTAGGCAGGTGTGGGGAGAGGAGGTGAGGTAGGGAGTAGACTTCCACTCCGTTCTGTTGGGCAACACAACAGCACCCTGCCCCATCAACAAACACACACACACACACACACCACACACACAGGTGCTCACAGGCACCGAGTGTCTGAAGCTGAAGGGAATCTCTGTGAGTGGTCTGGGAAGGGAACTCTTCTGGATCAGAGTTCAGGCTCTAATGCCTTGATTTTTCTTGAGCTGTGAAAACCTCATCATAATTCTGGAGTTGCAGTGTCCCAAGGGTGACCTGACCTCATCCACCTTCTTACACAGAGCTGCAGGAAGGAATTCTGGTCTAGGAATGCTCCTAACAATGGTAGGCTTAGTGGGCATTTAATTATTTGTGTCAACACTATCAAATGATCCAGAAGAGAGAGAGAGAGTCCCTGCTGGACAAAAGACAGGCCTGGGTGTGTTGCCTTCAGCCCTGAGTTGGGCAATGGCAGTACTGGGGACAGAGGGAGAGGCTGTCCCTTAGCCTGAGCTCACAGGCTTAGGTTGAGCGCAGGCAGATTGCTCTCAGGTAGCCATCTATGTGGTATGGCTGTGTCTTGGCACTGGGGACTTAGGTCTGAGAAGGATACTCTTCCTCTGAATCAGAGGGCAGGAAGGTTCCCGAGGAAGCTTTGCTGGCCGCTGACGTCTTGGGAGCTCTACCTGGGGCTGGAGCCATTGGCAGGGGGACCACTGTGGCTCGAACTCTGTTACTCTGAGACTGTCCAGCCTGCAAAGAACAACCAGTGTTTTCTATGAAGACTAGACAGTTCCCAAGTTCCTGTCACTGCTCCCTGCCTAATTTCTTCCTAGATCTCAGTCCTGGAGTGACATCCTGAAGGCCCAGGGTAGTTAGTGGCTGAAGTCTCCTAGGCTGCAGCCTCTGCAGTATCATCTCCTTGCTCAGGGTCCCTTCTCTGTCAGCTTGCCACCAAGCCCCCGTGGTGGACTCTGCTCCTATGCATCTGGTCATTGCTCCTATTTTGAGAGTTTAGAAACATCCTTCTGCAATTTTAGCTGAGACAAAAATGGAAGTTTTCCCAAATGCTCAGTTACAGAGAAACCAGGAAAAACCACTATGCAAAAGGAAACCCTAATACAAGAGACCACGGGCCTCCTAGAAACACCTCATCTTCAGTTTCCCTTCTGATCTCTCCTTTTTTGACAGGTCTCACTGTAACCTAGGTTGGCCTCAAACGCACAGCAGTCTTCCGGCCTTAGCCTCCTGAGTGTTGGGATTACAGGTGTGAGCCACCGCGCTTGGCTTCTGGTTTCAAGCCTTTTCTACGAGCTTGGCTTCTGGTTTCAAGCCTTTTCTATGGAGCCCATTCTGAACTACTAGTCCAGGTCTGTCTCCTCACCTGTCTATACTGGGGGTCGAGCTTTCCTTGCTGGTGCTGGGAAGACTGAGCAGATCTGAAGCTCTTGTTAGAGAGACTGGCAAGCACCTTGCACTCTAGAAGCATTCCTTTTCCTTCCCTTAGGCAGTTCTAGTCCCGCCTCCCTGTCAGCCCTTTTTTTTTTTCAAAGATAGGGCTGTGGTTGTAGTTCCAGTGTGGCCTGTTTGCTTAACAAGACTGCTAGTAGGTGACTAGGAGTTATAAACACCACGGTTAGAATACCTAAGCCACGGTGTGATGGCATGAGTCATATTCCTCCCTCCCTCAGGAGGCTGAGGCAGGTGGATGGCAAACTCAAGGTCAGTCTGGGCTAGACTGTCTCATACTCTTGAGCCCAGTCTCAGGGAAACGAAACAGAACTAAAACCTACTGACCCACCCCCACTGCCCCGACCCCAGCTACCGGATGTGATCACCTCAGCACGTTCTTTCTCCATCCTCAGTTTGCTTTTCCCCTCTGCCTGTGGGGGTGCGGAGAGTGGGCTGCTCTCTCTGTGCCAGTGCCATTGCAGGGTGGAGAAGGGCTGCCTTGCACTCAGGCACAAAGGGGACGGGAGGCTAACTGAAGGGGAGGGCGGGGGAACAAGGGAGAGGTACCTTTCTAAGGCCCCGGCTCTCCCAGCTGGTGTAGAGACGTCCCTGAGGCTTGGCATGGGTGCCACTCAGTTGTGAGTACAGGTGGCTCCCGACTTGCAGGGGGTTGTAGGTGGGCCCCAGCTCCAGGCTGTCCAGTGTGCTCTGAGGAGAGAAGGCACCGTATTCAGAGAGCTCAAGGTCACAGAGCACGAGATGTTCTGCAGAGACCTGAGTACGTGAGAGGCTGGGGAGGCTGAGGGCCCCAGACTGCGCTTGAGGCTAAGATAGATGAGCCCTGCTGGTGTTCCCCTCCAGGAGGGTGTGCTTGTGTCAGGCGAAGGAATAGAAGTAGATGGGACGCCTGGTGGTTAGAGACTCTGAAGCCCCCAATGCTAGCCCCAGGAAGTGTCACTGGGTACTGAGAGAACCAGAACTCTCCGAGAGGTACAAGGGGTCCAGTGTGGAGCCCGAGGGAGGCTGTGTCTTCAGGTTACATGTAGGTAAGGGTGCTCCAGCCCCCAGTGCAAGAACAGGGAGTTCCCAGCCTGAGGTGAGTGGGGCATAGAAGGAGGACATTGGAGTACAGCATTCCTGAGTAGTTAGGTTTTCCGGCCGCAACATCCTGTGCCAGGAACCACTGGCCCTGAAGTGAGACCCGCTGAGGGAGCCATGGCACTCCTGCCCACCTCTGCATCCCCGTGGCTGCCAAGCAGCAAGTACAATCCCCAGTTCTGTCCTTTCTGCTCCTCAGCTCGCCAGCCAGCAGTGAATGTGGCTCCCATTCTCCCAGCCCAGAGCCTCCCCTCCCACCCCAACCTGGAGGCCCAGGGGAGGAAGGCAGAATCTAGACATGGGAGGAGGGGAGGGAGAGCAAAGGGAGAAGGGGAAAGGGGTGCTGAAGAGGGCTGCCTCCTGGCCTGCTGGCTTCTTTGCATCTGAGTTTCAGACTTTTTACTCTTTTTCCCCCCAGAGGCCAGTGCACAGGCATGCACATATATGTTATAGAAAAATAGTGTCACACAGGCGCACAGGTGGGGCCACAGACTGCTGCCATCTGACTACAGGCTTGGCACACACATCCTAGAGCACCATAGGGAACACTTGAGGACACGAAAATCCTCATCTTCCCATCGGGCATCTCCCTTATTGGCCACCATTTCTTTGTTCTGATGACGCCCGCTGTCTCCTTTGATCCCTTCCTCCCTATTGAACTCCTCTCCTCTCCAAAACCTCATGGTCTCCTCTCCAAGGCAGAAGTGCAGAGGAGAGGAGGGTCCTGATGGCTGGCTTTTGCAAAGGGCACTCCGAGGTAAACAAATCAATCTCAACACCTGGACCTGGGCTGCCTACCTGGACTTCCTCTCCTGCCTGCTGTCAGCTTGCCCTTAGGGGATTCTTGCCCTTTTTCCTTCATAGCTAGCTACTTGTTGGCACTCATTTAAATCATATTTCAGGGGTATATCTATGTTTGTACCTGCATATGTTTATCCACGTTTCGGCGATTGCGGAGTCTTCTCTAAGATGGATGGCACTAATTCCCAATTATCTGCCTATGTCAGGGCCCATTTCTCTCTCAACTCTCCCTTCACGAACCTTATTTCCCTCAAGTCAGGCTACCTTCTCAATTAGTTTTCGCCTTGCTGCCTTATTCAGACCAGTGACTTCCTCCTGCTTCATATTCTGTCTTCACTTTTATTCCCAATGGCCATAACAAACTCCGTCTGTTCCCCATCTGTCCTTTCTGGCCCTATTTTTCCCCCTCTCCCCCTTCTCAAGCCCCATTCTATTTGTCCCATGGTGTGGTGGTTTACATGAGCTTGACAACCATAGGCTCAGATATTTGCATGCCTAATCCCCAGGTGGTGAATACTTTGGACAGGTTAGGAGATATGGCCTTGTTGGAGGAGGCGTGTCACTGGAAATGGACCTTGCGGTTTATAAGCCCACATCAGGCCCAGTGTCTCTCTGCTCGAGGATTAGGATGTAGCTCTCAGCCACTGCTCCAGCGCCATGTGTGCCACCATGCTCTCCGCCATATTGATAGCCCACACTAAGCCTCTGAAACTGTAGGCAAGCTCCCAGTTAAATGCTTTCTTTTACAAGAATTGCCTTGGTCATGGTGTCTCTTTGCGGCAATAGAACACTAAGCCACAGGCTCTACTTGCCTCTATGATCTTCAGGCTGTCTTCAGGTGGGTCCTCGGATAGCAGGGGGAAGAAGCCAGGCAGCATCAGTTCCCTTGTGGCCACCAACTTCACCAGCAGTGTGAGAGAGGGAGATGGTGTGATCACATAGAAGCTGCTGGCAGGGACATTCTGGTTGTATCTGGGGACCTGGGGTTCCCCTCTGGCCAACAGCAGCCAATCTCTTTTCTGCAACAAGGACACACATCTTCAGTCTTTGGCTTGTTTTGAGGACAACCCCAACTGAAGATTCTGTGTTCTCTTTGGGGTGTCAAGGAGGAAAGAGGCATTTCACTTTGGCCCTTAGAAGGGAGGAGCTTCTAATAGCATGATTACTGCTCTTCCTGCCCTTTTTAGGATATGCTCGAGAGAATATACAAAAAGGTTTCAGTGAAGACACAAACTAAGAAATGTTCTTAAACTCGAAGTAGGTTCATTACATATAGAATATTAAATACTAAGTGTGGAGCTTGAAAAATGACACTTTTGTGTATATTATATATATGTAATGTGTGTGTGTGTGTGTGTGTGTGTGTGTGTGTGTGTGTGTACAGGCATGCATGTGCCAGAGGACAAGTATTGGAATTTGGTTCTTGCATTCCACCTTGTTGTGGCAGGGTATTTGTTTCTGATGTATATTGTATGCTAGCAGACCCATAAGCTTCTGGACAATTCTCTTATCTCTACCCCTATCTTGCTGTAGGAGTGTTGGGATTAAAGATGTTCTTCCAGAGGACCTGGATTCAGTTTCTAGATCCACATGGTGGCACACAACCATCTGTAATTCCAGTTCCAGGGGATCCAATCCTCCTTCTTCTGGCTTTCATGGGACCAGACACTCAAGTGGTACATGGCTGTACATGCAGGTAAGGCACCCATACAGATAAAATAAAGTAAAATAAAAATGATCAGAGTGTTTGGATTGAATTTGAGTGATCAAGGTTGCATGGCTAGTGCTTTTACTCAATGAATCATCTCTTCCACGTCAGATTTTTTGTTTTTAGAGCTGGGTGTGGGGTTATTTACCTTAAATTCCTGTACTCAGGAGATGGAGCCTGGAGAATCACAACTTCAAGGCCAGCCTGGCCTATACAAGAGACTTTGTCTCAAGAAAACAAAAACAAACAAAAGAATGATTCTTTCTAAAATTATAATTCTTCCTAAATGTTTTTTTTTAATTGAACATGATAACATTAAGCCACCTCCTCTCCCCTCCCTGCTGCCCCAAAGATGAGCTTTTGCTGTGTAGCTCAGGTTATCTGAGAACTCACTCCAGGCTTGCTAGACTACTTAAATGTTCTGTGCTGGGATGAGTTACCATGCCTGGCTCCAAGAATTATAATTCTGTGTGTATGTGTGTGTGTAGAAGACAACTTTAGGGGTTATTTTCATGTGCCTGTTTTCTTTTTTTTTGGTTTTTCGAGACAGGGTTTCTCTGTGGCTTTGGAGGCTGTCCTGGAACTCACTCGGTAGACCAGGCTGGTCTCGAACTCACAGTGATCCGCATGCCTCTGCCTCCCCAGTGCTGGGATTAAAGGCGTGCGCTACCAATGCCCGGCGTGCCTGTTTTCTTAAACAAGGTTTCTCTTTGGCCTGGAACTCACCAAGTAGGCTAGGTGACTACTATCTGGTAAGCCCCAGGGATCCACCATGTAGTGTTTTTTTTTTTTTTTTTTTTTTGAGTTGTTCTAGAATCAAACTCGGGTCTGACTGAGTCATTTTCCCAACCTCCCTTTCTTTTTCTTTTAATTTCTTTTGTGGCACTACAAATTAAACTTAGGGCCTGACACATGCTAGGCAAACACTCTACCACTGAGCTATTTTCCCCCACCCCTATTTCTGAAAGCTAGTCTTGAAATGGAGGTGTAGAGGGTGATGTGGAGCACCAGGTCTTATTTGGAGAGCAGTAAAGTCTGGTGGTGCTGGCACTGATGTGGTTAGGATGGGATGGATGACTGTGGGGGATGCCCCTGGAATACCCAGTGAAGGTTTAAGAAGATGCTGAAGCAGCTTGCAGAGAGCAAGAAGAGAAAGAGGAAGTAAGTAGGGGAAAGTTTTAGTTCAACAAGATCGTGGGTGGGGACAGGACTCTTGAGATCAGCCTAGCCAGTCCACAGGACAAAGTGAAGTGCTGGACCCTGGGGGCAGTGACTCTGTGAATGTCACAAGCCATGGAGACAGCAGAGGTTAGCACACAGGCAGGGAGAAATGAATTTTTGGGTACACCCTTTTTGACGAGATGGAAACAAGGCAACTTTTATGGTCCCTTTGCAAGGAAAACCACAAATCTCCAAGAAATATGGAATCAGAATGGTTATAGTCATTGGTAAGGTATGTTCTCTCGCTGGCTGAGACCATTAATCACATCTGGCACAAATGTAACAGTTTCCCAGTTACACAAGATGGGGAACAACAAACCCATACTAGTTTTGTCATTCTAACATAAAAGCAATTTGGAAGACAGTGGGAAAGGGACCATCAGTGTAAGACAGGGGAAAGTGATACAGGGAGGCATCTAACACCTGCTGGGGGCTTGGAGGGAGGAGGGAAAGCTCCACCATCTTAACTCAGTGCCGTCAAACCATGCAGCACAGAACACCATGGAGTCTGGTGGTCTCTGGCAAGGGGTAGGGAAGTCCAAGAAGAAAATCTGTAATTATTCTTGTGGTTAACAGTCATGGGCTGATAATTTTGGAAGTATGGTGACTCTTCAATAAGATCTTGAATGAAGACAGATGAGAAGTATGATTCTTCCTCAGTAAGTATGACGCTTCTTCAATAAAAGCATGGATGGAGATAGGTGATCTGGACATGGGAAAATTAACTAAAACTATAATAATAATCTCAAACAGTGGAATGCTTATGCAACCTTAGACACTGTGTGAAAAGCATTGTGGAGATCCATATAAAGTTCATATGCTGCTATTATTTTGCTTGTATCTAGAGGTTGTGTTTTTACCTGAAGAACAGATTCAATATGTGTTGCAAAGTCTATCTGAGGCTTACTGAATCCATCAAGCTAGGAGTAAATAATATTTATATTGTATGTGTGTGTCAGGATATTTGCCTGCCCTGGGGACATAGCCTTGATAAGTCTGAGGGAAGACTAGGCAATTGCCTAGCTCCCATTGGCCAAGGTAACTTCTGATTAGGGTTCAGGCTTTCAATCATCATTTTTTTCAGTCTTCTATTTTGTACCAGTTCAGGTATTTGTAAGTTTGTTAAAAATTTATTGAACCGGGAGCTGCAAAGATAGCTCAGTGGTGAAGAGAACTTGCAGAATTGAACACTGTAGATTCAATTCCTGGCACCCACAAGGTGGCTCACAATCATCTGTAACTCCAGTTTCAGGGGTTCTGACACCCTTTTTTGATCTCCATGGGCATTAGGTGTTCATGAGATACACACACATACATGCAGGCAAAGCATTCACACATATAAAGATTTATTTTATTGAATACTTACTAGGTGTGCAGAACTCACTAGATATACTCTGTCCTCTTGGCATTTATAATAGAGTGAGGGGAAGCTTGTAAAGGATGTTTGTCTAAGACTTCACATGATCCACTCTTCTGACTGGTCTATATTTAGGAACGATTGTCCTGTGACCCAGGAAACCTCTCAGTCCTAAACAAACTGATAATGTCAACCACCTGCCCAAGACTTGACTAAGCATGAGATATCTTTCCACTGAGGCAGCGAGCTAGGGGTCATGGTGTGTGGTTTCTTGTAGCTCATCATTAAAGAAGAGTCATACATGTTACACCATGTACTTGCTAAGAATGTCTGTGTGCTGTACACAGAACGCCTTAGGATACTGGACTCAGAGTTGACTGATCTAAGACAACAGCCAAGTCTCTGCTACTGTCGGAGGACTGAGGAGGCTTGCTTTGTCCCCTCCCTCTCCTTGGATTTTCATTGTTGTTATTGAAACAATTTTATAGAATGTTTCAAAACTTATGGGCTTGAGACATAAAGAAATTGTCAGAAGCTCTGGAAGAGAAATAAATATGTCGGTATTAGATGGCAATGTTAATTTATCAATTCCCAGAAGCATCTGGAGAAAATGGGCAGGAAGGAAGTTGAACTTTAAGGCTCCTGTTTAGAACAGGTTTCCAGCATTTCCCCCTGGGTAGTGGTTCACCGCACTAGAGTTTGAGGTCCAGGGCCCAAGTCTAAGGATGTTAGCTAAGTTATGGGTTGATCTGTTAGGACAAGCAATTGTGCTTACGCTGGGTGTGGCTAACTGCCACCGCAGGTATTGGAGGCTGAGAAAAAGCACTACTTGGGAACATCTCAAAACCAGAAGCCTTTAGGGTCCTCAAGGGAAATAGCGCTTAATAACTGCTGAGTTCTTTCTAATATGCTTTGGCTGGGTCTAAGGAAAACAGCATGAGTTGCTAAACTTACCAGAAGGAAGATATTATGGAGTGAATGTAGAAAGTCTCCTATGGGTTCATGTATTTGCTGTGGTTCCGGATTGGTGGAGCTGTCTGGGGAGGGAGGGAACCTTTAGGAGGTAGGGCCTAGCCCAAGGAAGTGGATCACTAGAGGCTTAGAGTCTGGCCTGGATTCCTGCCCTGGCCCACCAAGATGTGACCAAGTAGCCTTGTGTTTCTGCTGCTCTGAGCCTCCTTGCCGGGTATATTCCCCACCATGCTGTATCGCCTCACTGTGAGACCGCATAAATCTCTCCTCCTTCAAGTTTTTCCTTGCCAGGTGTTCGCTCACATCAACAAGAATGCTGGCTAATACACAGTTTGTGAAAAGATGTCTATGTTTATGCTGTGACTGGAGATTTTGCCATAGGATGTGGCTTAGACTTTACGAAGTGGGCTCCTTCTCTTCAGAGCAGGTGTGGACGGGGCAGGTTTGAATGGCATCCCATACGCCAAGTTCAGCCTGAGTCAGGCCATCCTCCCCCAGCGTATTTACAATTCTACTGGTTTTCTTCTAGTTACAGCATATGGATACCAAAGGGAAGGAAGCGGGTATGGTTGCTGACCTCTGGCTGACAGGAGTAAAAGTGGCACCAATACAAACCCTGCAAGAAGGTCAGGTGCGTGTTTGTGATAGCAGGTAGAAACTTCTGTGACCTAGGCCAGCACTGCCTTGGTCTGCCATCAGTGGGATGGCCATTGAACAAATGCAGGGTGCAATTAATGAAGCGTGACCAGTTTCGGAGTGAGGCGCTTCAGAGGGAGGCGCAGGGAACAGGGAGGAACAAAACAACCATTTAGCTTTGCTTGTGGTGAGAGATGCATCTCCTTAGTACAATGCATCCAGGAAAAGAAACTACAAGCTAAGCATACCTTGGACCTTTGGAAACTGGAAGGAAACAAGGAAGAAATTCGGTTTGATTAGCTTTTATGCTTTTTATCTCCTCCATGCAAGGAAGGAACCAGGAGGAGAGAAGCAACTGTTGCAGCATCCAGTACTCTTGCTATGGTTTGGACCCGAAATAGCTCCCATAGACTGTGTGTAGAAATACTGGTCCCCAGCCGGGCGTTGGTGGCGCACGCCTTTAATCCCAGCACTCGGGAGGCAGAGGCAGGCGGATCTCTGTGAGTTCGAGGCCAGCCTGGTCTACAAGAGCTAGTTCCAGGACAGCCTCCAAAGCCACAGAGAAACCCTGTCTCAAAAAACCAAAAAAAAAAAAAAAAAAAAAAAAAAAGAAATACTGGTCCTCAGTAGGTAGAACCAAGTGAGAGAAGCTAGAAACCTTAGGAGGTGGGGCTTAGCTGCAGGAATTTGGTCACCTAGGGGAGTGTCCTTGGAAGTTAGATCTTGCCTTGGGTCCCACTCTCCGTCACTCACTCTGTTTCCTGTCTATCACAACTGAGTAGTCTCTGCCACATGATCTATGGGAATTCATGAATATGTGAAAATAAAACAATATACTTCTACATGTACATAATTGAGGGGATCATAGGAGAAATTAGAGGATAATTAACAGCAAAGTCTCTGACAAACTGCTCAACTGCTCAGGCAGGGTTTACAGAGGGGGAGAGAGAGAGAGAGAGAGAGAGAGAGAGAGAGAGAGAGAGAGAGAGAGAGAGAGAGAGAGAGAGAGAGAGAAGAGAGAAGTAGTCGCCAGTCTTTCTCAGCTGTGACTCCTGTGGTCTATGACAATGACTGGTCTGGCAAGACACATCGACTGGTATAGTAGCAGCACAGATGTCACAAAAGGAAGGAATGACTCTGATTGGATTTAAGGCTAATTTCATAAGTTGAAACCCATCCCTGACATCATCACTGAGGCCAGGAATCTGTGGCTAGATAGAGCATAGGCCCTAGGGGAGAACCTACTTCTATGATTCTGCTAAGTGGACATGGTGTTAAATCAACTCCTAATGACTCATCCTTATACCCATAGATTAGAGTGTATCTCTGCCCTCACCAGAGAAGCTTCTTTTTTGAGGTAGATGGCGACTAACTCGAGGACCCACAACTGGTCAAGGTGCAGAGAATGAAGTGCAGACTATTTGTATTGCACTCCTTCACCAAGGCTCAGGGGGCATGGTGGAGGAGAGGGGCGGAAAGACTATGGAAGCCATAGGTGCACATGACTACAAGGAAACTGCTTTCTGCACATAGCAGGGTGGTTGCACATATGAATCTATAGCAATGGAGACAGCCTTCAGAAGACAAGTTTTTTTTTAATGTGTACAGGTGTTTTGCCTGCAGGTATACGTGTGCATCACATGCATGGATGGTGTCTGTGGAGGTCAGAAGAGGGCATCAGATATTCTGGAACTGTAGCTACAGGCTGTTGTGAGCCACTCTGAGAGAGCTGGGACTGAGCCTGGGTCTTCTGTAAGAGCAACAAGTGCTCTTAACTGCTAAGCTATCTCTCCATCCCTTGTTTAATATTTTTTAATCAGTCATAGATTTTACTATGTTAATAAAATAAAGAGAAAAAACTATATAATCATCCAGTGGATTTAAATTTTTTTTTTGATTTTTGAGACAGGGTCTCTCTGTATTGTTTTGGAGGCTGTCCTGGAACTTGCTTTGTAGACCAAGCTGGCCTCGAACTCACAGAGATCTGCCTGCCTCTGCCTCCCAAGTGCTGGGATTAAAGGTGTGCGCCACCAACGCCCAGCCAGTGGATTTAATTTTTGAAAACAAAATTCAATAACCTTTCACGATAAAAATGAATAACAAACTAGGAATCAGGACAGAACTTCTTTATCTTGACAAAGTACTAAAACCAAACCAAAACAGCAAAAAATGAAAAGATAATTTCATAGCTGCCTGCTATAGTGGCTCATGGGAGGCTGATATAGGAGGATCACACAAGTTGAAAACCAGCCTGGGCTAGGTAGTGTGTTCCAAGCCAACCTGGAATACAGTGTAAGACTCTGTTTCAAAACAAATAAACAAGTGAGCAAACGCCCCTCCCCCTATAAGATCCCTCAGAATTCTGAGTCACAGTGGTAAAGGTTAGCACATTGTAGTGGTTTGAGTAAGAGTGGCCCCCATAGGCTCATATATTTAAATGCTTAGTCACAGGAAGTGGCACCACTTGAGAAGGACCAGGAGGTGTGGCTTTGTTGGAGTAGGTCTGACCTTGTTGGAGTAGGGGTGACCTTACTGGAGGAAGCATGTCACCGGGCATGGGCTTTGAAGTTTCAAAAGCCCAAGCCAGGCCCAGTGGCTCCCTCTTCCTGCTGTCTTCAGCACCATGTTTGCCTCCATGATGCCATGCTCCCTGCCATGATGACAATGAACTAAACCTCTGACCCTGTAAGCCAGCCGCAATTCAATGCTTTCTTTCATAAGAGTTGCTGTGGTCGCCGGGCGTTGGTGGCGCACGCCTTTAATCCCAGCACTCGGGAGGCAGAGGCAGGCAGATTTCTGTGAGTTCGAGGCCAGCCTGGTCTACAAAGTCAGTTCCAGGACAGCCTCCAAAGCCACTGAGAAACCCTGTCTCGAAAAAAAAACCAAAAAAAAAAAAAAAAAGTTGCTGTGGTCATGGTGTCTCTTCACCGCAATAGAAACCCTAACTAAAATGTACACTCTGCTGCTGAGAGCAGAAACAAAGCTATCTGGGCTTAATTCTTACCTCCAGTACAGTGCTAGAGGTGTGCTGAAGATCACAGGCCTTTTAGGAGGTTAGGATTCTGGGTATGACCCCCATGTGAGAGGCATCCATTAAGATACCAAGTATATTAACAACATGGCACATGGGAACCTGTATTTTATAAACTTGATTTAAGAAAACAGCAATGTAGCAGTTATCACACCAGAGAGGCATAGTGCAAATGCATGCTGTTATTGGTGCTGAGAAGGCCAAGTGAGATGTGGCAATAGACACAAGCTGGAAAAGGACAAACAAACAAACAAACAAATAAACAAATGAATGAGCGGGGACAAGGTATGACAGGACAGAAAAAGCTTTATGGTGAAGGCGTTTAAGCAGAACCTGGCAAAGTGAATGACACTTTGTCAGGTGGGCAGAGGTAAGAGCAAGGGCACTGTAGGTGGGTGTGTGAAAGGAGTTATCACAGCAGGAGGGCAGACAATACTTTATTAATGTCTCTGGAATGGAGACTCGAGGAGCTGGGTGAAAGGCGGACGCTGAAGCAAGGAAAGTAGACCAGGCTGGCCCATAGGAGGCCCAGGGATCCCATGCTAGCCTTCTGCTTTCATTCTTGTCCCCCGGCCCCCAACCTGCATCTTCTAGACTCTGTCCTCCTTCTATTTGTTTTTTTCCCTTTTAAGGCTCTTGACCTGCCATCACCCCATGCTCAGCTTGGAATCTTGGTCTTGACTCTTCGCCTATACAGCCAAGAACTTTCCGTTTCCCCACCCATTCACAGCCCAGCCAGCCCATAGCCTGCGTGCTCAGACTCCCGCCGGACACATCCTGACTGGAATTCTGTCACTTCTGTGGCCAATTAGGGCAGACATGGACTGGAAACTCAGGAATGTGTCTCTAGAGACGCTGACATTTTAAGTAGGAAACTGAAAGACTTAGGTGGCATTTTCATTTCTTTCTGTCTTTTTCTAGTCCACACAGACCTGACTTTGTCAGAGAAAGGAGGATGTGGAAAGTGAGCCATTAGCTACATAACTGGGACTACACAGGAGGCTTCGGTAATTGAAACAACATTTCCCTGGCAATGGATGGATTCATCTCATAAAGACTTGGAAATTTTTATTTTATTTACTTAGGTATTTCATGATGCTGTGGTGCAAACTTGGAAAAATGCAGCAGTACATAAAGAAAAAATAATGAGTTAAGGAGATTGGCTAGAGGGGAAAGCTAAGACGAGGACAATAACCAAGTCAGGATCAGAAACACTGTCAGAAATACCCTATGGCTCCCCTGCACAAACAGTAAGTTACCAAGTAACAAATATGTTTCAGAGACCACCTGCAATTGACATGACAACAAACTCCACCTGGCTGTAGCATGGTTTAAAATCTGGGTTCAGTCCTGACTCCACCATTTCTCTGCACTTAGTTTGCTCATCTGCAAGACAGAGAGGGTTCTTACTGAAGGGACTCTAGCCCCCTGGAGCATGTGGCTCTGGCAAGCGGAGCCCTCTCCTCCATTTTCTCTGCCTTGCTGAAAGCTGTTAGATTGCGTTCCAAAAAGCTGGCCACCAAGGTCCAGGCCCTTAGCTGGCCACTTCCTCCTCCTGAGGGTGACTATCAAAGTCCAGCAATCAAAGCCCCCTTTGGTTCATTTAACTACCATGCACAACTAAAATTAAATACCTGATCCTAACACAGGTTTCCCATTTTACCTTTATAAAGCCCCATTTGCCCACGGGCCATGTCTGGTCTCTCTATCCAGAGGCAGTCCTTTGCGCTCCCAGGGGCAAATACCTCTGCCGCCACTCCCTTTTTCCCTTCCCCTGCTCACACATCCTCTGTGTCCTGTGTTCGTCTCTTATTCCCTGCCCTCTGTCCCTCTGGGGCAAATAAATCTTCTTTGTGCTGAGAACTTGGCCTTGGGGGTCCTGAGCTGAAACTTTTCCTTTCAGTCATTTCATAGGATGGTTATGGTAATAAAATAAACTAGTAGTTGTAAAGTACTTGGAACTGTGTTAGGCACAAAGTTAGCATAATAAAGTATTAAATTTCTGAAATTAGCTAGGCATAATAGTGCATATGTTTAATCCCAGAATTCAAGAGGAAGAGGCAGGTGGATCTCTGTGAATCCAAGGCCAGCTTGGTCTAGATAGTGAATCCCAGGCTAGCCAGGGTTATGCAGTGAGACCTTTCATTTTTTCCCTAAAATTGAGATATATTTAATTATTAGTTGCCTTTTATTTTGTTAACTTAAAAACAATTGGGCAATTTGTAGATATAGGTGTATAAAAGCATTGGAGGATGCTATAAGGATGCAGACTCTTAGGGTCTGGATTAATCCAGGAGTAGAATTTATGGTGAATGTTATGTAGTGATTTTTCTCTGAGAGTTAAAACCTTCCATTTTGGAGGGAAGCTCCCTAAGATAAGGATGTCAGAAAAGAGGTGAAACAACAGGATATTCTAAGGGAAATGAAACACTCCATCCTTCAGGGATATTCATTAAGCTCAGGAAGTAAATAATTCGAAATATTCCGGAAGTTTCTGAAACTGACCCAGACTCACTAGGCCCCTTCCCTCAAGCACACACACACACAGATATACAGACACAGACAGGTGGACACAGACACACAGACACAGACCTGCAGACACAGACACACAGACATGTAGACACAGACACTGACACATACACACACACACACACACACACACACACACACACACACACACACACACACACACACTATAAGGACTGCTGAGAGACACCCTCGGACAAGGGTGCTTAGAACAGTTACTTATAAAAGGCTCAGAAGAAGCAAGCTGCCTGGAAGGAGCAGAAACCAGTCTAGTTGCATGGAAGAGGCACAGGCCAACTCAGTTACCTGAGAAGAACATGCTAGGTTTCCAGATTTTGTGAGTTGTCACCTATGTTGAGGTGGGCTTTTAGTGATGCAGTTGTCTTTACGTCATTTCTGCTCCTGTAAATAACCCTTCACCCATACTCTTGTAAATAATTCCAATCAAACTCATTGGTTCACCAAATTGGACTTTGGCAATATCTGTACTTTGATCTGTTATCAATTTCCTATCTAGGATGAGTAGATGTTTGTTTCTGTCTCCCAAGAAAGTGTCACACAACACTGGAGAATACCTATCTTTCAAAAAGACTGGGTAAATATATATATATTTTTTTGGTTTTTATGAGACAGGGTTTCTCTGTATTGTTTTGGAGGCTGTTAGTCCAGCCCGGCCTCGAACTCACAGAGATCCGCCTGCCTCTGCCTCCCGAGTGCTGGGATTAAAGGCGTGCACCACCATCGCTCGGCCCAAATATTTTTTTTTTGATGAAAGTAAGACATCCAAATAAAACAAACAATCTTTGAGGAAGACAGAAATGAAGCGATTTTTCAGTTAAAGAAAAAAAAAAAAGAGTCAGGATTGCCAAAGCTTAGAACATGTGTGAAATGCAGTTGGAAAAGTTACATAATGTTTGCATTTGAGGACCTGACGGGTTGGTACTAATGGCAAGGATTTGGTTACTGCAGCATACATTTTGTTCAGAATGCTCCAAATGAAGAGGTGGAGGAGAGGGAGCAGTGAAAACATTGACCTATACCTTCACTTGTGGGGAAGCCCACAAACCTCAAAGTAAAAGCATGGAATCAACTAACTGGAGGGGGGGGGGTGAATTAGAAAACGTTCTGTGCATGTAGTTGAAGGGCAAAGGGGAATACATGAGCACATGACCAGAGCAACTTCTGCATTCCAAGGTCAGTGCAGGCTGCTTCTCTTTCCTAGCACACTCAGAAAAGCTAGATCCTAGCTGGGTGGTGGTGGCGCACACCTTTAATCCCAGCACTCGGGAGGCAGAGGCAGGCGGATCTCTGTGAGTTGGAGACCAGTCTGGTCTACAAGAGCTAGTTCCAGGACAGACTCCAAAGCCACAGAGAAACCCTGCCTCAAAAAAACCAAAAACCAAGCCAAACCAAAAAAAAAAAAAAAAAAAAAAAGAAAGAAAAGAAACAAAAGAAAAGCTAGATCGTGTATAGAGACCATTTGTAATGAGGTTCTGTCAAAGATTTGAACGCCTGGAGATGAGAGAAGGGACAACATGAACAGAAGAGAATAAAAGGTGGGGAAATTTAATGCCCTTTATACGTTTGGTTGGAATATACGTTATGTGAAAGGAATAATGGGAGACAAAGCTGGACTTCGAATACCTGATTAAGAAATGTAGATTTAATGATATAATAATAGTTTCTAGGGAAGGAAGACTCTAGACTTCATTTACCCTGGGTGGTATGTTGAATTTGAGTTGGAGGGGATGGTGGTAGTGGTAGTGGAACTCCAAATCTAGGATTTCTACTTGCTAAGAGACATTTGCAAGGAAACAGAGCAACCAACAGATCTTTGGGTGGAGACCTGGTGCTGGGGTAGGGTGTGACTCAAGCCAGTTTTCCACTCAGAACATTTGTGACATGCTAGAGTTATATGGGTCAGGAGGCAGAAACACTTGAGAAAAGCTAAGGGCATTTCAGTAGACTTGGGCAGCAGTGGTTAGGTTAAGGCCTCTTAGGGTCAGGGAAATACACAATCCACCAAGCTTGCAGATGAGAGCTCTGGAGGATAGGTTGACTTTTAGCAGGATGGCTGCCCAGTCATGACTCAGCATAGTACCCGAGTACTCTATCTGCCTGGACCATGGAAGGGTGAGTCCTCTCTACCAACTCAAGTCTCTACAGTATCTTTATACACAGGTGTGACTTTTATTAAATGCTGCTGGATTAAAAAAAAAAGTCAAGCCAGGACCACATGTTTGAAAACCAAAAGACAAAAGAAATAATGAAGCAAATCCACCTAATTTAGGATTAGCTAGAGTCTTAAGTGATTAAAATTTACATTTATTATTATTACGTGTGTTTGTGTGTGTGTGTGTGTGTGTGTGTTTCTACAGATTACAAGTGAAGATTCTCTTTATCATGGAGGTCCCAGGGATCAAACTCAGGTCATCACACTTGAACTGACTTTTACAAGTTGACCTCTAATCTCCACATTTGTGGGCACTCTCTCACACATAGACACATATATGCAAACAAACAAATAAATGTAATGACAGTAAAAGAAAACAGGAAGAGACAGGCATGGTGGCACCTGCCTTTAATGCTTGCACTCAGGAGGCAGAAGCAGGCGGATCTCTGTGAGTCTGAGGCCAGTCTGATCTACAGAGTGAATTCCAGGAGAGCCAGCAGTGTGTAGGGAGACACTGTCTCAAAAAAAAAAAACCCCAAAAACAAAAAAACAAAAACAAAACAAGCAACAACAAAACAGAAAACAGGACAAGTGGAAACTGTAAAAGTACTAACCAATACCTGTGCAAACCATGGACCAGGTACTTTACACATAAACTTCTACTCACTCAAAAATATGCAAGGCACATTTCATAGTTTCTGTTAGATGTGAGAAGCAAGAGTTACTTCCTAGTGTGTCTCTTTCCTTTCTCCCCTCCCTGCTGTACTGCTCACTGGAGCAACTAGCACAGGACTTGAATATTTTACACAGGAGCTGGCCGTGAGGCGAGTCACATCGGAGAGTCAACTTAGAATGTGTGGCTGAGTGGGGGGAGGAGGAAGATGAGGAGCAGGGCCCCGAGGATGTGGTAAGAGTCTGAGTGTATGTGCACGCTTGTGTGTAAAGGGCCTAGGGTCAGCTCCAGGTTACAGATAATTAACTGAAGAAGAAACACCATTATGTTTATAAGATGGATCTTCTTTGGTGCTCTTTGAAAACACAAATTAATTAATTAAAAGTGACTTTTGGGTCACAGGATAATGCTTTGTATGTGGTGTTTTTTTTTTTTTGTTTTTTGTTTTTTTCAAGACAGGGTTTCTCTGTATTGTTTTGGAGGCTGTCCTGGAACTCGCTTGGTAGACCAGGCTGGCCTCGAACTCACAGAGATCTGTCTGCCTCTGCCTCCTGAGTGCTGGGATTAAAGGCATGCGCCACCGCCTGGCTTTTTTTTTTGTTTTGTTTTTTTTTTTTGGTTTTCTAAGACAGGGTTTCTGTATATTGTTTTGGAGCCTGTCCTGGAACTCGCTCTGGAGACCAGGTTGGCCTCAAACTCACAGAGATCCACCTGCCTCTGCCTCCCAAGTGCTGAGATTAACCAACACCTGGCTGCTTTTTATTATGTCATCTATGCAGAGACTATACTATATGGGGCCACTGTGCTTGTTGTGGTTATGAATGCATAAATATAGCATAGTTAGAGACGTGAGTATGTTGTTTAAATTCACAGCTGGGAAACAAGGCTGAGGGCCACCAAATTCAAAGTAGGAACTCTCTCTCTCTCTCTTGAATTTTGTTCAAGACGGGGTTTCTCTGTGTAACTTTGGAGCCTGTCTTGGAACTAGCTCTTGTAGACCAGACTGGTTTCAAACTCACAGAGATCCACCTGCCTCTGCCTCCCAAGTGCTGGGCTTAAAGGCGTGTGCCACCATCGCCCAGCTCAGGAACTTTTCTTGAGCAATGGGAATATTTTTACCAGAATATTTTAGAAAACTGCCCTGTACCACTCAAAAGTAGAGGTAATAGGGGTAGGAGAGATGGCTCCGCAATGAAAAAGTGCTTGCTATGCACCCAGAGGACTGGAGTTTCGATCCTGTACTCATGCAGCAAGCTGGGTAACCTACAAGGTTCTGTGACCCAAACTCTGAGGGAGGCAGAGGCCGGAGGATCCACTGGCTTCCTTCCTGGTCTAGAATTCACAGACTTCAGGAAAAGATCCTGCCTTAGATGAAGAGGCAGAGAGAAACAGGGGACACCTGATGTTCTTTTTGCAGACCCCCCCACATAAATAAATCTTTAAAAAATAGAGGTAACAAAAGGGGGGAATTTCTGCTTTTAGCCAAAATTTGACTAAAGCCAAGGACTTGGTTGGGGAAGTGGGGAAATGGTAGAAATACCAGGACAAGGCAAGTGTGTCATTCTGGTTTTTAGGGTTAGTTACATTTACATCTCAATCTTGAAGTCAAATCATAGGACACATACTTAAAACAACTACTTGAAATATGCTTTTCTCTAAAAAAGGAATAGAATGCACAAAATCTAATAAAAAAAGACAACTGGAAAGGGCTCACCAACGAAGCACCATTTGAGACGAGCCTTTCAGGTTAGGACAGGATTTGAACATATGGAGATGAGAGAAGGGACAACATGGATACAGGGCGATGAAAGGTGGGGGCAATCTAACTCTTTGCATCCATTTGGTTGTAATATATAGTATGTGAAGAGAATAATGGGTGACAAAGCCGGACCTTGAATACTAGACTAAGAAATGTGGATCTTATGGCATACGTAGTAGTAAGACTGTGTGGGTGTGGGGGGAGGGGAAGGGCGGCTGGGGATCAAATCTAGGGCATTGTGCACACCAGGCAAGCTCTCTTTCACTGAGCTACACCACCAGCTTAAGACAAAATATTTTGAAGCTGAAGATGGCAGACTCAATGCAAGGTTGGTTTATGGGTGTTGCTATAAATCACACCGAGAAGGGGGAACAAAGAAAACACCCAGAATAGTGAGTAAATGGCTGCAATATTAAAGCACAAGCAAAATAGGGCTTGAATAGCACAGTGAGGATGCAGGGAGAGAGTGTGCTGGAAGACTAGGACAAGCAGAGTTCATGAAAACAGTGGGTGTAAGCTGGGCGGTGGTGGTGGTGCACGCCTTTAATCCCATCACTCGGGAGGCAGAGGCAGGCGGATCTCTGTGAGTTCGAGACTAAGCCCGGTCTACCGAATGAGTTCCAGGACAGCCTCCAAAACAGTACAGAGAAACCCTATCTCAAAAAACCAAACCAAACCAAAACAAAACAAAACAAAAAAAAAAAATAGGCTGATCGAAGAAGAGGCAGACTCCCTCGGTTAAGTACTGAGCTGAACTCAAGGAATCCAGTAACAGAGAGGGAGGACTGATGACCAAAGGGATTAAGACTGGGCTGGTTTAACCCCCAGAAACAGCTGACCTGACAAAGGTTAACTCTTGGATCCCAGGCATCAGCCTGGGAATCCAGCATGGGACTGATCAAGACCCCCTGAATGTGAGTGTCAGTGAGGAGGCCTAGGTAATCTATTGAGCCTTGGGCAGCAGATCAGTACCCATCCCGAGTATACACATGGACTTTGGACTCCCATCCAACAATGTGAGGTGCACTCTCACCCTGAACTCTTGGGGAAGGGTCTAGGTCCTGCCCTATATGAAATGACAGACTATGGACACCCCCATGGAGGGCCTCACCCTCCCTGGGGAAATGAGGGGATAATGGGGGGGTTGGGGAGAGGGCACGGGAGGAGGGGAGGGAAAGGGAGAGGGACCTGGAACTGACTTGTGAAGCAACCTTGTTTCTTATCTAAATTTAAACTGAAAAATAAATAAAAACAAAACAAAACAAAAATAAACACCAACAAAAACGAATGGGTGTAGGCACAAGAGAAAATGTGACATCAGAGGACTGCTTTAAGAAGGTAATGTGAGGCTGGGCGTGGTGGTACATCCCAGCGTTTTGCAGGCAGAGGTAGATGGATCTCTGTGAGTTGATTTACATTGGAAGTTCCAAGTCAGACAGGATTATATGGTGAAACCCTGTCTAAAAAAAATGCAAGAAAGGAAGGAAGAAAAGAAAAGGTCATTCAGTGTTATTGTGTCAGTAAAATGGAGTTGGAGAGGCTGATTAAGGGAAGTTAGAAAGAAGTTTATGAAAAAATTGTGAGACAAGCTTGGGGACAGGGAACAAGGACATCCCCAGCTTAGGAGAGGAAAACTGATGCGGCCTGGGGTGACTTGAATGTAAAGGACGCCATAGCTGAAAGTGGCTGAGGTTTCAAGCCTGGGTGACTTAGACAATGGCGGGGCTGCTGTTAACAGAAAGAAGTCAAGCAGAAGCTGGCTGCAGGGGAAACATCAGCGTGAGGAGGAGGAGGCACACAGAGCTGCCCTGGGGACCTGGCAGTCATCAGATTTGAAGAGAACAATAAGGTGTAAAAATACAAAACCAAAGACAGAGGCAAAGTTTTGCAAACACAGGGCTGGGGAGATAGACCAGCAATTAAGAGCCCTTGGTGCTCTTCCAGAATGTCCAAGTTTGGTCTCAGCACCCATGTCAGATGGTCACAAGGCCTGCAGCTCCAGCTCTGGCCTCTGTGGGCACCTATACGCAAGTGGCATGAACTCACATCGATAAACACATATAAAAAACAAAAGTTTGGGCAACTTGTGAAAACAGGGTTAGGGAGGTTTAAACTAAATAAAAAGTCTTGTCACACAGTAGGTATGAGAGTATTTCTCACTGAATGAATGACTCGAAGCTTGTGAACAATCTTCCCTCTATCACTCTGTCATTGAGGATGCCATTCAAAAAGCATGGATGAAGAGCCTTTTTTTTTTTTTTTTTTTTTTTTTTGGTTTTTTCAAGACAGGGTTTCTCTATATTGTTTCGGAGCCTGTCCTGGAACTTGCTCACTCGGTAGACCAGGCTTGGTCTTGAACTCACAGAGATCCACCTGCCTCTGCCTCCCGAGTGCTGGGATTAAAGGCATGTGCTACCACCGCCCGGCTATGAAGAGCCTTTTGACCACTAATTTGCCCCCTCCATCCACTAGAAGAGTAGCATTTGATGAGGTGATGGAACAGAGCTGAGAAAACTGTAGCAGGAGATCCCCGTGACCCACATGGTGAAGGAAGAGAACCGGCCCTGCAAGTTGTCCTCTAACTCCCATGGGTGTTACGACATGTAAACCTTCTGCTTCCTAAATAAGTGAATAAATGTAAAAGATGAACAAGGAGCAGTTATGAAGGCCTGGATACACTGGATACTAGCCCAGTGAAATGCAGGAGCCTGCAGCAGGAGTGCAGGGAGGATAAAACACTGTCCAAAGGCGTCTTAGAGAGGAAAAGTCTTACCTTACAGCTGACAGTCTAGCATCAGAGGAAGCCAAGCCAGGAACATAAGGAAGCAGAGAGCATGAAGGATGCTCTCTAGGACTTGCTCAGCCTACATTTTTATACAGCCCAGGACCACCTGCCCAGGGGAGGCACCACCCATATGGACTGGGCCTTCTCATATCAACTATTAATCAAGAAAACATCCTACGGACTTGCCTACCAACCAATGCTATGAAAGCGTTTTCTCAGCTGAGGTTCCTTCTTCCCAGATAACTTCAGCTTGTGTCAAATTGACACTCGTTCATCTATTTAGGACATTAAAGTGATTTCTAATTTTCTACCTCTGTAAATAATACTGAGATGAACACCTTGTATGCATACATCTTTGCCCCCTGTTCTTGGGCTGGAATCCTGGCTAAAGTGTTGAAGGGTGAAAAATTTTCAGGAAAATGTGTTAAAATGCCAATTTCTAAAATATCATGTACTATCTGGACATCGTGGTGCGTACTTTTAATCCCAATACTCAGCAGGCAGAGGCATCTCAGTGAGTTCCAGGACAGCCAGGGCTACATAATAGAGAGAACATGTCTTAAAATACAAAACCAAGCTGGGCGGTGGTGGCGCACGCCTTTAATCCCAGCACTCGGGAGGCAGAGGCAGGCGGATCTCTGTGAGTTCGAGGCTAGGCTGGACCGACAGCCTCCAAAACAATACAGAGAAACCCTGTCTCGTAAAACAAAGAAAAAAAATACAAAACCAAAACAAACAACGAAAAATCCTGTACTAAAAGCACTGAAAAAGGAATGACAGTGTCTGCCTCTGGTACTAACACTTGGAGAGGGTAAAGTCATCCTCAGTTACACAGCAACTTTAAGGTCAACCTGGGCTACATGAGGCCCTGTCTTTAAAAAAAAAGTATTGTTGACAAGGAATCAAAGCAACCGGGAGGCAAGGATATTTATTAGCGGGAGAGATCACTTACAAGAGAAACTGGGAAGGTGGGAAGCTCTCTGAAACATGACCAGCATCCAAGAGCGAGATTTACTTTCTCTTTCTATTTTGTCTCTCGCCTGTCAAGGCGTGTGGATGGTATCTGGGATATGTGGGCTCCCCCCTACATATTGTGTTGAAAACAGGACCTGCTGACTCAGGCCGGTAATTCTAGCTAGTTCAGGGAGGCTGAGACAAGAAGGTCTTGAATTCTTGCTTGGGCTACAGATTAAGTTCAATTTCCCAAGTAACTTAAATGAGATTTGTATCAGAATGATAAATAAGATAAACAGGTAGATAGATAGATAGATAGATAGATAGATAGATAGATAGATAGATAGATAGATAGATAGAAGGAAGGCTGGGGATCCTGAAGAGGGGTAGGGCATTTGCCTAGCATGTGTGAGAGCCCGGCTCAATCTCCAATAAGTCAAAAAGAAAAGCAAAAGGATTGGAGGCACCTGGGAGGCCTGCTGAGTGATGATGGATCATCTCAGAGATTTTGAGGAAGTGGGTGGAGGATGCCATAAACTGAGCTGCTGGGCACTCACTGAACTGATTGATCTGTCATCTGTGCTCTGCAAAGACACAGGGTGGACGTTCTTCCGACCAGAAACAGGAACTCCGTGGGTGGGCCCCAAAAGGGAGTGTGAGCTTTGAAACAGGAAAGGAAGTCTGCTTCTGACAGTCAAACACACAACACTGGCTGTTGGCTGGGCAGTGGTGGCGCATGCCTTTTGTCCCAGCACTTGGGAGGCAGAGGCAGGTGGATCTCTGTGAGTTTGAAACCAGTCTGGTCTACAAGAGCTAGTTCCAGGACAGGCTCCAAAGTTACACAGAGAAACCCTGTCTCAAGAAACCAAAAACCAAAACCCAAAAACAACAACAACAACCAACCAACCAAACAAACAAAAAAAAGGCCGCAACACTGTGCTGCCCATTTATCCGTAACCATCATTCAGATCTGTCACTCATGCCCACCTAAATCAAGCCTTTGCTTTTAAAAAGATGTATTTTATTTTAATTATATGTGTGTGGGTCTGTGCATGTGAGTGCAGGTACCTGTGCAGAACAGAGGTGCTGGATCTCCCTAGAGCTGGAGTTACAGGTGGGTTACAGCCCAAGGTGGGTGCTGGGAACTGAACTCAGGTCCTCCAGAAGAGCAGCGTGTGCTCTTAAACTCTGTGCCATCTCTCTAGCACCAGGTCAAGTGTTTATTCAGCATCTCGTCTTGGATTCTCTCTTCATTTTGATTTAAATGTTGTATTCATTTTCATTTTCATTTTCTTTTTTTAGGTTTTTGAGATAGGGTCTCACTCTGTAGTTCTGACTGGCCTAGAACTTTCAATGTAGACCAGGCTAGTCTTGAACTCACAGACACTCACCTGCCTGTTTCCCAAGTACTGGAACTAAAGTTGAGAATCACCACATGTGGTTTCTTTTCTTTCCTTTTTAAAAAAGAACTATGTGGATGCATGTGAGCTTGAGTGTATGCATATGTGTATATGCACCACGTGTGTGTTAGTGGAGACCAGAAGAAGGCATCAGATGCCTTGGAACTGGGACCCCAGGAAATTATGAGCCTTCTGATGTGGGCACTGAGAACTGAACCTGTGCCCTCTACAAGAGCGGCAAGCTCTCTTAGATGCAAAGTTATCTCTATAGCTCCTCGTTAGTTTTCTTTTTCTTTTAAAATTTGTGCATTGTGTATACATTGTGTAAAAATTATTTACCGTGTATGTATGTATCATTTGTGTGGGGGATGGGGTGCCACAGCGCATGTAGAGTTAGAGGGCAACTGTGTGGCATTGGTTCTCTCCTACCTTTGTCCGCTGAGCCATCTGGCCAGGTCATATTAGTTTTCTGTGCATGTGCTTTTTAATTTGCTATTGTTCCAACGACTGACATCTTGATGTTCAAGTCAGATGCCAAACAGTTGCTGGATACTGCATTTACCTTCCTCCCCACATCCCATCCTTCACTGAGTTCTAATTGATTATATATGCCTACAAATATTTCTATATTGTATTTTTTTAACCTTGACTTTTGATACTCTAGTCTAAGCTGTATGTATGTATGTATGTATGTATGTATGTATGTATATACATTTATATTTCTGTCTCTTCCATTACAGGCTAAATTTCTTGAGGACACAGATGTATCCATTATGCCACCACTGAATGTATGTATATCAAGGGCTTAACAGGCTGTCTGGCATAGATTGGGACCAGAGACTACTTCAAATGACCTGTGATGATGAGTACAGTGTTAGAAAGGTCGGGGGATTTTAAAACATTTATCATCATTATTGTGTGTGTATGTACAGTGTGTGTGTGTGTGTGTGTGTGTGTGTGTGTGTGTGTGTGTGTGTGTACAGGTGTGCCACAGTGCATGAGTGGAGGCCAGAGGACACCTTCCAGAGTCCATTTTCCTTCTCCTCTGTGGATCCCAGGGATTGAACTCAGACTCGTGAGGCTTATGTGGCAAGCCCTTTTACCCACTGAGCTGTTTTTCCAGTCCAGAAAGGAAGTAGTCTTTAACACATCATCACGTATGTTTAAAGCTTATAGAATAAGGGTTCTGTCTGATTTCAGGAAACATTCTGCTACAAATGGAGTAGTCTCACCCTGCTCTTCCACCCGTGCTTGCAACTGCTACCCCAAAATTGGTTTTTACCTGACACTTAGAGATATGATCTGAATATCTGGACTTCCTAGTCATGGTGTCATTAAGACTAGTGCCTGGGCCCAGTGAAATGGCATGGTTGGTAAAAATGTTTGCCATCAGACCTGAAACCTGAGCTCCTTCTCCAGGACTCACATGGCTGGGATAGAATGGACTCCAAAGGTCGTCCTCTCACTGCTATACATGGGCCATGGCATTTGTGGACCATGCACACGAGATAAAAAGATAAAACACACAAAAAATAGCATTTGGGCAGCACTCAGGAAGTAGAGGCAGGCAGATCTCTGTGAGTTCGAGGCCAGCCTGGTCTATAGCGCTAGTTCTAGGACAGTCAGAGCTATACAGAGAAACCCTGTCTCAAAACTAACTAACTAGCTAGCTAACTAGCATTTGTATGGAGTGGGGAGGTTCTTTTGTACCACCCTCGATCAGACTGTAACAGATGGATACCTGGAAAGCCATCTGGCAGGACGTACTAGTGTTTCCTCTGGGTTCATCTAACAAAAACAATTTACTGTAAAATTCAGAGTATTTCCAGTTTCTCCACCCTTTTCAGGACTGATGCAGGTCTGGGGTTCGGGAGGAGTTAGTGGCTGCTTTTCTCTAGTTGTAACTCTTGCCTGGGGATAGGGCACTCACCAGCAAGCAGTGACACAGAGCATGAAAGTGTTGCTGATTCGTTTCCAGCTCATCCCAGTCCAGCTTCCAGCAGCTCGTGGGTCTGAGGATGAAGGGGAGTCCATAGGTCAGGGACTCACAGATGTGACTGCATTTTAGAGCTCTGGAAAAGAAAGACTTCTTAGTGGTATCCGGCACCTCTACCCACCCCCATCTACATTCAGCTCTGACCGAGGACTCTGTTGTGGCTCAGGGCGTGTAATTCTCGGAGTGTGTGGCCAGTGTCAAGCATGGAATCTGGCACACTGAAAGTCTCAGAGCTCAACAGTCTTCGCATGGGGCCCTGCAGTGTGAAGTCGGGAGTAGCAAAGCTGGGCTTTCCCATCGCTGAGCTAGCCCAGAGATGGGGTTCCCGAAGCAGCAACTCCTAGAACCTAGAGGAGTGGTAGGGATGGAGCTGGACCTTGACACGAGTTGCCCTTGGAAGGCTCATTCCCACACTAACACCACGGCCTTTGGCAAATCCACTGGGTGGCTGAACACCCTTGCAACAACCTTGCTTTTCTCTGCCCTCAGATGCCGTGTTTCCACTCCTGCCCATATCTCCAAGTCCTCTGAGGCAGCAAGACCTCTCTGCCTTCCACTTACTGAGGAGCCCAACCTTACTTTTTTTTTTCATGGCATGTTTGTAACTGCTATCTGACTGTTGCCTGACTGCCAAGATATAACCTGAATCTCTGCACTTCCCGGCCATGGAATCAAGAAGAACAGAGGAGAATGGCGAGGCTTCCTCAAACCATACTTGATCACTTGCAGCTTGTATGGAGAGTCTGACGACAAGGAAGCCATCTGGTAGAGAGTGCTGATGTCTCCTTGGGGGTCATCTACTCTCAGCATGCCATCGGCTGTACCGGGAAGCAGGGATGGGCTGAGAAATCGCTCTTGGAGGTCACATTTCAGACATACTACTATCAAAGGAGAGTCAGAGAAGAGGCCAGGTTACAAGTTACCTCAGGCTGTCACTGAGAGACAAGTTCACTTTCACTAGGCAGTCAAGGGCGAGGAGTAGGTAGGGGGCACAGGAAAAGAAGCCAGCTTGGCTTGAGGAGGTAGGGCAGTCCTGCCCCCTGTGTTCTAGCTATTGCTCCCCAAGCTTTACTTCTCTGAGCCTGGCATGGTTTGCCCTCGCTTTACGGCCAGGCTCACTGAGCACCTGTCTTATAGCAAGAGGTCTGGTTTGCATTCAGTTCAGGAGGGACACGTGTCCTTGCTGGAGCAGCTAATGCTTGCTAGGTCTCAAAGCCGGGGTAATATGCAGAGGCCCTTGGGTAACCACAGAAGGAAATCTTGCCTCTGCTGCTTCCCTGCGGCTTTGGCAAGCATGCTGGTCAGATGAAGGACAGGCAGGAAAACAGAAGTCGGTCAGCTGACTGCCACTGGTTTTTCTATGCGCTCTTCTAGGGGGTGCTCAGGACTATGGGAGGAACAAGTTCCTGAAATAGCTTATGTTTAATGTCTGGAAGGAACCCGCATATTAGACCTCCAAGGCCTTGGAGCACAGCGGCAGCATTAAACACCAGAGTGCACAGACTGGCACCGAGTTATACTATTCTCGGTGTCTGGCACTCTGCTCTATTAAGGTTTTGGCTTTTTAAAAACATTTCTATAATTTATTTTTGTTTTGTGTTTATTGGTGTTGAGTGTATGTCTGTGTGAGGTGTCAGAAGCCCTGGAACTGGAGTTATAGACAGGTGTGAGCTGCCATGTGGGTGCTGGGAATTGAACCTGGGTCCACTGGACGGGCAGCCAACGCTCTTAACTGCTGAGCCATTTCTCCAGCCCCACCCCGTTTTGAGACAGGCTCTCCTGCAGCCCAGATTGACCTCTGACTTGCCGTGTAGCTGAAGGTGACCTTGAACTTCTGCTCCCCTTGCCGCTATCCCATGAGCGCTGTGGTTTCAGGTGTGTATTACTATTTCTGGCTTTCTAGTCCAGCAATTACCTTCAGGTGCCAAATGACATAATGCTCGAAGCCTGAATCCTTGATACTACAAAGCATTAACATACATATCTGGTTTGAATATGGATAACAAGCTTGCAAGAATATGAACCCTGAATCCTTGTGAGAAGGTTAGTAGGTTATGATGATTTGTGGAATGACCAGACTGTCACACGAGGTAAAAATAAAAACAGAAGCAAATCGCAGTGACATGTCACCCAATTAAAGTCTGTTATGTTATATACGAATTTAAAAACCAAATAAAAAATATCAAGGTAACATGGGAAAAATAGATCGGGTGATAGATTCAGCGGGATTTCTGGGGCCCGGTTCATAAGATGTAGATTTTAATTCATCTCATTGAACTCAAGAGGGACTTTGTTTATGAATATGCCTCCCTTCATTTCTTCTCTGCCTGACTTCCCCATTACAGGCCACTGGGATTTAGGATTGGGAAGCTTTGTCTATCTGGATGAAGTTCTCATTGGTTGCAACAAGAATCACCCTAAGAGGTAACTACAGTCTAATCTTGATTGTGGTTGTTTATAATCTCCATGGGTTGTATCATTCTGGAGGAGACTGAGTTTCTCCAGACTCTGTTCCAGTTGTGCCTGACATCTGGATTCCAGCGAGGCCCTGGCTTGCAGAGGAGCTGATCTAAGACATGCACGCTGAAGCTCTGTGGGCTTCTGAAGCACGGCTACAGTTGGCGTATACTCTGCCTCTGACCCCGGTGATGACAGCTTTGGAGAGGCGACCTGGAGGGAAGCTGGAGAAAGTCTGATCTGAGCCAAGTGCAGATGCTGTGGAGCAGTAGAGGCAAAACAGACTTCAGCAGTTCCTGGACTTTGAGGGCTTCAGCTCCACTAGTGAGAGAAGTGAGTCCCTATCGCTTTTGTTTAGGGTGCCTAAGCACCAGGTGGGTTAGTGGTGGACAAAGGCCTAAGTTCTGGAGTAGACAGACTGGTGCTTGTTGAGTGTATTCTGGGAAAGAACTGTCAAGTGCACAAACAGAGATTCCTGGTCCTAAGATGAAGAAGGGGCCCTGGGAATTGCTGTTCTCTGAAGCCCCAGGAAAGTGCTTAATTCCTTCGTCTTACTTTCCTCATGTGTAAAAATAGGTATAGTATTATATTTGGTTTGTAGACAAATTTTTCACACATTAAGATAGATCTCTAGATCTGTCTTACAATTGCTGTTGGCCAGGCAGACAATCTTAGCACTTAAATTCTCCCAGGAAGGATAAAATTATACTGCTAAGTGACAAGAAAACACTATGTCGTGTTTAACTGACAGCATTTCCATTCTTAGCGGTATAAAAATAGTGCATGTCTTATAATTGATAGCATCTTAGATCTGATGACATATTCAGTGGCAGCATTTGCCTGGTGGTGGTGTGTAAAGCAGAAGGGGATTATGCAAGAAAAGAAGTTAGCGTAGTAGCTTGGCAGAGGAAAGGCACGCAAATGTTAAATACAAGCCAACTTTTATGTGAAGTTGCTGGCTGCTTTTACTGAGGAAGGTGAGTGAGTGAATTGCAGAGGAATTGGTAGAATCAGCTTGGGACACAATACAAAGGAGGTCCTGGGGAGGCATTTTGCAGGCAAAGGAAAACAGATTACTATCAAGTTAAGCCATCAAAGGCATTCCAGGCCATAGGTGCTATAAAAGGAAAGTTATTTATTTAGTGTGTATTTGTGTGCGTGTGAGTCTGTGTGTGCGTGCATGCATGAATACCATGGAACATATGTGTAGGCCAGAGAACAACCTGTGGGAATCTGTTTTTCCATAACATGGGACGTGGGTTTGAACTCCAGTGGCTTAATGGCAGGTGCCTTTGCCTACTGAGCCTAAGGTTTTAATGGAGGAAGAAACAGAATCTGATAGCTGTCCTTGGGAAGAGGGGAAAACCATATTCCTATTTATACTTTCAGAGGGCTTTTTCCGCATCCTGCAAACGCGATCATCATAGCAGAGTGCTATTACAGTAGGAGAAGAGACTTCAAACATGCTGCTACCTGGGGCTGGAGAGACGGCTCAGCAGTTAAGAGGGCTGGCTCTCCTGCCGAGGACCTGGCTCACTTCCCAGCACCCACATGGCAGCTCCCAGTTAACTGTCACTCCAGCTTCAGGGGATCCAGTGCTGTCTCCTAGCCTCTGTGAGCACCGCATGCACACAGTGCACAGACACACATGCAGGTGAAACACGCATATTCATTAAAGTGTGCTACATATATGTGGAGTCTTCAGAGGTGGTACAAAGCACGTGTCATGTCAGAGCCTGGGAAAAGGACTTTGGGAAGCTCGATACTCAGTTCTCCTTTCAACCCTCGAGGGTCTCCATAGTTGCCGCCATTACCCTATTCTGTGGAGAAAACGGGTACAAACAAACCTCCAACCCCAAACAACACTTTGGTGTCTTCCCTGATGAGATGGGTCCTCAGGAGTTGCCCTTTGTAAACTCAGTGCGGCTGACTATACTGGTAAGTCCATTTGGCCCCAGCCATAGCAGTAGCTAGGCCCTTGTTGACAGGCCTGGAGCTGGCTAGCTGCCTGAACTGCTCCATGAACATGATCTTGTGCTCATGTGGTCCTCTCTGGGGCTTGTTTCTGAGTTGTTGTAGTTTTCTCAATTTGGTGCCTCGCTAGTGAGATTTTTAAGAGCTTTATTTTTAGTTTATGTGCACAGTTATGTGTATAGTTAAGTGTGTACGTACGTATACTACATGAGTGCAGTGGCTGAAGAAGGCATCAGATCCCCTGGAAGTGGAGTTGCAGGAGACTGTGAGCTGCCATGTGGGTGCTGGGAACTGATTCTAGGTACTGAGCCATGTCTCCTGCCCCTGAGAAGATTTTTATTTACTGTTATGATTCTTATCACAGGCAGTGTGGATATTATAAAGGAAAAAGACTCTTGAATCATAGTACCAACAATGCCTACCACATTAAGAGTAAGAATATTGGGCACAGTGCAAAATTCAGTGTATCCTGCTATGGTGTAGCCAATGTCTTATCATTGAGGCATCAAGGGCTTTGCTTCTGTAACTACTTGGCCCTTGCTGGCTGGGATGGCCACTCCTTATAGCTTTTCTCTTTATAGCCATGCTGTCACTAAACATGTCACCGAATCCTCCTACAACCCTTAGGCCTCAATGATCTGTATTTTGATGACTCACCAGAGTCATCTAGACTTATAATCCTAGACAAGGATAGACTTAGCCTACAGAACCTATGTTTTCAGGGTTGTGTACTTGGATTATCCCCGGCTCGGGGAGAAGGAGGAAGGCTTTGTGGAGTAAGAAGAAGATGGATGTGTTCTCGGTCGGTTTCACTGTTATGCAGCCAAGCTTTGAAGAAGACCTCCATGCTCACAACATCGTTGTCAAGGGTCTGAAGGACAATGTCGGCATCTAGGATTGCACTCTCTGCAAAAGAAGGGAGGATGATGGTTAAGGCGCTTTTGTTTGTTTTGAGAAGGGTTATTATTCATTTAGGATCTTTTAGGGGATGGGGGCAAGTCTGGGAAGATGACTGACTGTAAGAGCCTGTACTGCTCTTGTAGAGGACCTGAGTCCAATCGCTAGCACCTATGTCAGGTGGGACACCACTGCCTGTAACTCCAGCTCCTGGGATCTGATGATCTCTCTTCTAAACACCAAGGGTGTCTGTACTCACACATGCACATGCATCATTTATAATAATAAGTATTCACAGTGACTTAAAACTAGGTTTATTTTAATTAAAAATGGTTTATGTGTTGGGGCTGGTCAGATGACTCAGCTGTCGAGAGCACTGTGCTTGAAGAGGATCTGGGTTTGATTCCCAGTCCACCTGGTGTCTCAAAACTGTCTGTAACTCAAGCCCCAAGGGATCCAACACCCTTTTTGAACCTCAGCAGGCACCAGACATGAATGTGGTACACATATATGCAAGCAGGCAAAATACGCATGTAAAATAATAAAATAAATCTAAAAATGTTAAAAATCGTTATGTGATTGGGTGTTTTGTCTGCATGTAAGTTTGTGCACTAAAAGCATGCCTGACACCCACATAGGGCAGAAGAGGGTACCCAATGTCCTGGAACTGGTGGTATAGACTGCTGCTGTGAGCTGTCTTGAGGGTGCTGGGAATTGAATTTAGAAGAGTACTCTTAACTGCTGAGTCATTTCTCCAGTAACTTTTTAAAAATTTTTAGTTAAGTGTCTGTGTTAAGGGTGCAGGTGTGTGCATGCAAATGCAGGTATCTGTGGGGAATCAGAAGAGGGCATCAGAGTCCCCTGGCTGGAGTTACAGAGAGTTATGAGCTATCTGTGTGCTGGGAAACTCTGGGGAGCCATCTCTCCAGCCCAAGTATTTAATTATTATTATTGCTGTTATTATTTTTGAGACAGGGTTTAACTGTGTATCCCTGGCTGTCCTGGATCTCACTATTTAGATCAGGCTAGCTTTGAACTCATAGAGATCTGTCTGCCTCTACTTCTCAAGTGCTGAGATTAAAGGCATGCACCACCGCACCTGGCTAAGTGTTTAATGTTTTAATTAAACTTTTTTTCCAACATAGAGTCTTGCTATGTAGCTCTGGCTAGCCCAGCATTCACTGTGCAGAGCAGGTCTTGAATCTTCCATGAGCCTCCTACCTTGGTTTCCCAGTTGCTGGGATTACAAACTTGAACCATCACACACATCTAATTTTTTAATTATATATTTTGAAAAGTATAAACTTTAAATATATCTATCTTCTTTCACATCAGTTGTACGTCTCAATATCTGTCCTAGACACATTCTTGGAGCATACACAAGAGATACACAAAGATATTCCGCACAGAATTGCCATAACAACAATCAAACTCTAAACAGGAACGTGCTCAAACTGGTGTGTACTATATAATTGTTAGCAATTTAAATATAAGTATACTGACATGGGAATCTAGAAGGAAGCCATGAAGGAAGCTGTAGGGCAGATATGATCCCATTTGTATGAACATAAAACTACCTGCATAAGTACATACATGATATGTACATGTACTTTATAAAGATCTGTTAGTTGCTGGGGAGCAGAAATGGGCAGGGTTCTGAGACACATTCCCTGTTCATTTACACTCCTATATTCTTTACATTTTATCTTAATTGTGTATTTCTGTTTTAAATATCCTAATGGTCTGGAGAGATGACTCAGCAGTTGAGAATGCTTGTTGTTCTTGCAAAGGACCAGAGTTTGGTTCCAGCACTGACTAACACTGGGCAACTCACCAACACACACACACACACACACACACCCAAAATAAATAAAATAAATCTTTAAAAAAAACACTAAAATATTCTAGAATATAAAAGCTATGAAAATTACATAAGAATACAGGTTAGTTATTAAAAAGACATATCAGTTTTATGGTGTCATTTATATAAATTAATTATTACCCCTGTTAAAATGAATCTGAACATCTAAAAGAAAAAAGATGAGCTATTGCATTGGGTTCTACCTTGTGATATAGATTACAGAGTTAATGACTTGTACACTGTCTCACAAATGTGTTTGGTGTAAAGAGGAGGGGCTGGGCTGGTTTGTGATGAGTGGTTCTGGGTAAGTAGGTTGACAGGCTTTCCTGGGTCCTTCTGAATTCAGCCAGATCTACCCCTGGTGCTGGGGTCTGGTTCTGCAGATAACGGCTGTCAGGGAAAGTCAAATAAAAAGTAGTGGAAGAAGCAGGGACCGAAGACGTGAAGGAAGAGCTGAGGAGAAACCCTGAGGGGCTTTGCTGAGATACAAAGGGCCTAAGAAAAGCCAGTGGCTCAAATGAATTAACTTCTGTGTCTGACTCATGAATGCCGGGCGGTTTATTTCTAGAACGACATTCCTGAGGAGACGTTGGTAGAGGTGGCTGAGTCTCCACCACAAGAACAAAGAAGGTTCAGTTCAGCGTGCTGGCTCCAACACAGGTGGTGTGGGGCACTAGATGATTCCCATCTCATTCAAGGACAGGGAGAGCAAGCACACGTTCTTTTTCTTTTTTTCTGCTCAGCACAATCAACTCTGCTAAATAGTTATGCAGAGTCATTCCTTACCAGCTGTTTCATTCATTCCATCAGGAGCAAAGAACTCTGTCCCCAGGGAATTTTAAAAGCAGCATTATTCCTGAGCATCCCTTCTCACATTCCTGTTTGTTCCATTGTGTTTTATGGTGCTATGATAATAAGCAAAAAGATGTTGCCAAAGAAATGTTTAAAAAATAATGTGGGTCTACTTCTGGCATAGGCAAACAATTGATAGTTTTTACTGTTCTTTTTGTCCCTGAGCCTTTGAACTTTGAGTTGAGTAACACGTTTGGGGATGAGTGAGCAGCTTTCCCTCAGTGAGGCAAAAGAGCCATTAAAGCTACAAGGGCAAGTGCAGAGCTAAAGAAATGGAATGGAGGGGTTGGAGAGGTGGCTCAGTGGTTAAGAGCACTGGCTGCTTTTCTAGGAGACCTGGGTTCAAACCCCAGCACCTACACTTTGGCTAATAACTGCCTGTAACTCCAGTTTTCAGGGGATTCAGCTGGCCACCCTCTGGTTTCCCCAGGCACCAGACACACATGCGATGCACATACATACAAAACATTCATACACATAAAGTAAAAATAAATATTCTTTTTTTTTAAAGAGAGACTCAGAGAAGTGAGTATAAAGGGTAGAAGATTGGAAACTCCTACAATAGGAAACGGGGAGACAAGACATCATTATCCATATTAAGAACGTAGAAACAACAACAACAAAAGGGTTTCCTAAAGTAATTAAAACTATGAATTTAACGAGGAGTGGTAAGACCATGCAGCTCCTTTAAGAAGAAAGGAATGAAGCTGGGTGTGGTGACTCATGTTCTACCCAGCACGCAAGAGGCAGAGGTAGGTGGATCTCTGTAAGTTCAAAGCCTCCCTGTTTCACATAGAGACTTCCAGGTCAGCCAGAGAAACACAGTGAAACCTTGTCTCAAAAAAAAAAAAAAAAAAAAAAAAAAAGGAGAAATGTCACCTTGTCACCTTTAACAGCAAATACAAATACGCTAAGACTAGAACAAAGCAAGGGTAAGCGTGATGCCCTGCACAAGGATGCCGTGCAAACCGCAAGACTTTGCAGTAGCTTTATTGATGGTCTCGTAACTTAGAGGATGGAGATCCACACTGGACAAGGAGAAAAGTCACCAGAAATGGAACACGTGTCCCAGCAGCAGAGACGTGAATGTCACCTCTGTTTGGGGATTGTGGCAGTCACAGTTCTTTCTCCAAAATGTTCTAGCTTTTCCGTTAGTTCTGAGCTTGGGAAGCTAAATGTCTGAGAGGGTGCTGGCAAAAGCCGCTTGGAATAACCCGTCCTTGAGCATGGCACCTCCATGATGGAAAATGCCATGCCATCAAATGAGCTAGTCAGCCAGTCTCCCCCAGCAGTGTTCATTGTTTGTATTCTAACTTTTTAAAAACATAACTAATTAAATTTATTTTTATTTTATTTATTTATTTATTTATTTATTTATTTATTTATTTATTTATTTTGGTTTTTCGAGACAGGGTTTCCCTGTGGCTTTGGAGGCTGTCCTGGAACTCGCTCGGTAGACCAGGCTGGTCTCGAACTCACAGTGATCCGCCTGCCTCTGCCTCCCGAGTGCTGGGATTAAAGGCGTGCGCCACCAACGCCCGGCTAATTAATTTATTTTTATGTGTATAGGTGTTTTGCCTGCATGTGTGTCTGGGGGCCATGAGTGTGCAGTGTCCACAGAGGCCAGAAAAGGACATTAGATACCTTGGAACCGGATTTACACATGGTTGTGAGGCCCTCGTGGGTAATGGGAGTCAAATCTGTGTCCTCTGGAAGAACAGCCAGTGTTCTTGACTGCTGAGTCATCTCTCCAACCCCCATTTCTCTCTGTCTCTGTCTCTGTCTGTCTGTCTGTCTGTCTGTCTGTCTCTTTTTTTTCTTGACTGTTTGAGACAGGATTTCTTTGTGTAACAGTCCTGGTTGTCCTGGAACTCAATTTGTAGACCAGGCTGCCCTCGAACACCCTGAGATCCACCTGCCTCTGCCTCCCGAGTGCTTGGATTAAAAAGGGGTGTGCCACCAATGCCAGGCTCCAACCCCCATTTCTAACTTCTTAACCTATGCACTCTGGGAATAGAAGCAGCAGAACTTTTTCCTTTGAAGAAGTTCCCATGTTGTCTCCACAGCGGTGCTGAGCTTCAGGGTTGAGTTCATTTTTCTGTCTCAGGAGTGGCATCCTTTCAGGGATGAGATAGAGACGTCCCTCTGCTAAGAGCAGGGCCTGTTCTTCCAGAGGACTCAGGTTCGATTCTACTGTCACCTACTCACCTTGGAGCACTCGGTATGACCCATCATTCCTCAGACGTTTCCTGCCTCCCCTTCCTCAGGCTGTTCCTTTTCATTGCCACCTGTTGTCAACCTATTTTTAAGACCAAGTTCAAACGCCACCTGCTTACCTGCCCTGACCCACCCTCCATTTGTAGGTAATGTTGGCAGGGCATTCATTTTACACTTGTGCTGTCACTGTTGCCGTTTGGGGACACATTTGATCTCCCCCATTTAAATGTAGGCTTCTGGTCGCCCATATCCTCCCCATCCCCCAGCTCAGGGCCTCAGCCAGCTGAAGCTTAGCAAGGCCCGTTGCTCCCTTTGCTTTTCCGGTGACTCTCCGGCTTCAGCTAAGTTAGTCTCCTTGTGGCATGACTTCCTTCCTTCCGTAGGACTTTTATTGCTCTGTTAATCCACACGCCTCCTCCAGCATTTGACTCAGAACTTTGTCCAGGAGCTATGTTCAAATTATCCCTTTGTCTGCCCTAATTAGCACCCCTGGGTGCTTGTGGGCTTCATCTCCACAGTGTTAATCATACTCGTTGTTTCTTCTGAAGGGTGTCTCTTCCTGAGTTCATGAAAGGCAGTGAGATTTAGTGGAAAGACCTGGACTTGAACTGTCCCTTGAATATTGTTAGTTATGTGTTCTCGGGTAGGGGGAGGACACAAACCTGTTTCCTAGTTATCATGAAGCACTACCACGTGAGATGCTTGAGGACTGCATGTAGTTGGTCCAGCCTTCCTCCCTTCTCCTCCTCCCTCCCCACCCGACAGTCACTCTGAGATGAAACAGGGTCTCCTATGGCCCAGGTTGGTCTCAGACCCATTATGTAGCCAAGGTGATCTTGAACCTCACCGCCACACCCAGTTTACGTGGTGCTGAGGGCCAAACCCAGGGCTTTGTGAATGTAAGATAAGCATGCTAGTAACTGAGCTACATGCCCGGCCCCTTTCCTCTTCTCTCATCCACAGAATGATTCACTCTCATAGGCAAAACAAAAAACAAAACAAAAAAACAG
Organism: Mesocricetus auratus; assembly: GCF_017639785.1. Taxonomy (NCBI): domain Eukaryota; kingdom Metazoa; phylum Chordata; class Mammalia; order Rodentia; family Cricetidae; genus Mesocricetus; species Mesocricetus auratus. Next base: position 144,234,515 of record NW_024429266.1, on the reverse strand, counting down.
ACAAACAAAAAACCCCCAAGAGCCGGGCGTTGGTGGCGCACGCCTTTAATCCCAGCACTCGGGAGGCAGAGGCAGGAGGATCTCTGTGAGTTCGAGACCAGCCTGGTCTACAAGAGCTAGTTCCAGGACAGCCTCCAAAGCCACAGAGAAACCCTGTCTCGAAAAACCAAAAAAAAAAAAAAAAAAAAAAAACCAAAAAAAAAAAAAAAAAAGAAAGAAAAAAAAACCAGGAAACAAAAATGTACTTTATTTTTCTTTAAACTGTTTTCCTTCGTCACTGTCCTTGGCTTCTGCTTTAACGTATGTAAGAACGCCAGCTCAGCTACTGCCACGTTACCCGTAAATATATCTAACTGTGCTAAACCTGGGAGTTGGGAAGGAAATAGTGCTCTTAGATGATGAAGAGCAGCTCCCGCATTGACTAGAAGGCAGGGCATTGCATGTCCAGTGAGGGCCCTGAGTGAAACTACAGCCTAGTGTTCTGGTAGCCTTGCCTGAGTCATTGTAGCCCCAGGAGGCTGCATTCATAGTCTATGTGTGGGCTTATTCTGCCCCATAGTGGCCACAAGCCATGACAGCCTTCGCTGGGCTCTTTAAGCTCTGCTGGAAGAATCAAGTAATGCCTGCAGCAGAAACAACCCTGAAGCAGTGTCACACAACAGAAGTGTATCTCTTAAAAATATTTTATTTTCTGGGCATGCGCATATACCTGAAAGTATGTATGTGTGTATGTGTTCCATGTATGTGCAGGCGCCTGCAGAAGCCCATGAACTTGGGTTGACAGACTATCATGGGCTGTCATATGGGTGCTGAGAGGCAAACCTTGACCTCTGGAAGAGTGAGCACCCTTAGCTGCTGAGCCTTCTCTGCAGTCCTCTAAGTGTATTTTTGTGTGGTCCTCTACGCAAGTACTAGGTGATTTATTTTTCTTGACATAAAATGTCTAAGCGGCCTTAAGTGGTTCCAGGGAAATGGAACTCCCAAACAGTCCTCCAGCTCATACCCACTCCTAGAAAGGCCTAGAGATCAGCTCAGTTCTACCAACAGAGTTATGGGTGAGAACCCTCTGAAATTGCGTAGAGTTTCCTCTGTACGTGAAGGCACATTTGGGTTGGGTAGGGGAAGAGGACAGGGGCTTACTTAACTTTACCAGATCCTCAGAAAGTCTCTGTGAGCCTTAAGATATCAGCCAAGATTTATTGTTATTGCTACTACGTATATATGTGTGGCTATGTGCTTGTAAATGAAGGTGCCTGTAGGGGCCAGAGGCATCAGATCCCCTGAATCTGGAGTTATGTGCAGTATGAGTCCCTTGATGTGGGTTCTGGAAATTGAACTCCCATCCTCTGCAAGGGCTTGGCATACTTTTAACTAGTAAGCCACATTTCTAGACCCTGAAGACCTCTCTTTAAAAAATATTATTGGATATGTGGTGTGTGTGTGTGTGTGTGTGTGTGTGTGTGTGTGTGCATATTGTGATCGTCAGAAGATAACTTGCAGGAGTCATTTCTCTCCTCCCATCATGTGGGTCTTGGAGGCCAAACTCAAGTCACCAGGCTTAGCAACAACCACTAAGTCATCTCCCTGATCCCCGAATCTCTTCTTCTTTGCTTTGTGTGTTTTGAGGGAACACAAATGGTGACTGTCCCTTAGGAAGAAAAGTCTTAGGATTATTCCGTGACAGCTAAGCTTGCATTGGTTTTTGAGGCTGTTCCTTCCCTGGATACTATAAAAAGGAGTCCTAAACAGAGAAGTGTGTGTGTGTGTGTGTGTGTGTGTGTGTGTGTGCATGTGTGCGTGTGTGTGCATGTGTATGTGTGTGTGTGCATGTGTGTGTGTGTATTGTGCACCACACCTGGTACCTTGTCCCCTCCGTGTCTCCAGTACCAGCCTAGAGCTTGGCATGCAGCAGGATTCAGTAAATGCTTCAATGAACAGAAAGAATGAATTATAGCCAGGCTGCTGTACAGTTCCTCTGTGACTTCAGGCCAGTCCCTTCGTCTCTGTAACTTCAACTCTTACATTTGTATGGTGTTTTGAATGGGATGTCCCCTATAGTATTGGGCATTTGAATACTTGGTCCTCAGTTAATGGCATTATTTGGGGGAGGCTTAGGAAATGTGGCGTTTCTGGAGGAAGTGTGTCACCGGGAGTGAGCATGAAGAGCTTAAGGCCCGGTTCTACTGCCGCTTTGTCCTTTTTGTGGTTGGAGATGTGAGCTCTCCTGCTCCTGCTGCCGCGCCCGCTGCCCGCTGCCTGCTGCCCTCACCATTTTGAACTCTGCCTCTCTGCAACCATAAACTAAAACAAACTTTCTTCTAAAAGTTGCCTTGGCCATGGCATTGTACTATAGCAACAGGAAAGTAACTAATACTGTAAGCTGGAAGTGGCGGTGATGCCATTGAATAGAAAACAAGGATACTGGACACCGGGAAGCATTGTGGACTTTCAAACACCGTGCAGCTTCTGGGCATGAAGATCAGAAAGTTGCCTTTCAGAAGTCTACAAAGATGTGGGCATTTTAGACCTGGCCATTTCTTTTTTTTTCCTGCATGCTGAAAATTTCAATGAAGAAGAAAAAAATTTTAACCACAGTTCTTAATGGTCCTATTTTCATTTTATTAAAAAACAAAGTCCCTATGTAAAAGAGGTTGCTTGTAGTGATTGAGGTATGCTAAAGTGTGTGTATTATTTGGAGCTGGAATGATAACTCAGTTGGTAAAAATGTTTGCCTCATGAGCATGAGGACATGAGTTTAATCCCCAGATTCTGTGTGAATGGTGGTGTACACTTGCAATCCAAGCACTGGAGAGGCAGAGGCAGGAGGATACCTGGGGCTCACTGGACAGCCAGTTAGTCTAATCGGTGAGCTCTAGACCCACCAGAGAGCCCATCTCAAAGGAGGACAGCCTCCAAAACAATACAGAGATACCCTGTCTCAAAAAACCAAAAAAAAAGAGAGTCTTTTATTACCCCTGCAGACATTAATTTACATATGATACAACTTAAATGTGTTCAGTGTAAACTGATATTCAAAATTTTCAATCTGCCTTGGAAGTAGTGTTTTCTTAGGCACTGTGGGAAGAGAGGAGGGCCAGGAAGGGTGAATGCAGAAAGGGCTAGGAAGACAGTCAATCTGACGGCACAGCCACAGCAGCCACAGCAATGAGTTCAATCTGACGGCACAGCCACAGCAGCCACAGCAATGAATTCAATCTGACGGCACAGCCACAGCAGCCACAGCAATGAGTTTTGCCTCCTTTAAACATTTAAGACTTTACCATTAATAGTGATATTGATATTCATTACTAATAAATAATTATTAATGGTGTTAATGATCATTAACAATGATCACGTGAGCAGGCACATATTGCTGCCCACGTACCAGGGCATGAGTGTGGAGGTCCGAGGACAATTTTTGGGAACCAGCACTCTGATTTCACTGTGAAACCCAGGGTTTGAACTCGGATCATTGAGCCTGCATAGTGAGCTAAGCTGAATAAGAAAAGGTTGAAAAGTTCTCTGAAACCAAAGGAAATCCCAAAGCACAAGCACATGCACACACCTAGACTGCATGAGTGTGATTCTGTGTGTCTGTACATCTGCATCATTGGAAGACTATTTTCAGGATTCTGTGTTCACAAAAGAGGAGCTGGTACACAAAAGAAACCCATACAAACATTTCAAAGGTATTTACAAATTCCCCTCTAAAAGAGTTGTAGCATTGTGTTTACATATCACTTCTCTTGTGTTATAAATCCCAGTACTTTGCCCTACGCTTTTTGGAGTATGTGTGTGTGTGTGTGTGTGTGTGTGTGTGTGTGTGTGTGAGAGAGAGAGAGAGGGGGGGGGGTGCTTGTAGTATTCTGATGTCAAGAGTCGGTTCTCTCCTTCAGCTGCATGGGTCCTAGAGACTAAACTAGGATATGGAGCTCAGGTCTTTGAGCTTGTCAGTAAGTACATTTACTTGCTGAGACAACTCACTGGCTTAGACTTTAACGGAAAACATTTGTTATTTTGTTTCTGTGTGTGGGGATGTATGTATGTGTGCACAGATGTGTGATCCCATGTTTGCATGTGTGGAGGCCAAAGGTGTCTTCCTCTGTTGCTCTCCATCTTATTTTTGAGATAGAATATCTCACTGAACTTGTAGCTCACGGCTTTGTCTAGACTGTCTGGTCAGTAAGCTACCGGGATCCTCCTGCCTCCACTCACCGGTTCTGGAATTATAGGAGGTATTGCAGCATCTTGCCTTTTAACCTGAGTGCTGGAGGTCAAACTCAGGTCCTCATGCTTGTGTAGCAAGCACCTTGTCCACTGAGCCATTTCCCCAGCCAAGCCTTGAGAGAAAAGTATGTCTTTCCGTGATTTTGTCAGAGAAAGAAACAGGTGAACCAGGGTCTCCAGAAATAAGGAAGACTTCCCCTAAAAGAGAGAGCCAGAGAGCACTGAATGACATGCATAAGCTCAGTTAAAGGCCCTAACTGGCCCTGGCATTATACATATGGGGCAGACAAAACACAGCTTAGAGTTTAGGTTTAAAGAATGGGCCTGAGGCTAATCAGGGTGGCACACGCCTTTCATCCCAGCACTCAGGAGGCACAGGCAGGTGGATCTCTGTGAGTTCAAGGCCGGCATGGTCTACATAGTGAATTCCACAGCAGCCAGTGTTACCTAATGAGACCCTGTCTCAAATAACAACAACAAGGAAAACAAACATAAAAAGAATAGGACTGAGAATTTGAGTGTTTGTTCACTGTAGGACCAATGGGTGTCAGTCTGAGGCTAACAAAATTAATTGCCTGGCAAAACAAAGTCACTCCAAAGCAACACAATAGAATCTAAAATCTCTATATCATAGCATCTACAAAATAATGCCAAAATGGTTTTGGCACATAGAAAAAGAAAACCATAATTTAGTCTCAATTGAAAACACAGATCACAGATGCAAACCCTAACATGACAAAGATATTGCATCTACCAGATAAGAATTTCATACCAGCATAATTAAAATCATTCTCAATGAGGAACTGAAAGTATGTTCACAATGAATAGAAAGATAAGAAATGTCAGTAGAGAAACAGAAAATATAAAAGATAATCAGATGGAAATTTTAGTACTTAAAATATAACATCTAAACAAAAATATTCACATGGGCTTAAGAACAGGATGAAAATGAAAGAGGAAAAAGTGAGTGACTTAAAGACAGATGATTCAGAGAACCGAAGAGAGAAAAATGAACAAAATAAACAAACAGGGCCAGGCATACAGCTCAGCTGGTAGATAGCTTGCTTAGCATGCACAAAGCCTTGTTGCTACTCCCCGCACTATAATATCAGATGAAGAGGCACACACCACTTTAAAATGTGGGTATTGGAGTCCTAGAGGAAGAGAAAGGATACAGCACAGAAATATTTGGAGAAATAATGGCAGAAAACTTTTCAGCTTAGGTTACAGATTTAAGTATATAGGTTTGGTAAGGTTTGGTGGCACACACCTTTATCTTCAGCACTTGGGGGCAGAGGCAGGTGGGTCTCTGTGAGTTTGGGGCCAGTCTGGTCAATAAATTGAGTTCTAGGTTAGCCAAGCCTACACAGTGAGACCATGTCTTAAAAAGAAAAATAGAGCATATGGACTCAAGCTCTTTTTCCTGGAGCCTACTAAATGGTCAGCTGTGTGAAGATGAAGCTATATATTTCCTTCCCAGTGACCAGCTATCAGAAAGACACTGAAAAACACATCAAAGAGGATGATGAATGCCCAACTTCGTACTTTCTATGAGAAACATGAAGCCACAGAAGTAGCTGCTGATGCTCAGGTGAAGAGCGGAAGGGTTGATTATGTTGTCTGAATCAGTGGTGGGAACGGCACACAAGGCTTTCCCATGAAGCAATGACTCATGTCAGAGCGCACCTGCCGCTGAGTAAGCCGCATTCTTGTTATAGACCAAGGAGAGCTGGAGAGGGGAAGCACAGGTCTGTTTGGCATTGTGGATGCCAGTCTGAGTTCTCAATTTGGAGAGAAGGATATTCCTAGACTGACAGATACTAAAGCAGTTGGGGCTCAAATGGGCTAGCCGAATCCTGAAGCCGTTCTATCTCTCTAAAGAGGGTGACGCCTGCTGATAAGTTGTCAGAAAGTCCTTAAATACGGAAGGTAAGTCCAGAATCAAAGCACCGAGGTTCAGAGTCTTGTTGTCCCACTTGTACTGAAACGCAGATGCCAAAATACTGCTCTGAAGAAACAACCCATTAAGAAAAACAAGGAAGATGTTGTAAAATATCCTAAGCTTCTGGCCAAGAGAATGAAGGAAGCCAAAGAAAAATGCCAAGAACAGATCGCCAAGAGATGTAGGCTATCTTCACGGAGAGCTTCTATTTCTGAGTCCCAGAGATAAGTCTTTAAGAGTAGCAAATAAATGATCAGATCTTAACCACTGAGCCATCTCTCCAGCCCCAATGATCAGATCTTAAAAAAAACATAGATTCATGAGGCTTAGTGAACTCCAGACAGAATAAATGAGAAGATATCCATGCTTAGTTATGTCATTATCAAGCTGCTGAAAACAAACATGAAGACAAGTTTCATGAAAGCAGCCAGAAAAATGATCCTTTCCAGATAGCTGGAAATGATTTAAGGGCTGTCACTTTTAGATAGAAACCAGGGAAGACCAGAAGACAGGGAAATATCTTTAAATTACCAAAACAGCCCAGGCAATCTATAATTCTATGTATGAGACAAATATGCTTCAAGAATGAAGGTGGAATAGACATTTTCAGATAAAGGGCAAAGAGGAGAATTGTCACTACCAGACCCATGCTACAAGAAATACCAAGGTCCTTCAAGGGGAAGGACACGGTATCCAAGGGAAACGTGGATATCCATCTAGGAATGAATGAGGAGCTTTAGCAGTAGCAAAAATATATGGGTAAAGATGGAGGATTCAGTATTTAAGACTAGGGGCTGGGAGAGACAGCTCGGCAGTTAAGAGCAATTCCCAGCATACACACGGCAGCCCACAACCATGGGTCAATCCAGTCCCAGGGGATCTGATACTCTTTTATGGCCTCTGTGAGCACTGAACACATATGACAACTATAGCATAAACAATAGTGTTTATGTAACCCTAGGACTCAGAACTTGAGAGGTACAGGCAGAGCAGTCAGGAGTTCAAAGTCATTCCCAGCTGTTTATATTGAGTTCAAGGTCAGTCTGGCTCTATTAGACCCTGATTCAAAGAAACAGCAAACAAACAAACAACAAACAAGTAAAAGATAAACTATATGGGAAATGGGATAAATACACCTCCATAATTGTGAAGTTTCTGTATTTTATATGAAATAGTGCTATATTAGTTTTAAGTAGGCTATATAAAGTTTAAAATAGATTTTAAGCCCTATGGTACTATGCTAACTCTAAATAGAGAGCAAAAAGACAAAAATATAATATACTCTCCAGAGAAACCACAAAAAACAATGTGAATTATTTTTGTGATTTTGAAGATGAATCCCTAAATTATAATATATAAAATAGAATCAAAATGCCTTTTCTGTTTTGTTTTTTGTTTTGGGGGACAGGATCTCATTATATAGTTCAGGATGACCCAGAATCCTCTATGTAAAACCGGGTTGGCTTTGAACTCACAGAAATCTGCCTCTTGAGTGCTGGGATTAAAGGCGTGCACCACCACACACAGCTAAATTAAAAAAATATTTATGTGTATGTGTGTGTGTCTTTGTGTGTATTACACATATTCAGGCACCTTTGAAGACCAGAAGAGGATGTTACAACCCCTAAAGCTGGAGTTACAGTTGGTTGTAAGTTGCATGATATGATATGGTCTCAGGGAACTGAACCCTGGGTCCTTTGGAAGAGCAGCAAGAGCTCTTAACTTCTTAGTCATCTCTCTAGCACCAAATTTAAAAAATATTTAAAGGTAGACCCCTGAAAAGCAGGAAAGCAGGAGAAAAAAAGACCAACAAAAACAGAGTTAGCAAACAAAAAAATAAAATAGTAGACCTAAAACCAACCATATACTTAAAGTAATTATTAATGGAGTATACATTACAAATAAAACTTATAGGTTATCAGAATGAATATAAAGATATGCTTTGCACAACAAATTTATTTATTTATTATTTACATTATATATTTATTCTTGTTTGTTTTTTTGAAACAGAGTCTCTCTGTGTAGCCCTGGCTGACTTGGAGCTTACTCTGTAGACCAGGCTGACCTTGAACTCAGAAATTCATCTGCTTCTGCCTGTGAGTGCTGGATTAAAGCATTCACCACCACACCTGGCTCAAATACACCTTAAATATAAACGCACCAATGGTTGAAAGTACATATGTGAGAAAAGATGAGTGATAAGAACGCAGGAAAAATGAAAACACAGGTAAACAGAAAGATCTGCGCATAGATATTTACCAGATTAATTCATAGTTAAAAACTGGAAACCAAAGTGTCCACTGACAGGCAAATAGTTAAGCAAAATATCACATTTATGTAAAATATTAAATACTCAACAATATAAAGAAGTTAACTGCTATAAACAGCATGGACAAATCTCAGTATCTGAATGAAAAAGGCTGGATATAAAAGTATACATTGTATGATTCTACTTATCTTAAATATAATCAGTGGGATTGATGATCATGATGGAAGTGTTTTATATCCTGTCTGAGGTGATGATTTGTAGTGTATATTACTATGAAGACTCATTGAGTGGTTAAGTGCTGAGTGGATATAACTTCTGATGTGTAGATTATTCCTCAAACTGGCAAGGACAAACTTTAAAAATATCATTTTTCAAACAACTTCAAATATTCTGCTAAATTTCTATTACTTTAATTACAAAAGGGAGGTTGCTATTTTTCTGAGACCATGGCTTCTGTTAATGAAACAAATGTCTGTCTGTGTTAAAAATCTTTAGGTTGCAAACACAACAGAGCTTCTAATTTAATCTTAATGTCACAAGAAAATGACTTTAATGCAGTTATCAAAGACAAATTCGACGAGCATCTGCTCATCCTGGCCTATTCTCTAAGACACTGGAGTCTGACAACTGCTTCAAGTACAGAGGGGACGCCCAGTCCCTACCTAGGTCTTTCTGGAATCTTCTAAGAAGCAAAGAATCTTTATCTTCTTTGTTTGGATTGTTAACGTTTGGTGTTTCCTGAGAACGCATATGGCTAGAATACCTTTCCAAGGGTACTTGACATTGATCCCTGGTAAACTCTAGGAGGAAATTTTAAACAGATGGCTTGTGAGCACTTAGCAAAGCAACCTGATATCCTTGTGTACACGGCTGAGAAATGTAGGTTTGTTGGCAGCCTCGTTAAGTTGATTTGTAACTGGCTCAAGACTTACATACCCAATCAGTGCAGACGGTTGTCAACCTGGACAGATGCTATCTAGATGCCAAAGGATATTGATCACCGTGGCCTTTTTAGTTTTGGCATATTTATTGCTTACCCACTCTTTAGAAGGCTATTATAAAAAATTTATTATATGCAAATGAAGACATACTCCGTGTGTCCATGTAAGCTCCAAAA